>NC_137463.1:138301633-138901633 GCF_964235325.1 Thermobia domestica | reverse complement strand
CTTCCAGTTTCTTTCCACATTTCCTTTCCACCAATTATTTCATAATCATTCAGTCTCATTAATCACCCGTCTGTAAAGTATAATCAAGGGATATAAAACTAGAAATTTCATTTCATTTCAAATGGAATAGCACATTGATTCTTTCCCCGGAGAAGTTAGTTTGTGGTGAAAAACATCGTTTCCATGGGTTTTCTCGGAGTACTCCCATTTCCTTCCAGATTCTCATTCCACTAGTTCTTCCATTGTCATTCACTTATCTTAATCAGTGGTGCCCCCCCCTTATGTCCATGACGCACCCCCCCCCCAATTGTCTACCCGTAGGTGTTCTTCCATGAAAAAAATTTTCTTTTCGATTAATTTTTACATTCCGTCAAACATATTTATACAGATTTTTAACCCCCCCAAATATTTCAATGACGCATTTTGCGTCATAGCCCCCTTTGTGGGCACCACTGTCTTAATCACCGCCTCCCTTAACCTAACGGCATAACGTGGGACGTTAAACTGTAAGATTTCATTTCATTTTGAAATGGAATGGCGAGACTAAAGTAGGGTTATATCTGTTTGTTCGATAAAGGATAGTGTTTCTTTTCAGCACCGAGGCTGTAATAGACGAAGACTTATAGGTGAAGGTGGAATCAGAACCACTATAATAGTTCATATTTTATTAATGCTTCCATGAGACTATGTGACCAAAGAAGGTCTGCTAGCTACAAGACCAGCGGGAGAACAATATTATATGCCTACAAGAAACACGAAACAAGATACATTTCTTCATACCAGGTGGGAGACCCGGATTCAATTCCCGGCGGGAGCTCATGTGGTTTGGATTTAATGTTAATGAGTAGGTCAAGTCTCATATAGCCTCGCTGCTGAAAGGGACGTTAAATTCAAAATCAACTTAACTCAATTATTCGTACCATCGAATTTAATATTTTTGTTATAACGTGGAAAATGAAGTACTTAACGACAAGACTACTGCAAAACAAGATAGAATATAAAACAATAAAAGGCAGTAAGTTTAAAATTGTCAAGGAAAGGATTTTAAAAGGTTAAGACATTATCATGTTACTTGCGTTAACACTTAGCAACAACACACAAATATACTATTATACTATTATACTATTGAACTAATATACTATTAGTTCATATACTATGACTAATATACTATTGAACGTCGTAATCTTGTATCACTTAAAATTTCTGTTTCTCTGAAATATTATAATATATTTGACTAATCCAATCAATTTATCTATTTTACTGTTTTAGCCGTAGTAACTATGAAACAAACCATAGCTTATGCTAGTAAGACTATTCATGGCTTTGGATTAATTGTTTTAACAAAAGATTTTTTTTTTCATTAATTTCCATCGTGTCTGAAGAAGGATATGCTAGATATCCGAAACAGTTACAAATTATAATCTATATATATAAAAGAGAACGTACAAATCCTTTGTTAGCTCATCACGCTAATACGGCTGAACCAATTTCTTTCATTTTTGGGGGGTTATTAATATTTGGACCCTAGATGGTTTTTATCATATCACTTTAATTTTCAATTACCAGTGTCTTGAGATAATTGACCATTCAAGTGTCCATAACGTACAAATCCTTTGTTAGCTCATCATAGCTAAATCTAACCGTATTTATATGCAACCCACATGACCGTGTCACTCGGCGGGTTAACATAAATGACAGGCGATATAATGTTAACATTTACTCCATTCTTCTATGGTTTTTATCATATCACTTGAAAGCGAAAAAGTAAAAATTATCTAAGTAACAAAGTTTATTGCGTTCCGGGGTGACCCCAGCGAAGCGGGGTGAACGCTGCTAGTTTAAAATAAAGTAAAGTTTTAAGCTTTGGTCAGTGTCTCTTTTGTTAAAAGCTTATGCTAGTATGCAATGTTGTCAATTTTAATGCGAATGGTAAGCAATAATCTGTGCGTTCACATTTTTGATAACTTTTTCATCCGTTTGTCTTGACATATTTACAGTACTCTTACAGAACTTTTTCTATTTCGATCTCTCCATGAAATCCATACATTTGCTCCCAAAGGATTCAACTGTTAATTTAATGAGAGAATAGCGGGACGATTTGAATCCAAAATTAGTGACTAACAAAACTTGATCCGTGCCTTCTACGTGTGCACCATTCTTCTCTCGGTTTTTTGTCTTACCGGCATGCTTCAAAGAATCACTGACCTTACCAGGTATTGCGAAACTCAAATGCTACACAATGCTTCATATAAGCATTATATAACTACCTATGAAATTTCGTAGTTGACTTTCCCAACTTCAGGGAACAAAACCTAACTGTAACATTCTATTCAATAATAATAATAATAATAATAATAATAATAATAATAATAATAATAATAATAATAATAATAATAATAATAATAATAATAATAATAATAATAATAATAATAATAATAATAATAATAATAATAATAATAATAATAATAATAATAATAATAATAATAATAATAATAATAATAATAATAATAATAATAATAATAATAATAATAATAATAATAATAATAATAATAATAATAATAATAATAATAATAATAATAATAATAATAATAATAATAATAATAATAATAATAATAATAATAATAATAATAATAATAATAATAATAATAATGTGTAGCTCTGTTACTGCTCGACCACTGACATTTGCGCTAGGCACTTGATAGACATATACTTTCATTTGAGTTGATTTAGAGTTCAGCAGCGAGGATATATGAGACGGGACCTACTGATTAACGTGGAATCCGAACCACATGTGCTCCTGCCGGGAATTGGACCCGGGTCTCCAACTCCAAAGGCGCGCGCAATAACCGCTTAGCCACGAAGAAACTCATAGACATATTTGCTTTCGGTGCAGTTTTCATTTCTCTTTTGCAAAAACTTCAGTTCGGTATATTATTGTCGCACTGTACTTGTATATACATAAATATACTACCTCAGTCTCTTGAATAATTACAGGATAAAGTTAATGTCAACTTAGCAGTACCTAGACAAAATCCTATTTTTCAATATAATCCTTCCGCTCCGCTATTACATACTTCGATATCACTACCACAAATAAAGAAAGAAGATCACAAGTCTAACTCCAACGTCGTAGAATCTCCAAACCAGCAGAAAACTCCTGACAATTCTTTGAAGTATAGGTAAAAAATTAAATTGGTGTTTTTGATATCCTAATTTAGACCAGTCGCAGAAACAGGCCATTCACGAGTTATTATACAAATATAAAAATATTTTATACACTCCGAACGGCATTGGACATTATAGGGGCTACAATCACAAAATAAGAATCCCTAAATCGGCAGTGTTCCAGAACAAATCTCCATGTTCCAATGCATGTTCGAGATCAGGCAGACAAATTCAAGAACTCATTAATACTAGAAATATACGACCCACAGTCAATAATAACTTCACCTCGCCATAGAATATTTTCAAGAAACTAAATACGAACGCCTTTAGAATTATTTTGAATTTACAGCAGTGTAAAACATACATATCTATGGGTGCCATGCCAGTAAACTGAATATGTGTTAAACACTTTGAAAGGCAAAAATACATAACGACCTTAGATCTCTCCTCGAGCTACCACCAAATCTTGCTCCATTCGAAAAGCCCCTGATACATGAGCTTCAAGGTCAATCACACAAGAAAATGTTACAAAATTCTCATACGTGTGATGGGTCATAAAACTAACGCAAGTTCTCTTAATTGCAACTAGGATGATTTTACGTTGATTAACGAATAAAATCTTGTTGTCGATAACATCGTGCTAAAAGGCTACAGTTTTCAACAATAGCTATCGGAATTTTATTTTAAAAATTAAGAAATATTTGTGCTTCACTTAAGACAAATTTATTTTACTTAGAGCTGAATGCTCTCGGATATTTAGTATCAGGCAATTCTATTAAAATCTCTCCAGGAAACCAAAAACACAGAATTCAAGATTCCATCAAAAGAGAATTTTGCAAAGTTTTACGGGCTTATGCTCCTACTTACTGGCACATAACAAGGATTTTGCCATGAAAATAGAATCTTTTTAACAAATGTTTCCATAGCAATATTTGTATTTTTCAAATGATCTTATGAATTCTGTTCCTGGTGTGGGAGCTGTAAGGTTCTGTGCCTCAGGTGTAGGCAACTACCATAAAGTATGCTTCATTAATAGCACGTGTTTCCTGTTGAAAACATAATCACCATCAGACGGTGGAAAGAGGATACAAGAAAGACGCGAAGTTGGTTCCGAAGGAAATCGAAGATGGTCAACCCTCTCCTCACGAACTTCCCCTTCAGAGGACAGCCATAAAAGAAGATCTCAAATGGACAGAAGTATAAGTTCCAGTGCTTGTCGCTAATCTTCTTAAACTATTCCTGAGATCGTTTTGTGTTACGGAGATTTCTTTAAATCCAACTTCTGAAGCCGTAATAGGCAAAGGAGTATTTCTTTAACTACCTACCCCAGAGGCTGCAATAAACAAAGAGATACAACTATACTATCTCCTGAAATTACGATGAGTAAGAAAGATATCCTTTAAATCACCACCCTAGGCCGTTGTGGGATAGAAGATTTTACCTTTTAATCTTAAGCTACTTATCACCATCGATTTCGGTAGAGGCAAAAATATTACGGCTAAGCCGCATGATGTTGCCACTTTCGTTGCAACCATAGCACTGATCTGAGAATAAGCTAGCAATTATTTATTTCAAACTAATTTACGGCTTTAAACTTGTTTCAGAGCCATATTGAAACGTGGGTCGCATGGATATTGCTCTCAATAGATTTGCGTGCACCGGAATATATTCACTTAACCCTCAGATATTTACAGACACAACTATCTGTCCAGAAACTTGATTCTCGTCGTAAGGTGATACACTAGACCTACCTGTGAACACCCACAATGTTCAACTTCGGTAGGGGTTGAAGAAAAGGGGGGTACTTCTTGTTTATCGTCTGCAGGGAATCTATGTTCTCCACATATGCCCGAGAAATCAGAATCTTATCGTTCATCAACTAGTAAAGTGCTCTCCATTAGTGAACAGTTATAATCATTGCCGGAAAATCGCAAGAGGCATTTAGCGTCACGCACCAGAACTCGGTAGAGTTCGATACCATATGAGGCAAATTGAAAGAAAAAGTGACTTCAGCAAACGAAGTAGCAAAGTAACGCAACAAGAAGCTAATGAACCACCACACGGACTACGAGAAAATATTAACAGGAAAGCATCACTAAATTCATAATTTGTGGTGAAACGTTCAATGAAGGCTGGGTGTAGTGTGAATTCTGCGATGGCTGGGTTCATGAAACGGCACCTCAATTAGATCAACATATATCATTATTACACGTTACCATTGTTAGATTCGTGGGTAGGTTTTCTTATTGTTCCTTCTATGTGTAGAATATGATGTTTTTCAATCATCTTACGTGTTCGTTAGTGCTCGCCAATATTCCAAATATGTTAAATTTAACGATCTGTGTTGTCATTTGTTTATTTCATTATTTTGGAATTTATGTCGATATCTTCAGTTTGTTAATAAAGTTCACATTCCATATTTCAGGGTTATTTCGTGGCAATTTTATATCTTTTTACCAAGAGGCACTTCAATGTGTTAAAATGTCTGGGGCTACCTCATTTCCCATAAAAATGTAAACTAATACATGTTTATCTTGCCAGGTTTACTTTCAAAAAATGCTTAGCACTCTTGAGTTAGGTACTAATTTGTGCAAAACAAAAAGTTGGACACCAGTCAACTCCCCTCCTGAAATTGGAGGAGGCAGTGCTCCCTTACATCACTCTTCCGTCTTGTTACGCCACTACGAATTTTATGATTCCTGATGCAGGGACGACCATGTTTTCAAAGATTTTGTATCCATTTAACACAGGCTGCTAGTATAGAACAGATAATTAGGCCCAAATGAAGATCAATAATACAGTGAGAGCAGCTAGATTCATTTTTTTCTACTCTTGAATAAAATTCACAAAACAAGGTTACTTCCCTTTCCAGCAATGCTACATGATTTGCTATATGTATGCGATGTGCATTGTTAAATCAGTGTACAAAAGCTTTTTTTTTTTTTTTTTTTTTCCGCTACAACTGAATGCCGCAACAGATCAACGAAAGGTACAAAAATCTACCAAGACAAACTACAATCAATAGGTTTCGTTCTGAGACAATCAGAGGAAAATCTGGATGTTATCAACATGGTTGACTAGTATGTGGGAAATATTTTGAATATCAATGTTCAGCTAGGAGCGCACAATGTAGAAATTGCAACGAATATAATCATTTTGCACAATATTGTCCAAAAGGTATACAAATAGGTACATAAGAAGAATCAATGAGTTACCTGATGAAGACATTCAGAAGGAAGACAAGACCTTCATCCTTACTGAATGACAAAAGCATTAGTTGACATAGAAGCAAATATCAATGTAGAAGATGAACGAAACTTTAGTTCAATGGAGATTTTATGTTAAGCTCCATTCAGGTAGCCAATACATAGAAGAAAATATGTTCACTGGTAACTAACCGAAGTTAGTTGGTAAATCGAAATTCAGAGGTAAAACATGAGAATGTTGAACCAGAAAATCGATAACAGAGGAATCAGGTCTGTAGACGACACACCGAAAAGCAGGTAGTAGAAACGGAATACCTTAATATGAGTCAGGGAATACCCACTAGGTCAACAATAATAGAAGGAAAGAAGACAAATAATAGAAGTCCAAAACAACTATGATAAACAGGTGAGAATAGAAAATAAAGTAATGAAAGAAATAAACAGAAGAAAACAATACAGAAATAGATATATAGTGGAATAATAGTAGTAGATAGGAAGTAGATAGTGGAATAATAAGAACGTGTAAAGATCAAAGGGAAGGTGAAGATATAGAGTAATTAGTCAAGAAAAAAAGAAGAGGTTGAGTTGAAAGAAAAGTTATAAAAAGATAATGGAAGGAAGTCTGAAGAATTAAAACAAACCGCTGATTCACAGGAGAAGAGTCAGAAGGAAAAAGAATACGTACAAGTTTACTTCTTGCGCACCATTAGAAACAATTGTTAAAACATAATTCTTTCACTAATTTCCATCTTATTGCCCCCCTAAAAGGATTCCCATGGCGACAGGAAAATGCCTCACTTGGCATAGATAAAATACAAGGATGATTAATTAAATATTACACTGCAAAAACACAAACCAACCTGTGCTATGTGACCATTAAAAACACGAATGCTATCCACTTGGGCCATGGCAGAATAAAGCTGGTGGGCACGTACGCTAGAGTGGGGGTGCGCACGAAAGAGCAAGCCCGTCAGGGGCAATCGGGGCTATGTGTGCAAGCCAGGATAGTGGAAAGAAATGGGTTTTGTCAATGGTACGAATTTCACTAGCACTTGCAATGGTTTCGTACTAGTAACGTTGCACTTGTACACACAAAATTCAGGTTTTGTACATTGTGCAAAAATATGATGCTAGTAGAAAATAACACCAAATAGTACCATCTCTCAAATACACTCACTTATTATATCCGGCGTAAATCACTTGTAATCATTTTAGACTAGTAACACTACACTTGTAAACCTATAATACAGCGTATTACTTTGTTTTTTCATTCTGTCGCCTGCAGATATTTGTTCCTTATAAACATGCCTTTTCATGCAAAGAATTGAATTTTACCTGTAAATAGTTCAAAATGTCGTGCGCCAAAGCTACACCTGACATAATAATGAGATACCGGGGAAGAGGAGGTCAAGAGGGAAAGAAGCTGCAATAATGAGAGAAAAGGGAGACGTTTTTATATGATGGTTATTAGTAGCGAAAAATACATTAATAAGTGTCATCTGACGAAGTAGAAGGAAAGAAAACAGAAAAAAGTTCTGATATAAAACAGTTGAAAATTTGTTGTTTATAGTTGAAAGATAAACTGTTGAACGTTTGTTGATTTCGACTCCTATTGCCTATTATTTCGTGTGCTTGAGGGGACCCAAAAGATTTTTTTCGAATATCGTAGCTTTTGATATGTTAATAGTATTGAGTGAAGTCGGCAGAATTATCGCGAGGCTGTTTGGCTATATGGTCTACGGTTTCCCAATCGTGCTGGGCAGTCGAGGAAAGCATTTCATCTCTTGCACTTGGTGTGCAGAGGACTGGGTACTTCCTTCTTCAACACAAAAGACTTCAGGATATCAGGCGCCGTGTACAGCATAAATGGTCTCCCGGCATCCCTTTAATACAAATAAGACAGATGACAACAGAAATAAGACATTTTTTTCAATAATACTTGCAAAGAAATCGAAAAAGAAAACTTGACATTTGAAATTTTGGAGATTACAGGCCGTGTAGGTATTCCGCTACGCCACTGAATATGAAAGCATCACCATTTTATTCTTCACACACAATTTAGTCATTCAATTTCGTGTTTAAAGTGCCTACGTGCACAAAGAGCAGAGGAAAATGCCTCGGAATTATGCTCAGATAGTGACAATTCCACAAAAAAATAACAGACTGTCAAACTGTAGAATTTAACGAAAAGCGTTTCCTGTAAAAGTTGATTCTTTTTCAATAGTATTTTCAAAGAAATCGAAATTGATAGAACTTTACATTTGAAATTTTCTATTTGATCCCCCGTAGAGGTATTCCCTCTACGCCACTGCATATAGGCAACACCATTTGATTCTTCACATACGATTTGGTCATTCAGTTTTCTTGAAGTGTCTACGTGCACTACGAACGTAGAAAAACTTCTGTGCCGGGAGGACTGGTAGTAGCAATTAAACAACAAATAACAGACGTAGATCCAAACCGCAGAATTTAACGAAAAGTATTTCCCGTTAAAGTTGTTTTTATTTCAATAATACTTCCAAAGAAATCGAAATTTATACCAATTTCCATTTAAAATTTTGGACTTGACCCCTGTGGATGTATCCCGGCTACGCCTCTGGATATGGAAGTATCACCATTTTATTATTCACATACGATTTACTCATTCATTTTTTGTTTGAAGTGTCTACGTGGAATACGAACAGAAAAATGCCTGTACCGGGTGGTTCGATAGTAGCATTTCAACAAATAATAGACGTAGATCCGAAACCGTAGAATTTAACGAAAAGGGTTTCCCGTAAAAGTTATTTCTTTTTCAATATTTCTACTAAAGAAATCGAAATTGATAGCAGTTTCTATTTAAAATTTTGGGGTTGACACCCGTGGAGGTATTCCCGCTACATCACATGGATATGGAAGTATCACGATTTGATTCTTCATGTACCATTTGATCAGACATTTTTTGTTTCCAATGTCTACATGCACTACGAGCTGAGAAAAATGCCTAAGACTGGTGGTCTGATACATCCTATATATATCCCCCTTCCCTACATTGCACCGTCAAACTAAAATGATAAGAGTCATCCCAGGTCCGAACTCTATCCATGTTGAAGATTTGAACGAGGTCGGTTTGGTGGTTCCAAAGTTATGAAGTTTTACTAGCATATATTTACCCGCTTCGCTGGGTGAAATGAAAATTTAAATGCACAATTCCGTACATCATGTGTTTAGTACCCGTGAAATATGCTGTTTTTGTTTTGAATGGCATCGAATTAAAAGGCATCGGAATGATCATTGATCATCTCGGCGACCCGGAAAACCAAGAATTCGACACTAATATTAATAATTTTTGATCATTCTCTTCCAAGTTACAGGGCTGAATTTGGTTTTAAACGGGATCAGATGTGTCATTCTTCATATCAGAGACCATAAAAAATACGGGTCAACATTAATATCGGAAAATTTTGACCATTTTATATATATATATATATCACCCCTCCTCCTCTTCCGTGTTGCGCGGCACGACATCGGATGACACTGGTCATCTCAGAGACCCCGGAAACTATGCATTCGACACTAATATGGGTTATTTTGTATCCGTTTTATGTATTTCCCTTTCCCCTTCTTCTGGATTGGCTGAATTTGGATTTCAACAGCACCATTATAGAAGCAGCAACACGGATATAGAAGCAACACCATTTGATTCTTCACATACGATTTGGCCATTCAGTTTCGGTGAAGTGTCTACGTGCACTACGAAAAGAGAAAAATGTCTGTGCCGGGTGGACTCATAGTAGCAATTCAACAACAAATAACAGACGTAGATTTCAAACCGCAGAACTTAACAAAAAGTGTTTGCCGTTAAAGTTGTTTCTATTTCAATAATAGTTCCAAAGAAATCGAAATTGATACCAATTTCCACTTAAAATTTTGGAGTTGACCCCCATGGATGTATTCCGGCTACGCCACTTGATGTAGAAGCATCACCATTTGATTCTTCACATACGATTTGGTCATTGTTTTTTCTTCTCTTTTCTTTCTTTCTTTCTTTTCTTTTCTTTTCTTTCTTTTTTTTTTTTTTTTTTTTGAAGTGTCTGGGTGCACTACGAACAGAGAAAAATGCCTGAAATGGGTGGTCTGATAGTGGCAATTCAACAGCAAATAATATAAGTAGATCTCAAACCGTAGAATGTGACGAAAAGTGTTTCCCGTAAAAGCTGTTTCTTTATCAGTAATACTTCTAAAGAAGACGAAATTGGTACCAGTTTCCATTAAAAAATTAAAATTAATCCCATTGATGTATTCCCGCTACGCTACTGGATATGCAGGTATCACCATTATATTCTTCACATACGATTTAGTCATTCATTTTTTGTTTGAAGTGTGTACGTGAACTAAGAACAGAAAAATGCCTGTACCGGGTGGTCTGATAGTAGCAATTCAACAAATAACAGATGTAAATCCCAGACCGTAGAATATAACGAAAAGTGTTTCCCGTTAAAGTTATTTCTTTTTCAATATTACTTCTAAAGAAATCAAAATTGATACCATTTTCATTAAAAATTTTGGATTTGACCCCCGTTGGTGTATTCCCGCTACGCCACTGGATATGGAAGTATCACCATTTGATTCTTCATTTTTCATTTGTCATGAATTTTTTGTTTCCAGTGTCTATGTGCACCACGAGCTGAGAAAAATGCCTAAGACTGGTGGTCTGATACACCCAATATTTTATATATATATATATATATATATATATATATATATATCCCTTCCTTACATTGCACCGTCAAACGTAAATGATAAAAGTCATCCCAAGTCCGAACTTCATCCAAGTTGAAAATTTGAATGAGATCGGTTCAGTGGTTCCAAAATTATGAAGTTTTACTAGCATATATTTACCCGCTTTGCTGGGTGAAATGAATACTTAAATGCACAATTCGGTACCTCATGTGTTTAGTACAGGTGAATATGTTTTTTTTTTTTTTTTTTTTTTTTTTTTTTGTTTTGTTTTAATGGCATCAAATTAAACGGCATCGGAAAGATCATTGATCATCTCGGCGACCCCGAAAACCATGAATTCGACACTAATATTAATCGTTTTCTTTCATTTTATTATCTCCCCCTCTCCCAAGTTACGGGGCAGAATTTGGTTTCAAACGGGATTGGAAGTGTCATTCTTCATCTCAGCGACCCTCAAAATTACGGATCAGACACTAATATCGGAAAATTATGGCCATTTTTATATATCTCCCCCTCCTCGTCTTCAATGTTGAGCGGCACAGCATCGGATGTGTCACAGCTCATCTCAGCGACCCAAAAGACTATAAATTCGACACTGATGCTGGCGATTTTCGATCATTTTTATATCTCTTTCTCCACCTCCTTCAACTGGTGGGGTTGATTTTGGATTTAAACCGGATCGGAAATGTCACTGTTCATCTGAATCATCTCGAAAACTATGGATCAGACACTAATATTGGTCATTTTCGACCATTATTATATATAACTCCCCCTCCCCGTCAACCGTGCTGCGGCACATAGCATTAGAATTGTCACTGTTCATCTCAGCTAATCCTAAAGCTACGGTTTTGACACTAATTTTAGTCATTTCCGATCATTTTTTAACGTTTATTCCCCTCCCCTACGTTGTATCCTCCCCCTCCCTAACTATGAGGGCTGAACTTGGATTGAAACAGCGTCAGATGTGTCACTGTTTCTCTCATCGACCCCGAAAACTATGGATTCAACACTAATATAAGTCATTTTGATCATTTTTAAATTCTACTCCCCTCCCCCTCCCCTACGTTGCATCGTCAAAGTGAATAGCCTAAAGCAATCCCTGCCCCAAAACTCATGTATGTAGAAATTTTATTGAGATCGGTCAGGTGGTTCAAGAGTGATGAAGTCACAAAGAAGTCATTTTTATTTTTATTTTTACATATATCCCCCTCCCCCTCCCCCTCCCCTATGCTGGCTCGTCAAAGTGACACCATAAACAACCCTCAAGGCCCGACCCTCATACATGTTGAAAATTCGATCGAGATTGATGCGTGGTTCAAAAGTTATTTGTTTTGTTATTTTTTATCTATAAGTTCTCCTCCCCTCCCCCTTTCGTATGATCTACCGTTAAAGTGAAATTACAAAAACGTTTCCAAATCCGAACCTCATGTATCTCGAAAATTTTATTGAGATCGGTCGGATGGTTCAAGATTTATTAAGTTACAAAAATAGTCACTTTCAGTCTTATATAAATTGATTTTTATATACCTCCCCCTCCTTCTCCTCCCATACGTTGCTCAGTCAATTTAAAATTATAGTAAAAATCCCAGGCCTAAACCTCATCTATGTTGAAAATTTGATCAAGATCGGTTGAGTGGTTCGGGAGTTATTAATTTTTATTTTTTTTATACCCCTCCCCTTCCCCCGTCCCTCAGTTCTACTATCAAAGTGAATAGGCTAAAACCAGCCCAACCTCGAACCTCATCCATGTTACAAATTGATCGAGATCGGTCAGGCGGTTCAGCAGATTCATAGTCACAAACATAGTGATTTTCGATTTTACCTATATAGATTTATCTTTATATATACACACCTCTCCCTCCCCTCAGTTCTAATAAAAACATTTTAGGCATAGGGTTATTTTTGCGTTATATTTATTATATCCGAGTTCTTACCGTGAATAATTCGTCTGCTAAATCTGCTAATTTTCTTTAACATTTCAACAAATACTAGATTGGCAACAATGGTGAACGCAGCAGCTGCGAGTTTGAATTGCTCTAGTTCCTGCTTGCAATACACACGTAGATGGCACTGCGTCGGAATACACACCGATCGAGAAACGAAATTTTTCAGTCTGAATACACACTTTTCACACACAACCGGCTGTATCCGTATAAACGAGCGGAGTCAAAAGAACTCGCGGGGGGACCCCTATAATGGTCCTGCACGCGTTAAAAGTAAAAAACTTTTCGAGCAACCACTAAAAAATGCTCGCTTTGCAAAACTTGCTCAGAGTGCTGCTCTGTAGCCGATCGACCTACAAAGATTGAAGATTGGCGGGTTCAGCAACGCGCGCGCGCGCGCACACGCACACACACACACACACACACACACAAAAATTAGTACAATTTATTGATTTGCCGAAAATGCCATGAATGTTTGGTAGAACGCTGATTTTTGAAATGTTCTATTAATATGCTATTTGTATTTATTTATTATCTTTTTTAGCTGTATATATGCGTATATTTATGTTTAGCGTTCTAAATACCCAAATATGCTGATTAAGTATTATTTAGCGGTTATGTACTTTCTAAATAGCCTTTCTTTTATCGACTCATCGCGTATAAATAGGCCAAATTTGTAAGTTATGTTTCGATCTCCAGCCGGTTTCTTCCTTTGTCTGCGTATGTTCCTTGAAATTACTTATGTCTTTTGTATTGTTCGATGTGTAATAATTTCTGGTGACGTAGCGCAGGACGCCTTTATTACAAGTTCGGGAGTGGAAGAGAGTGTGAAATAGGGTGGAGCGGTGTTTCTGGGTGAAACCTGTCAGCTGAGGTGTTTTTTCTGCACTCACTCAGACCGTGATATTTGCTGAATATGCATGTGAAAACTTTTTCTCGTGTAACAGCGCTTTTGTGTATTGTTAAACGATAAACTACCATTGTTTTGATTTATGCGTTGCAGAAAGGCCATTGCCGTGTAAAGATACGCGCAAAACGCGAAAGTCCACGGTAAGTACTGACTACTTTCAAAAATTCGTTTAAATTGTTTCAGTCTTTCCATTATGCGATCACAAACAACATACAACGTCGATTTCTGTGGGGCAAAAATATAGAAATTATCACCCTCTCTCGCTTCGTAAAACGGGAATTTTGGAAATATGACCATTTACTTGTAAAAGGAGTTTATACACCGTTTCAATCTTCCTAGCATCATTGGCTCGTGAGATATTCTGTTTTTCGCATATTTTTTAAAGCCTCATTACCCTTTTAGAATAATTTCTTTAATAAAAATGACATGATTAAAATATAGCATGAGGCTCTAAAATCAATTTCAAACTGTTCAGCCATTTTCCCGTGCGATCACTGACAGCACAAAACGTCATTTGAGTACTGCGAGAAAATAAACAGAAAATGACCCCTTTCGCCTTTGACACGAGATATGTAAAAAATGGCCGCTTATTTTTATAATGAGTTTATATACCGAGTTTCGACTTCCTAACTTTACGGGCTCATGAGACTATTATTACTTTTTTTTTTAAAATAAATTTTTGAGACACATATTCTTGCTTAGGATATACATTAAAACTATAGTTTTCTTAACTCAATTTATTAAATCTCGGCTTTAAAATCATTCTCTAATATACATATTCTTGTTAATTTTTTTTTAATTTAAATTTTCTATTTTGGACAATTTATATTCTGACCTGACTTTTTATACTGTGTGGATCATCTGGAACATATCCGGCCAAAAACTATCTCCATTTCCATTTTCGTTGAGTTCAGCAACACAATAAATGCTGCCAGGAAACATCGGTAGGTTTCTCAATTAACACATTGCCTTGTTAAAATATAATGTTCACAAAACAAGCCGAAATGTTTTATTCCATCGATTTTGACAGAAGCTGCTTCGTTGGCATATTTTATCAAAAGCATGAATCCCTGGCTGTATTTGCCTTTTAAATAGGAAAGATCTCTATGCCTTTTGAATTCACCTCTCACCATCTTGTGACACCTTACTCTCCTTTCTAGTGAACATCATTTGGTTTTAAAAGAATTTATGTTCTTGGTACTTAGGCCGATCTTCATCCTTAATGTCCCCTACAACTATTTAAGATAAAGAACTTCTTCCATAATAGGATCAGAGGGGAATGATTTAAAAATACATGCTGCGTTTCCCCGCTGAATTGCTAAACTGTCTCTATATTAAAAATTGTTTGCTCCGCAGATCTCCTGTTTTCGCAACCAGCTATGAGCCATTAAAACTATAGTGATATAATAAAAATTCAGTTCGAGGTAGGTGAGAAATATATATATAAATATATACAAAAAATAAATTTTAAACGGCTCACCCATTTTTCCGCTTTACAATTGGAAATAAGATTCCCCATTTAATAGAATATTCACGATTGTGCTATCAATATTCTATTCGCAGTTCCCTGCCTATCCTGTTTTACCAGTCTGCTCAGCCTACAACGTCCGACATATGTAATGAGGTGGGGAGCCCCAACACCTCGGCGTTTGGAGTCGTTTCCCCTTGGTTTCGCCACTTGTTGAAGACAATCATCACAGCAATAATATTTACGTAATATTTTGACAAAATTCGCTTTTATCAACTTTAGACGGAGTAAACGAGTGCTGTTCTATGAACAAGGGTATATTTTTACCATTATATTTTGAATTTGATTTGTTTAGGGCAAAACAAGGGTTTTAGAAAAAAAAAATATTGAAACAAAAGCTGTTATTACTATTTTTTGATATGCTATGATTATCAAAAATGATTACTTTGTTTTAAAAACTCGACTTTTCAACTGATTAGATTACAAACATCACAATATTCCATGCGAATTAATGGGTCGTATTTTCATTTCAAATCTCTATGTATGACACAAGAAAAGTTAAAGATCTGGTACAAATGAACAGTTGCCATTTTGTGTACAGATATTTTGATAAAATTAGGATATCATTCTCATAATGGCATAAATTGTGAAAAATGCAGTACCCTCTTTCAAAACAACTGCTAATTTATATATATATATATATATAAATGATTCAAAATTAAAGTTTATATTGCTAAAAGTATATAAAAGAAATCCCCGACTGGTAATTAATTAATGTATTATTTTTTTTAAATCATGTAACAAATTAGTTGATATTTTATTCAATTATTTTGTTAATATGTAAATGATCTTTTTCCCTAGTTTTAATCTCCGAAGAAACTTCAAATTATTATTATTATTAATTAACAGTTTGTCTTAGGGAAGAACCATATTAACGTATTCTTTGTTTCTGCTCGATTTTAAAATTTTAAAACAAAAACAGCCAGCTGTGGCCGTTGGCAAGCTCTCCTATATGAAAGCGACAGAGATCTTTGGAGAGGAGGAATTTCTGACTTGTAATCTTAAGAAGCTCGGTTCAAGAGGGGGCTGAATCTTTTCTAAAATTCTTCTATTTTCGGTCGAAGTCGCGACTGAGAATTAAACCGTGAAACAAGAGAGTAGTGTTCGGGGTAATGCAAATACAGTTGCAAGTTTTCCTAATTTCGTATACATCAGGAGCGCGTTTCGTCTCAAGAGGGAGAAAGACTAGGGAGTATTGAGGTGGACTCTGTCAGTCTAGGATTAGATGAATGCATTTTGTAATGCATAGTAGAAGGGTTGTACGATGGGAGATGCGAATAAAGTTGCTGAACCATTTTTTTTTCTCTTGGTATAATAATCGCGTCTCATCTCAAGAAGGATAAAGACAGAGGGTTTGAGACCCACTTGGCGCCTTACAGAGAGAGGCGGACAGAACTGTAGATGAGTGAGTATCTGATATCCCGTTTTCTTAATACGTTAATGGTTCTTTCTACAAGGTTGTTTTTTACTCTTCCTCCACGCCCCAAGATTTATTTATTTTTTTAAGAATGAATAAAGATTTATGACAACATTAATTCTGGATTCTCCTTTACAAACTCACCCTGAACTGGGTTCTATATTGCGTTAGTTGTTATTTGGTTTGAATTTGACATTACTTCAGAATGTTGATAAATAAAGAGAGATAACTTGGAGGCTCGTGCTTTTATTGTTTTACACAGAGTATGTGGTAATTCTTCGAAAAGTTTCTCAGATTTCTAACGAGCGTAATTATTCTGTGGATTCAGGTTCGATTACTGGATTTATTAACTGTTTCCGATAAGAAATAAATGATTGGGTACAAAATGAAGGGTAGCAAAATGTATCGGTGACAATTTCAAAATGGAATGATTTTACAATAAATGAATGTAGTAATAATGGTTAAGCACCAAACAAACGAAATCTTATTTGTAGAACGAGTTGAAGTTAAAATATTCGAAGCGTAGATATTTTATAAATGATTTGCAAAAGGTGATGGAAGATCTGGTATTCCTTCCTTTGTAATATAATATTAATTGATTGAATTGTTAGCAAAGAGGTGATTCATCGAAATATATTCGTGTATCCTAATGGATTAATGTATTCTACAGATATGGTTTCCTTTGTTTTCAGAAGCGAAGGTTCGTGCTCTTTAGTTGCTAAACAAAAATGATCTTTTACGCAATCGGGTTCAAACAAGTTCGGATTAATGTTGTAGGGACACATATCATATAGCATTATACTTAGAAGCGTTAAACTTCAAAGATATATAAGCAAGTAACTATTTGAATTAAACTGATTTCTTACCTTCGTCTTATTTTGTTTTATTCCTTCCACTATTGCATCAAACTGTTTCATAAATTGTTCTCTACTTGCTGGTAAGGCCATTGCTCTGAAATTGACAATTAAGAAAAATGATAAAAAATTCATTACTTTATGTCGTATTGATAAAAAATTGTTTACACAATCGAAAAGTACATCATATATACAGGGTGACTAGTAATTCGATGTATTCCTTACAAGGGGATATTCTACAAATATTTTGGAACATTTTCACCTATATTAACCGGTGGTCGCAAATCAATAGTTTGAGTAATTTGCATATGTGTGATTTCTTTGAAATGTGCCGCCTAACGAGAGGTGCTCGAGAAAGTTTTACCCTGACCCACTTCCACATATCGTAGAGCGATGAAATTTTACATGTGCAATTCTGCATACTTATGTAGGTCATGTGGTAATGTACAGCTCGTAACTCTGCACCGTTGCTGTGATATAGGTAAGAATATGAAGTAAGGTGTAGTGGTCCAAAATCAGTTACTGCACCTCAGAAAGCAGTATGTCAACATCGCAAAAGTACTTATTCTTAGGAAATGACTGCATGGTTGGGAAGAGATGGAATGAAGATGGTGTGCGGTCAAGAGAAAACGGAACTATGACGGATTTCATACGCAGGGTAGTTTATCTGTCTGGCCAACTTTCGAACAGTGAACGGTTGCGTTGTTTTCCAGGAGGCGGACGGACACCTTTTGTCAGCATGTCACGCTCTGGGATTTCACAGAATTACGCAGCAGTGAGGCAAAGTATATCCAGATAATTGTGGTATCCTTTGCCTGGAAAGTAGGTAGTAATACCCCATGCTGATTCCAAATAAAATGATCATCACTTCGGTCGCTCAGAGTTGAACACGGACCTCCTTTGGTGGTGGTACGTCGGCATGCTGTCATTGGTTTGACTAGGTTTTCCCTGGTTTTCTTCACTTTCATTAGGCGAAGCAGGGATGGTACCTTCTAGAAGGCGAGTGCCAGTTCCTTCCCAAATCCTAGACCCACCAAAAAGACCAATGAGACCCCGGAGTTGGAGGTTCGAACCCTTATTTGAGTCATTTCCTTGCATAAATACATAAAGAAAGAAATGAAGAAAGAAGGAAACAGCAATCGAATATATCGCTTTAATAACTCAAATCAAAATTAAGACCATCACCGTAAAAATTGCTACAGTTACAACCTAATGTTATAAGCTTTCTTCAACGTAAAAATGTAAATCTTTTCAAGTCATAACAAAATTACACACTTAGCAGTGTAGCACTAACGAAAGCTTGTGAAAAATAAAAACAGAGCGTTGCATGCTGACAAAAGGTGTCCGCATCCTGCAAGACAACGCACCCGTTCACTGCTACATTGTTGGCCAGACAGATGAACGACCTTGGGTAGTATGAAATCCGTCATAGTTCGCGTTTTCTCTTGACCGCACACCATCTTCATTCCATCTTTTTGTAACCATGCAGTCACTTCCTAGGGGCAAGTACTTCTGCGATGTTGCCACGCTGCTTTCTGAGATGCAGTAACGGATTCTGGACCACTACACCTTACTTCATATTCTTACCTATATCACAGCAACGGTGTCGAGATACGAGCTGTACATTACCACATGACCTACATAAGTATGCAGCATTGCACATGTAAAATTTCATCGCTCTACGATATGTGGAAGAGGTTCAGGGTAAATCTTTCTCGAGCACATCTCGTTAGGTGGCACATTTCAAAGAAATCACACATATACAAATTACTCAGAAACTATTGATTTGCGACCCCCGGTTAATATAGGTGAAAATGTTCCAAAGTATTTGTAGAATATCCCCTTGCAAGGAATGCATCGAATTACCAGTCACCCTGTATATACTGATATCATAGGTGTTCTAAAAAAGTATTGAGACTTGCGTACGAGATGACATTAGTGTCCCAAGTCAATTAATCTATATCTATTTATCTATATATATACGAAGGATGTTCAATTTATAGCCGGAATTCCTTCTATACCAGGTATTGCTGTGTGCAGCTTGGTGTTCGTGTCCCATCCCGTGATAGGGTAGTCCTGACACTTTTCTGCGACAACGGGCAGTTGAAGAGATAAGTGTCTGAGAGAGCGGCGATGGCCAATAGCAACAAGTCTGGCAGTGTAGAGCTTGCAGCCTCAGTAGAGCAGCGCTGCATCATTAAGTTCCTCCTTAAGGAAGGAGTGAAACCTGCCGAAACCTTCAGAAGATTAAGCGCGGAATATGGCGAAGAAATTTGCTCTAAACGTGGCCTGTACTCCACGCCGAGCTACTGCAGTCAACGAGACCAACATTCGTTGGGTGGAGCAGCTCATTCTGAGTAATCGACGCATGAGTGAGAGATATGAGTGCGAAAACAAACATCAGCGTGGGAAGTGTGGAAATGACCATTCATAAACACCTGCATTTCCGAAAATCACAGCCAGATGGGTCCCAAAAATACTAACGTTCAACCAGAAGCAGTGTAGGGTAAACGTCTCGTCTCAACATCTGAAGCGATTTCAGAGAGAAAGTGAGAGCTTACTTGCAAAGATAATCACCTGCAATGAGAGCTGGGTGCATTATTACTCTTCGGAGTCAAAGCGCTCCAGCATGAAATGGAGGCATCAAGACTTGCCACCGCCGAAAAAAATTCAAGGTAGAAACGTACGCTGGTAAAATGATGCTGACGGTATTCTGGGACAAAAACGGGGTGATATGTACTGATTTCCTGGCACGCGGGGCAACAATTAATGAGGTGTTCTATAGCAACTTCTTCCAGACCAAAGTCAAAGAGGCGTTTAGAAGAAAAGGGCCACAGATGGTGAAGGATGGAGTCGTCATACGGCCACGACAACGGTCACAGCTATAACGAAACCTGGTTGGAAGATTCTAAAGCATCCCCGTATAACCCCGATATGTCACCTTGCGACTTCCATCTTTTTGGTCCCCACAAGGAGCACTTGGGAGGACAAAAATTCCACACCGACGATGAAGTCAAAATGTGTATGTGCTGAAATGACTGCAAGATCGTCCCAAAGAATTCTATGCCGCAGGGATACGGCACTCCCACACTCATGGGACAAGTGTTTGCGTGTAAACGGGGAGTACCTTGAAAAAGAACAGTAACTGATTCCCATGCTGTCTTTTCTATGTAACAGAAAAAAAGATATATATAGGGTGTTTCAAAACATCGCCGACAACGTTTGGGAGGTCATTTCTGACACCAAGATACGACAAAAAATATAGAGCAACTGGATACACAAATGTATACTTTCGGAGTTATAAGCTGTCGAAAACATGAAAAAAATTAAGTTTAAAGGTCCATAGCTCCAGAACTATGGGACTTACCGTAGTCGGGTCAAGACTTCACTTAGGAACTAATGTGTGCGCTATCCAAAAATACATGTTTCCGAATCCTAAGGTACTCATGCAATAAGTTCTACAGAGACAGTTTGGCTACGGGCATATAATTTGAAGCTCCCATAGTATTGGAGCTATGGACCTTTAAACTTCATTTTTTCATGTTTTCCCCAGCCTATAATTCCAAAAGGAAACATTTGTACACATTCCATACTTTCTATACTTTCTAAGTAACTTCCTGTACTTTCTAAGTAACTTTCTATACTTTCTAACATTTTATACTTTTCATTTTATCTCGGAGTCAGGAATCGCCTCCCAAACGTTGTCGATGTTGTTTTGAAACACCCTATATTGTGATGTTTACTCCATAGGATGGTAATCCAAGTAGAGCAAACATTCCTGTAGATAGTTATTAACTGAATTTTTCTCCCGAGCATTAACGACGAAACAACTTATCACAAAAGCAATAGCTTCTTTCACCGCTAACTACACAAAGGCGAAAATTCAAATAACAACATTAACCTTACGATTATGATAAAACTTCAGCATCATCTAACATGAAAATTAATTAAACACTCCAAAAATTCAATTATACCAATATATTGCACCATGCACAACACGGCGAGAGCACATGTAAGAATTAACTATAGGTCACAGTAACGTCAATGACACTCATAAATTTAGAAGTTATATTTAATATAGGCGTGATACTTACATTACTTGAAGACAAAGGTAATATTAATAACAATATAAATGTTGATAGGCTAAGATGGCTAAAATGCAGAGGGATAAATTCAGAAGTGTATTTTGAATAAATTATTTCAGCAGCGGTGCGAAGATGAGTCTTTCTATCATACGTTCTTTGGCGCCAACTGAAAGCTACCTCGCGCAGTTTCTCTCTTGTTCTCGCGGTTCGCGCGAGTTCCACACACCAAAATGACTTAAGCACAGGTAGGACTGTGATTGGCTGCTGTTGTTGCCAAGGCCACTGGATGCTTCGTCTGCTGGATATTGCTATTCCGTGCGAGAATGCATAACGCTTAGATACACTGTTTGTTTAAATATAGCAGCCTTTTAAAAATAAAAAGAAATTAAATTGTCTGAGCCGGGTACACCAAAAATAATGCACGAATAAGTTTATTACAAATGGCTTCCGAACAGTTGAAAGGTAAAGTTCTGATGAGATGCGTTTACGTTAAGAACGCTGGCAACACTTATTGTTTGTACTTGCGTATGTTGGGGACACACTGTAAGTTTTTGAAGTATACTGCGGCTGGGCCATAGTTCACACAGACACTGTTTAACACTGCACTCGCTGATATAAAATGCTTATTCAGTCCATAATTAGATGATATGTGAATAAATGTATATATATATATATATGGTGCCTTCCATTTCAACTCAGGCAAAAAAATATAAAATTGTACCATCACCATCTCAGATATTGTTGAAACTTTTTTTATAGCAACTAGACATGTTTTTAAGAGACCCATATTTTTTTGTTTTGTCGAAAAAAATTTTCCCGCCAAGTAATGGGCCATCAAAGACGGGGAGTACAATTTATGAATTGTAGAAGACATGGAAAATGGTCAATTTTGGAGCCTCACCATTCGGCTATGGAGACAGGTAGAGTTATAATTCTTGTTGTGGTATGTACATAGGGATATAAATAAACTATATTTTATTATAGTTTGGTTTGCGCATGCGTATCTTTTTGTACATAAATTAACAAATGAACGTCAATTTATCTGAAAAGTCGAAGTTTGCGATTTTTTTTCGAGCACTTCCGGTTCGAATTTTAAAATTCTGTTTTTACGGTTGGTAAGACCTAGTTACCCGCTTTCCGAAAAAAAATTTGTATCGCTTCTGTGGTCAACCGTTTTGTCGCAAAAAATTCGAGAAATTGTAAAATTTTCAAAAATCGCCATTTTTGGGCGCCATTTTCTCGAAAACACCATTTTTTAAAATTCTGAAATTTTGTCAGATGGTTCAACTTTACCTGAATAATAGACACACCAAATATCATTCTCGACCAATGCTTCATGGATTAACTGCAGCCTTTTAAAGTTAGCGAAATTTCGCTAATTTTGATGTCACAGTTAGCAACACTGGGAACAATGAAAGTGCAATGATTTGATGATGTTTGTGGTTCACATTCATTAAATGAAGAATAAAAGGTTTTCTTGACTGTTTTTTATTATTTTGATGAAAAAGGCTCTCTGAAATAGTAAAATGAGCCTCCCTCTACTCCTCCGTTTTCTTAAACTGAAGTAATCTGAGGTGCGCAAACCAAACTATAATAAAATATAGTTTATTTATATCCCTATGTACATACCACAACAAGAATTATAACTCTACCTGTCTCCATAGCCGAATGGTGAGGCTCCAAAATTGACCATTTTCCATGTCTTCTACAATTCATAAATTGTACTCCCCGTCTTTGATGGCCCATTACTTGGCGGGAAAATTTTTTTTTCGACAAAACAAAAAAATATGGGTCTCTTAAAAACATGTCTAGTTGCTATAAAAAAAGTTTCAACAATATCTGAGATGGTGATGGTACATGCTCTGCCTGAATTGAAATGGAAGGCACCATATATATATATATATATAGGGTGAGCACAGAAACAGTCCCATGTTTCAAATTAGTGTAAATTTAATATGAGGAGGAATATTTTGCTGAAATTTTGAACAGTGATACATAAACTCAAAAAGTTTTTGTAGCAATAATTGAGATCACAAACACTCGATGTGCGCGCCACCTGTAACGCGGGAAATATCGAGGCGGTAATCTAACTCCAACCACACGTTGTGAAGCATATCCGGTGTGATGGAGTTGACAGCATCACTGATGCGTTCTTGGAGATCGTTCAGAGTTGCGGGTAGTGGAGGTGCATACACTTTGTCCTTCACAAATCCCCACAGAAAGAAGTCACAAACAGTGAGGTCAGGTGATCTTGGAGGCCACTTGCAAAGAACTTGATCATTGACTCCAGAGTGCCCTATCCATCGGTTTGGGAGGTTCTCGTTTAGGAACCTACGTATAGCACGATGCCAGTGTGGCGGCGCTCCATCTTGTAGAACGAAGTCGTCTATCTCTGCATTACTAAGTTGCGGATTCAACCAGTTACGTAGCAATACTAAGTAACTTTCACCTGTAATTGTTTGTTCCTGAAAGAAGAACGGACCGTGCACCCGACGCTCTGATACTGCACAAAAAACATTGATTTTCGGTGACTCACGTTCCACATTTACAGTTCAAGAGGATTCTGGGTTCCCCATATCCTTGCATTGTGTCTATTCACCTTTATGCTTAAGTGAAATGTCGCCTCATCGCTGAAAATAATCTTCGTCAGAAACTTTTCGTCGTCCTCCATGAAATTTTGCATTTGTCTCACAGAACTCACGGCGCTTTGCCTTGTCTTTTGGGTATAACTTCTGAACCAACTGCAGTCGGTACGGGTAACACCGCAAACGCTTGCGTAAGATCTTGCTTACTGCTGTTTGTGGCATCTGCAACTCTCTGCTAGCTTTACATGTAGACTTCTGTGGGATGTGTACGAAGGCTGCTCTTACGCGCTCCACAGTTTCCTCGGAGACTGGACGTCGCCCTGAAAATGCACCCCGTCTTTTCTTTGATCACAAATGCACCCCGTCTCAATAAACGTTCTATGCCACTTCACAATGGATTTCTGTGTGGGTGAATCAGCACTAAATTGTCGTTTGAAATCACGCTGCACTCTCACAAAACTGCTTGTTTTTGCAAATTGTAAAACGCACCAGCTTCGTTGCTTTGGTGTGAACGCCATTTTCGATGTTACTGTCCTGGTCAGAACTAGGATTCTGAAAAGATAGATGGGAAAATACTTTGAGTTTACTGAGCTCTGTACAAAATTTCATGTAAATATTCAATTAAATGTTAATTATATGGCATTTTAAAATCAGGTACTGTTTCTGTACTTACCCTGTATATATATATATATATATATATATTTGTTAATTATAGCCATAGTAATAGTTCAAATGCAAATTCACTTAAATAATAATGGTAAAAATGAATATTTGACACATACGCTAAAATACTGCAACATAAAATTAATAAAATGAGAGAACACTTCAAATAATGAATTAACTTCAACTTATAAGACATTTATCACTTTGTTGCAATTAATTGAAAAATAAAAGATGAATATTAAAATAAATATATGAATATTTCTCAGTTTAAAGAATAACACTTCATTGTTCGTTCAGAATATACTATTTATACTGTTTACTGTTTGCACATGCCACACCGTTCACATTGTTTACTATTCACTGTCCACACTATCTGGTCCAAATGGAATATCCTCTTCGTTCATTCTCTTCCCATTGGATAGGGCTAGGTCCATCGGTGGAAGTTCTCGACATTCTCAGCAGGCCATCTAGTCCTATATTAGCTTAGGACTCCTTTCTGAATATAGAGGGCGCCATTATTGAGATGCTATTTTTACTGTGCTGTACTTTATTGCGCATAGACTTATTCAACAGATGATTTTTCATTTTTTTTTAAATCTGCTGTGGCTGCTGCTCCTGCATTCGTGTTAATTGAAATGTGAATGAAATGTGCGTTGTTCTTATTGTTTTCACATACATGTGTTCTTCCTTGTATTATATTCTTCGTGCATGTATAGCAAGTGTATGTAATCTACGTGTTACATGTAATTATTATGATAAGGGTAAATTAACATAATCATGGTTAAAAGGAAGTTGACTTGGGATGGGTTAACAAAAGAAATGGAAGTATTTCTTTCTTCATTACACTCCCTTTATGCGTATCAAACATGACAGAATCGACCCAACTCTCGTCGCTCACATGCAACTTCACCAATTAAATACATGGCACACAATATATTGATACTTGATACTCAAATATACGTATATAGAATATGATGCTGAATAAGAATATACAGATAACATAATAAACCTATACATATAATCTTATTGATGAATATAATATGAATATTAATATGAAGATAGAAATAAACCAATATAAACTCGAATGATGGAGTCTTATATTGAGGCAATGTCAGATGTCTACAGATGACAACCTGTATCCACCTTAGGGATGGTCTGACGACTATATAAGAGCCAACCCACAAAAACAAAATAAACCTACCCACTATAAGTACGACCACGAAGACACAAAAGATGTGGTTAACAAAAAGAAGTTATACTAAGGAAACCCCATAGAGTTTTATAGGAGAAAAAAATGATTGCACATGAAATTCATGGCGAAACGTCGTAGGTTTTCAAGGTAAAACTTCAATGTTGTTCCTCTAACAACAAAAGGAATACTCTAATAAAATGTGTAATACTCTAATAACTCCTAATATATCTCTATCAATTCGATCTTCTTCAAAGCACTACTGGTAGTATCTCTCTAATAGGCTAAACAATTTTCACTCATCTAAATAACCGTGTCGCACATACTACAAAACATTTTCGTCGATAAAGCTAGAATGCACTTTTACTTCTTGATCTCCAATGTTCACACTGCACAATTGATCTTCTTTGCTTTCTTCTTCTTCTTCTTCGTGATCCATGCAATCTCCGTTTGCTTCCTTTTCAGCTCTCTCTAAAATATCACTGAACTATTCTTCGTTCACATGCTTCTTTAACAGTTCAAGCCATTTCTTCCTAGTGGCTGGTGTTGGTCTCCACAACTTCATTCTTGAAACATTCTGAAATCCAAGGTATTTACCATTTTGCGGATCTACTACTTCAAATACATTTTCACCAATTTTCTTCCATAGTAAGTAGGGACCACGGTACACTTCACACAGTTTAGCTATGCGTTTGTCCACTAAACTACTGATGTTATACTGACGTAAGAAAACTAAATCACCTTCGCACAAAGTTCTTGCTCTCTGGGAAACGTTTAATTTTTCATTTCGTTGCTGAATGATTGTCTTTCGTCGTAAGTCAGCCATGATCAATTTTCCATTCCAATCTATGCCTTCTTTTTCGTCAATCACTTCATTGTTCTGCACAATACCAAAATGCGATAATGTAAATTCTTCTGGTTTAATGTTAAGGTGTAACTCTGCTGGCGCTATTCCCAAACTGGCACTAATAGTATAATTCAACAATAAACAAGCTTGCACCATATATTCTGGCCATGAGGAATGAAAACTGCGACACAACACACGCAAAATTCTTTCTAAGTCAGCGTGAAATCTTTCGATAACATTTCCTTGAGCGTGGTAAGGAGTAGTATAATGTATCTTGATGTTATACGCTTCCATGGCTTGCAAAAATTCTTTACCAATAAATTGTGGTCCATTATCTACCAAAATGTTCATGAAAATGCCAAGATGAAGCATGTACGATTCAGTGAGACATTTCGCTACACTTGCACTTGTTGCACGTCGAAGCGGATATGCGAGTAAGTAGCGAGAATACACATCACAAACTGTTAACAGGTAAGTTTCACCATGTTTACCTCGAGGAAGAGGGCCCACTAAATCTGCTGAAACTAAATAACGAACATTTCTCGCTGGCACAGATTGCATTAAACACTTCACTGGGTGATGATCGACTTTCGTTATCATGCAAACCTCACAATCAAGAATGTCACTACGCATGATTTTCCAATAAAACATACGTGAAATGATATTGAACACTTACATGAATCCAAAGTAACCGTAGTGATCATGGCAGCCAATTAGAATGTTTTTCACTATACAAGGAGGTACGCACAATTTCAATCTGTCTGGGAAATGAAAATCTCTCACCATCAAAATACCGTTTTCCAGTGTAATTTTGTTTCCAATTTCTAGCACTACTACAGAAAGAACTTTTATTTGCACTGCTTTCACTTTCATTCACGTTTCCTTGTAGGTAACTAATAATAGGACGATATTCGTCGCATTCCCACTGCAATTTCGCAATTGTAGACGGATCTAAGTCGAACACTTTTGATTAAACAGCCTGTATGGGATTAAAATTCACCATTAGGTCTTCCTGAGTTGGTAACATACGAGATAAACAATCACTTAGCGTGTTAGATTTGCCATTGATGAATTCAATTTCGAAATCATAAATTGGAGTTCAAGGGACCACCGCATCAATCTAGCATTCTAATTGCGCATGCGTCTTAACTGTACCAAACCTTTATGATCAGTTCGTATATATATTTTTGATCCTTTCAGCCAAACATGCCACTTACGAATACACTACACAAACGCAAGACACTCAAGTTCAATAAATGCATAATTCCGTTCGTGTTTGTTAAGGGTACGACTCGCGTATCCTAACAAGCACTTTTCACCATCTATAATTTGGTAACATACCCAGGTCAACCTAAGTTTGCTTGCATCACTTTCGAGGTAGAAGAGCTTATCAAACTGAGGATGGTGTAATTTCACGTCTTTCACTAATTCAACCTTTAATAACTCAAATGCCTTTTGATGTTCTTCTTCCCACTTCCATTTCTTTTCTTTCTTTAAAAGTTCGTAGAGGGGTTGAGCAATAACGGCATGACCTTTAATTGTTCTCGAATGCCACTGAACTGCACCAAGAAATGAACGTAAC
The DNA here is from genome assembly GCF_964235325.1 of Thermobia domestica. Lineage (NCBI taxonomy): Eukaryota > Metazoa > Arthropoda > Insecta > Zygentoma > Lepismatidae > Thermobia > Thermobia domestica. The sequence continues at coordinate 138,872,937 of NC_137463.1, read as the reverse complement.
ATTTTTAAAGTTTTTCAGCACTGGCAACCTTTCGATTGCTTCAGCTGATTTCGGATCCTTTTGTATACCTTCCGAATATACGTAGTAGCCTAAATAATTGATTTCTTTTACACCAAAAATGCATTTCGATAAATTTAGCGTCATATTCGCATCACTCAACAAATTAAGCACTTCATCTAACTGCTGTAAGAAGTCAGGGACTGTTTCACATGCAAGAGCTACGTCGTCCATATACCTGATTAATTTCTCTTGTAATGGCAATGGGAACACTCTATTCAGGCACAATTGCAATACAGATGATCCGTTTTTTTACACCGAAAACCATACGTGTGTATTCATATAACGTTCCTTCAAACAAGAAAGCTAAATATTGCATAGAGTCTTCTGTAATTCCACACTGTTGATACGAACTGGTGAAATCAAGAATTCCTAGCACACGTTTTCCACTAAATTTAGCAAAGAGGTCGTATAACTTTTCTACACGAAGAGCTGGATTCTTAATGTGCACATTTAGAGCTCTACAGTCTATTACTATTCTCAGTGCTCCAGTCTTCTTTAACACTACGTGCAACGGTAACATATGACATAATGAAGTAGGTCGAATTACACCCCACTTTAACAATTTTCAGATCTCTTCACGCACTCCTTTCTTATATTTGTGCGGAATATCGTAAGGACGAGCAACAACAAGTTCACTTGTATCCACTTCTAATCGGTACTGAAATTTATTACACAGGCCAGGAAAACGAGCGAACACCCTTCTGTGTTTCAATAACAACTGAAATAATTCCTCTTTCTCATTCTCATTAAACAGTGTAGCGCGCGTAACTGCATCCCTTATTTCATCTCCGGTAAAGTATAAATCTCGTGGGAAGTCCTCCATTTGGTCACTAGCTTCATTTTCCTTTATATTTTCGGCGCACCAACTGCGAAACACATTCACTGTTCTCGCGTAAAACTCATTAAGATCCTTTATTTCGGACAACACAACAATAGGGGCTACCTCATACTTAAATTCACTAACATTAGCTACAGTGACACTTTCACTATTTCTCTGTATCAAAGGCACTTCACCACTAACTCCTTGAAATTCAACGCGCAAGTTACTTCGCTTAAAATCTATAACACTGTTTAATTTATCTAGGAAATTCGCACCAAGTATCACGTCTTCGTGTAGTTCTGGAAGTACGAGAAATTCAACTGGCACTTCTACATTTTCGATTCGTACCGCTAAAATAAATTTTCTTTCACATTTTTCTTCTTTCTTCCAAGAGAATCACACAAAACAATATGCTCTCCTTTTTGTAGATGCACATTCGTTACACATTTAGTTACTTCTCGAAAAATGTTATACCGTAACAAACACAGTTCCGTTTCACTATCTAATAAGCAAATTTTGGGTTGTTCGTTTAACAAAATTTTCACACTCATAGTATTACGACCTAATTCACACGTAATGACTTTCTCTTCATTAATATTATCTATCTCATCGTCCGCTTGCATGTCTTCTTCGTTGCACATGTGTGGAAAAGTAATCCTGTTTACACTATTGAAATCCCTCCCCTTTTCAACCGAGTGGGAGGGCGCTACTAGTTTAAAGGCATAACACTTTGCGGATAAAATCCACCCTGTTGGTACGTAAACTGTCGTTGTTGATTGTTAGTGTTGTTCACATTAGGACTTCTGTTAAACGTAGGGAACCAATTACCATTTTGATTTGAGGTACTCGGAGGATTTTGTGCATTACCCTAGTTTTCCTGTGTTCTTGCACCCTGCGGTTCACTTCTATTTTCATTTGCACTTACGTTCTGTTGCGTATTACCTTGTGGATGATTACCCCCGTTCACATTATTATTTCTGTGAAACTTACCACGTCGTCCACGTTTATAAAATTTCCTGTTCCAACCCTGTTTGAAATTCGGACGCGAACTTTGATCACTGCTCACTTCACTGTTTATCTCAGCCTTCACATTATTCACACTAACACCACCTTGCTGTTTCTGTTTATTACGTTGATTGTCGTACATGTTCGTTATACCTGACAATCCTTCAATAGACTGCACACCCGCAAGGAACTGATTAATGTTACCTGGCATAGAGCTCATCATAGCTAATTGGTACCGCTTGGACAGGAGAGTGATGTGTGACAGCGTAATAGTTGGGTTTTCCTATTCTTCCAAAGCTTGAATTTGGCTAGAACGCTCAGTTACAAAGTCAACAACACTACTTTAACGCTTTGGATCGAACGGAATAGAACGTAGGTTTTCACAGGCGCGTAGCTTTCACTAGCGGACTCTCAAATACATTCTGAAATTCTATCACAAACTCTTGAAAAGTTTGACACTTTTTGCCATGCAGATCATACCATTTAAGCGCACTATCCTTGAGAATGAGTGGCATAATGGTTAAATATTAACTTTGTGGCACTCCTGCAAACGACATTTCTCTACCGAAATTTTCTAAAAATGCACCTGCACTTTCATCATATCACCTGAAAATATAGAGAGTTGCTTAATGTCCGCTAATCGCAACCAAGTAGAGCAAACATTACTGTAGATAGTCGTTAATTGAATTTTTCTCCCGAGCATTAACGATGAAACAAGTTATCACAAAAGCAACAGTTTCTTTCACCGCTAACAACACAAAGACGAAAATTCAAATAACAACATTAACCTTACGATTATGATAAAACTTCAGCATCATCTAACATGAAAATTAATTAAACACTCCAAAAATTCAATTATACCAATATATTGCACCATGCACAACAAGGCGAGAGCACATGTATGAATTAACTATGGGTCGCAGTAACGTCAATGACACTCATAAATTTAGAAGTTATATTTAATATAGGCGTGATACTTACATTACTTGAAGACAAAGGTAATATTAATAACAATATAAATGTTGATAGGCTAAGATGGCTAAAATACAGAGGGATATATATTCAGAAGTGTATTTTGAATAAATTATTTCAGCAGCGGTGCGAAGAAGAATCTTTCTATCATACGTTCTTTGGCGCCAACTCAAAGCTACCCCGCGCAGTTTCTCTCTTCTTCTCGCGGTTCGCGCGAGTTCGACACACCAATATGAATATATCAGGCACAGGTAGGACTGTGATTTGCTGCTGTTGGTTGCCAAGGCCACTGCCTGCTTCGTCTGCTGGATGTTGCTATTCCGTGCGAGAATGCACAACGCTTAGATACACTGTTTGTTTAAATATAGCAGCCTTTTAAAATAAAAAGAAATTAAATTGTCTGAGCCGGGTACACCAAAAATAATGCATGAATAAGTTTATTACAATATATATATATATATATATATATATATATATATACCGGGTGTTCTAAAAATGGCGCCCACGAATCACTATTCTACAGGCTAAAATAAAGCGAAAATATTATATGATGGTTTGTCCTTCGGGGTCTCCTTTAGCTGCTATGGGTAATCAAAATTTCACAATGTGGCAACGTTGCAGATTAACTTGGAACAATTAGCATTACTATACAAATATATCAAGCACTTAAATCGATTGCTACACTATTAAGTATTGCTAATGTCAATCTATATTGTAATATCCCATGTGAAGTTGTTTACAAACAAATCCACGCATCAAGTGTTTATGAACACTACCTCGTGCTTCATCAAGAGGAACTTCCACCAGGGGGACCTGCAATCACCTGCAGACGACGTTTAGCCCCTCCCACGGAGCAGAAGACGAAATTGAAGCAGCAGCGCCACCGCCACCCAAGGGACGCTATAAATTTGACAGAAGAATCCAGCTCAGTACCAGTTTTCTGGTGACCCTCCTTTAGTCTGCTACGGGACCCTTGGAGTAACCTAACCCCAGGACTCTAAGTCTGCAACGGGACTACGCCTATCTCCTGGCTTAGCCTGCTACGGGGCTTTGTTGGCAGCTTAACCTGCCTCTGCTTGCTACGGAGCATTGGTTCCTTAACTCCACTCCTCTTTGCCTGCTACGGGGCTCAGTTGGAGATCCTGTCTGCGACTTTACGGTCAAAGACCATCTATACTCACCCTGATTATAGAGAAATCAATTTGTATAGTATTTTTGTAAAATACTTTTATAGAGGAACTTTTTATAATAAAATACTGGTAGTGGGAGTCGATTCCGGACGCTCTTTTTATTAACAGCTCTACCTCTTCCTATATATATGAGACAAAAATACACAAAGTTTTACAATATCATCTTTAGCTGTCATCTGGAAAGAATCTATGTAACTCTTTGATAGACTGGTAGATCTATTCTATGGTTCTTTATTTGCGACGTTGCCACACAGTGCAATTCGTGCCTCCAGACGGAGACCCGAAAGGTTTACAAATATATATATATATATTGCTTTATTTTGATTTGTAGAATAATGCTTTGTAGTCCGTGGGCGCCATCTTTAGAACACCAATATATATATATATATATATATGAGCGGGTCAAGTCTAACGTCATTTAATATCTAGTTGAAGCTAGCTGATGTGCAAAAAATATTGGAATTCTTATAATCAAATATAAGGTATTGCGCCATGAAGATAAGTGAACTTTCCGTAAAGCTACATTTTACAATTTTACTTCGATAAAGGCGCAAATGCTGTGCAAGACCGGGAAGAAATTTGTGCTGATTATGGGCAAGATACGTTATCAAAAGCAACAGCCATAAAATTGTTTCGTTCCTTTCGATGTCCAAGATGCTCCTTGGAGTGAACGACCAATCACAGAAAATATGTATGATATCAGTGGCGGCTCGTCCTTTGAATTTTAGGTGGTGCACAATGGATGACCTCCCCTTTTTCATTATTATTATTATTTAAATAATAATAGTTTACTACTACTAATAATAATAGTATAAATCAGAGGCGGATCCAGGACGACTTCTAGGGAGGGCGGTGGGTTGTAATACTGCTACTTAGAGCTACTTTTAAAAGCTCTAAACTTGGGGATGGGTTTTATTTATATATAAAATAAAATAAAAGTTTCCTCTTCTGTGGGGGACAATCGCCCCCTGGCTCCGCCACTGGTATAAATAATAATAGCGATTTCTTCATGGTATGCTTCAACCATGCAATAGAGAAGCTCATTTTGTATGATTTTTGACGTATTGTTGAAAATTGTTGTGCTTTCTAAATGACTCTTGAGAGCGCTGTCAAGTTCTGCACCGAAATTAATCAATCTACGAAATACGCCTCGAGTTGAAGAAGAGTCTTTTTCATCATGTATCTCTTGAAGCCAATTCGAAGGTGCCACGAAACCAAATGCAATTGATGATTATATTGAGCACGTACCTGTTTTGCATCACTTTTTGATTGTGATTCTCAATGGACCGCCTATAACCAGCATGTAGTTGAGCAGCAATATTCACACTTTCCAACACCGTGAGATTAGAACGTGTCTTATAGGAGCTGACGAATTTTCATGTTTTTTATTTATTTATTTTGTCCTGCAGATGCTGGATATCCGCCCTTTTTTTACTCCATGCATCTTCTTTAGCCCCGAACAACAAACAGGGAAAACAAAACAAAGCATTTTTAATTTCACATTCACACAACCACTTATGCTGTTCATACAAGTTGAGATTAAACTTCCTTGTAAATGTTCGTTTCTGACTTCTAATTACTTGCGTTATATTGAAAGTCGGAATCGGTCTTCCGATGTCTTTCACAAGTAGGTTTGCTTCTGAAGTTCTTTTCGAAAACGGCTAATTCAACAGAGACGTTAGAGAATTCATTGCTAGAATAGTTCACGTATATCAGGGACAGACGCGTAATTATGCAATTACAGCAAAATATTCCAATGAACAACAAAGACCGGCACACACACACACACACACACAAACATACAACACTACAAAGTCCGCTACCCGCTTTAAAAACTCACTCCTTCCCCAATTAACGCTCTTTTTCTAAAAATTGCCCTCCAATTTTCTCATTCACCCATACACACATGAAAAGGAAAAAAATTGTATCAATGTTGCCAAATTTCTACTCTTTCAGATACGAGTGTATTAAATATCGACACACTCAATTTGTTTTCACTCTTCACGGGGTCGCCTTTATTATCTCCTTAGCTGCCTTGATCTTACTTGGTTGACAGAACCAATAGTTATGACCACTTGGCAATCTCGCATTTAGGCAAGACGCAAGTTTTCTCCCTTTCTCTCTCTGTAGCGACTTGGTTACGGTACGCAATATTGTCACAAAGGAACAGACTATTCCCCTTCAGGCGAGAACCGTGTCAACCAATACAACAGGGGGAGGGACGGTGAAGAAGTTCCAGTTCCAAAGCGTTATGTTTTGGAAAAGCTGTTTTTGTTTGGTAGATTTGTTTGCAAAAGATCTGCACGCATATGGAGCCTTATGAGGCAGTGCACGGCGTGATAACCCCCTTTTACTGCGAAACCCCCGCAGTAGTCCAGAAGCTGTTAAGCTGGGGAGTTTGGCAAACTCTCAAGCAGAAAGCAACTGGCAAGCCCCGTTTCAAACGCACTTGTTTAAAAAGAGATGGCGTTGACAATAAAACGAAAAGTGACTTAGCACAAATAAAAGTTGAAAATATTGGAAGGAGGTTTGTACAAACGTTAAGAGAAACCGCCGCTGTATGATATACTGATAAAAGTCGAGCGAGACCGCCAAGTAAGCAGCCATGACATCGCTAAAGACCTAAACATCTTACACCAAACAGTGTTAAACCATTTAGAGAAAGCTGACTACAAAAAGCAGCTCGACGTTTGGGTCCCACATGATCTGGCACGAAAAAATTTATTCGATCAAATTTCCAACTTTGAATTTCTATGATCAAAGCGAGGAGAAACTCCACAATCTGCAAAAAAGCCTACACTGACCCACAAGAAGGTTATGCTGTAACGATAGACATGTACTGTCGATAATTAGCCCCAGTGCACCTAGTATTTTTTTTTTTTTTTTTTTTTTTAAAGCCGGAACTGGTCAAGTGAAAGGGTGTCGAATACAACACTAACAACGCCAAACCACATACATCTTTAACGACCCATCGGAAATTGAGAGAACTTGGCTGGAAGGTTTTACTGTATCAACTGCATAGCCCGGACCTTACAAGGTTAGACTTATCATTTGTTTCGGTTTCTGAAGAACTCCATGAAAGGTGCCAAGTTAGTTTCAAAAGAGATCTGTGAAAACCACGTTACAATTTTTCGATTAGAAACCACAGGTGTTCTATAGCGATAGTGTTATGATGTTCCCAGAAAAATGACAGAAGGTTTTCGAACAAAATAGTGAATATGTAGTTGCATAATGTTGTTTTCAAATGACAATACGTACGAGATGTGTTCAAAATGACACCGAAATATCGAAATAGTGCGCCAACTAGCAGAAAGAGCGTGCTGCGTCTACTTATCGCACCTAAGGCAGGTTTAGACAACAAATTGCTATTTACCTTGTTTCGCTACAGCCGCTGAAGTGAGCACGTGCACAAGATGCTCGCCGGATTAATGATACAATCACAATGAAAGAGCTTGAAGAACAATATGTGGATGTGAAATTTTCCTACAAACTTGGGAAAATATTTACAAAGACATTTCAGTTGGTTTTCAATTCATTTAGTCTCCTCGTCTAAAAAAAGCACACAAGAGTCAGTCAAAGATCAAGGTGATGTTGGTTGTGTTTTTTGATTCGAAAAGCATTGTCCATCATGAATTTGTATGAGGTGGTCAGATGATGAACAAACAGTTTTACCAGGACATTTTTAGCGCGGTTGAGGAATGTTGTGCGCAGGAAGAGGTGCGAATCGTGGGAAAACCAGACTTGCATAGTGACCGTGCCAATGTGTCTACTCACACTTCATTCCTCATCCGCAGTTATCTAGCAAAACATCAGACTTCCATTGTGCTCCATCCATCTATTCTCCGGAATAATACCAGTAGATACAAATGTTACTGATTGCAAACATACCTTTTATGTCACTAACTGTCAAATACAGAAGACTGAATCTAGCTCGAAACGTAATATTTTACAAGATATAAAACCCAAGCACTCATGACATTAAAGTTTATAAAAGCTTTAATCAAATACTGGACGATATACGTTAGCACTTAACATTACAAAAAAGAATAAAGAAATTTCAAGCTGACATAATCTATGAACAAAGCATTATATCAATCTTTGGATATAATACTCTATGCAAAACTGTGGACAGAGTTTCTTCATTGTAATTAAAGAGTTCGGAATGATCTGACTAGGAAAGTAATATTCCCAACGTTCTGATTTAATTAGTCCTGCCAAGTCCAAGTATCGCTTTCTTTAAGTAAGTACCAGTAAATAATATCAAATACATTTAGTTCGATAAAAATAGAGAGCGATCACATGCCAGAAGGAACGATCTTTAACGCAATAAAGTTGTGAGGAAGAACATACTGTACATGACACATTCAAGAACTAGTATAATAAGATCACATTCCTTTGATCATCAGCCTAACCGGCATAACCATGGGACGTAAAACTTAAAAATTTCATTTCATTTTTCCTTTGATCATCCTTTCTAGCTCAGATAGGCAAACTCTTGATGTTATAAGGAGCAGGATTATTATTTAAAGCAAATGTGAAAGGAAGGCGATCTGATATCATGAAAAAAAAAATCTGCTTCATAGTTTCCGTATTAACATTTCTAGAGATAGTCTAATATTCAATACTTACTCTGAATAATTATCGAGTATTGAGTTCAGCAACGTTAGCTCTTTGCTTAAATATAATTTTGTATCATCCAGAGTATTATATAGTGTATAAAACTGCTTGGTTTCCTTATGCTTTGCTGCAACTGAAAGAGAAGTATGTTAAAAGTATACAAAGAGAACTATCACATAAAAATTCAAAGTATGTTATCTTTATTTCTTTTCAAGGTCATGACAGTATAAAATTAGAAATAGAACACAATATGATACAAAGTAATTAAGCTTAACTTTAAGCGTTCGGTCGTAGAATTTCTTCGCAACCATTCTTTACGACAGTAAAAGCAAATGGTGAACATACACAAATTGATAGAATCCCTTCTAAGTATCTTATTTCTATAACAAATATTGTGTTTAACAAGAATTATTACTCGTTCAATTGGTGGGCAACTATTGCGAAAGAAATCACTAATAAGAGATCTCGGTTAATGCAAGTATATGTTAACATACCGCTGAACAGGCAGTACAGTTCAATAACAGTGTTTCATGTGGGGACAAATCTATAATAGCTTATACTCTGGACTAAATGGAATTTATTAAAGTATATTTTTAGTTTACGAAAGAACACACCTAATTTTAAGTTTAACTTGATAAAGAGACTTAATGGTTGAAATAATGTGAAAAAAAAATTAGGACCGAAAATTTAAATGTAAATTTGATTTCTTTATATCCTGAGAGTAAAATAAAAATCTATTAAAAATACAAAAGAGGAGTAAATTAAGATTATAATTACCATAAATACTACTCTAATAATTGTTCAATACGAATAATTTAAAAGTAAACACGCAACATTTTTAAAATTTTATTTTATATTATTGGTATAATATAATTTATATCAGAGGTCGTGTGTTTTAATAAGTATGCTCAAACTTGGTTTAAGATCTTGTAAAAGAGATGATTTTGAAAGGTATCATATTTACTTTCTTAAATTGAAATCATCAAAAGGAAATATTTCCGTAAATTGAAAATGTGAAGATATTATAAATTAGTGTTAGATGTATACAACAGTTGAAAGTACTTTCTTTATTATTTTATTAATTGACTAATTAACTTATTCTGTGTTTAATAGTTTCTTAAACTGTAGGTTGTGTTGTATTAGTAATAATAAATTGAAACAACATAAAATTGTACACTCCGCATCAAAAAAAATTGCGACAGCTAACGGTGTGTAGCTACGCCACCCAATATACACCTTGTTATCCCATAATCGTGTCTGGTAGATAGAGACTCCCTCTTCCTCCTTTCCTTTCTTCCATTCTAAAATCAGCGAACAACATCAGCGAAATTTTAATTTCAAAATATTGGTATCGATAAAATGAAAGAATAAAACGGAGACCAAACAAGATTCATAACCTGATGTAAGGAAACACTTAAATACACACAATGAAAAGTTGAAACCAATGGATATCTGTTACACAGAGGTTCAGAAGTGAGACAGAGAGAGAAGGGGAGAGAAGAAGAAAAAGAAAAGAGAGAACAGATAAAAATGTGGAATTTAAACTAATAAGAAAAGAACCTAACATTATAGAGTTTCGTTTCCAGAAATCAACGATAATATAGAAGTAACGTTTGTTTATTTTTTATATATATTTTTTTCTGGGCTATTCGAATATATAGTGAAATTGATATTCACTTTCAAAATGAATATCAATCTTGATGGTCAAATAAAATACTCAATTTCGAGTGGAACTGTATATCTCCGAGACACACCTAGTATAATGTCAAAAGTGTAACACACATGCTTTGTTTCCGCGTGGTTTGGTTGCAAATTCGGTAGTGTTCATTGGACGTACTGATCCCAAATACATTCTAATAAGTCCGGTAGGTAGCGTAGGTCATTCCTTCCATTTCAGACTATTAATGCAAATTGAAAACAGAAAGAAAGAAAAGAGAGAGAGAGAGACAGAGAGAGAGAAAAGAAAGAAAAAATTGAAAAAGTGCTATTTTACTGCAATTTCTATTAACAAAAGAGACACTGACCAAAGCTTAAAACTTTACTTTATTTTAAATTATAATTTGTAACTGTTTCGGATATCTAGCATATCCTTCTTCAGACACGATCGAAATTAATGAAAATACAGACATATATTTGGTCTAGGAATTAATTCGTGCGGTTTTACAAAAGATGGCGTAACTAGCTTATTATCCCATAGTTTCGTTGATCCAAACATGCGTTGAAAACTACTGTCATTGAGCATCTTGTTTAGTATATGTCAGTTGCTTGAAGCGGAAACAACAACATTTTTTCTTCAACTGAAAATGGCGCATTTTGTGCCTGATAAAGTGTTTCTGCGGGGAGTTATTCTTCATTGCTTTAACATGAAGAAAACTGCTACCGCAAGTCATCATATTTTAGTGGAAGTGTTTGGTGACCATGCTCTAGCTGAGCGAACGTGTCAGAAGTGGTTTGCACGGTTTAAAGGTGGTGATTTCAGCTTGGAAGACCAAAAGCAATTTGGACAGCCAAAAGAATTTGAAGATGAAGAATTGAGAGCATTGCTTGATCAGGATTCGTGTCAAACGCAGGACGAACTTGCAGAAGCATTTGGAGTTGAGCAAACAACAGTTTCCAAACGTCTGAAAGCCATAGGAATGATTCAAAAGATGTCTTATTGGGTTTCACATGAATTGAAAAGAAAGACGTTGAAAGAAGAAAAACCGTTTGCGAATTGCTGCTTCAAAGACAGAAAAGGAAGGGATTTTTGCATCGAATTGTAACTGGTGATGAGAAGTGGATTCATTACGAGAATCCTAAACGAAAAAAGGCCTGGGTGAAGCAAGGTGAACCAGGTCCTTCACAACCGAAACGAGATATTCATTGTGCAAAGGTTATGCTGTATATATGGTGGGATTTGAAACGTGTGGTGTACTATGAACTTCTGAAACTTGGTGAAACTATTAATGGACACCGCTATCGACAACAATTAATGCGTTTGAAGCAAGCTCTGGCCTGAAAACGATCAGAATGGAATAACAGGCATAATAAACTTATTTATCAAGATGATAACGCTCGACCACATGTCGCAAAACCGGTCAAAACCTATTTGGAAAATGTCGGATGGAAAGTGTTACTCCACCCGCGATATTCACCAGACACTGCTCCGTCTGACTACTACTTGATCGATTGCATGAATAACGATTTGATTGGACAGCGGTTCACTTCTTCAGAAAATATCGAAAAATGAATCTTTGATTAGATTGGGTCAAAAGAAGAGGAATTCTTTTGACACGGAATCCGTAAATTGCCTGAAAGATGGGAGAAAGTAGTGGCTAGCGATGGACAATATTTTTGTTAACGTATTCATTTACTTTGTTTTTGAAATAAAGCTTCAATTTTTATTAAAAACCGCACGAATTAATTCCTAGACCAAATATATAAATGTTGTTATAACAGAGTTTGAATTCTTTAACCGTCATATATATATTCATTGTTATAAAAAAATTTTAAATTCTTTTAACAGTCATATATAGAGTCATTGTTGTACTTTTTTATTTTTATTTATTTATTTATTTTTCTTATTTACCGAGGCCTTTAGCCCATCCTATAAGTCTTAGTGTTCACTTTCCAATTAATCACTTCCTTTATTTTTGGTTCTTATAAGGGCCTTTTATTTTTATTTTATTTTTTTTATTTTTTTATTTATTTATTTTTTTTTTCTCTATGTTATTCAAACTTCCTTGCCATGATTCATTAATTGGTAAGCCCCCTGTCCAGTTCATCAGTTTATCTCTTCCTACCTTCTTTATCCAATCCGCTTCTTTCCACTTCCTTATTATCATTCTTTTCTCCATCTCCAATACTTCCGTCTTATCCCAATTAATTGCGTGATTCGTCTCCTTAACATGTTTGTATATGGCATTGGTATCTTTTTTCTTCCTAACATCATCTTCATGTTGTTTTATCCTTTCTTTCATTCTCTTTCCTGTCTCTCCTATATATGACATATCGCAGTCCTCACACTATACCCTGTAAATGACCCCTTCTTCCTCTTCATGAATTTTTTAGTTCCTTTTCTATTCTTCTTCTTTATTGATCTTAATAAAGTTTCTCCACTCTTTCTATAAGTTCTGACCCCTCCTTTCTTCAATAAATTCTTCAGTTTCTCCGTTTCTTCTCCCATACTTTCTATGCCATGCCATTTTCCACTCTCATCCTCTTCATTCTTCTTTCTCCCTCTTCCTGCGTTCTTCTTCCTTCTCTAACTCTTTCTTGCTGTAACCGTTCTTCTCTAACTGTCTGTAGAATTTCTGTATGCTCTCCTTCCTTCCTTCCTCTTCGTCCTCCATCATTTCTATTCTTCTTATCATATTTGTTATGAAATTTCTCTTTGTACTCCTATCCACGTCGCTCCTCTCATGGCAGTACACTACCGCTGAGCACTCTTTCTGGTACCACCTCGTAACCAGGCCTTCTCCTTGTTTTATTATGGTCATGTCTAAAAAGTTTATTCTTCCATTTTCTTCCAAGTCCATTTCCAAGCTTATGCCTTTTTCTTTATCTTCCACACTATCTTTGAAGTTCTCTAATTGTCTCCTAGTCCCTTTCCACAAGCCTAGACAGTCATCCACATACCTACAAAATATGGTCAAGTTCTTACACCCTTCTTCTTTCACCTTTTTCTCCCATTTGTTCATAATTATTTCTGCCAGTACTGGGCTCAGCCTCGAACCTATACTGATCCCTTTTCTTATTTTTACCACTTTCTCACCGATTATACAATAACTGTTTTCCCATATTAACTTCAGAGCCTTAACTACTTTCTCTTTTGTCCATCCTTTTAAACTTTTACTACCCATTTCTTCCTCTATGACACTTATTATTGCTTCTCTACTAAGGCTCGGGAACATAGCCTTAACATCAAGACTAAACATAAGTTTTCTGCCTCCAATAAGATCCACTCTTCTTAACAATTCCTTGGCTTCTTCTGTGTTCTTCACTCTGCACGATTCTTGTCCTTCTCTTATGCTTTCACAAATCTCCTTCAACTCCTTCTCTAGTGGCTCCCAGTAGTTGCCTCTACAGTCTAGTACTGGTCTAAGCTTCACCTCTTTCTTGTGTAATTTTGGGAAACCTTTCATTCTTTGTATCCTTCCTTGTATATTTATCCATTTCTTGAAACCTCTTCCTTCTTTCATTACTTTCTTCAATAGATCCTCTTCCTTCATGTCCTTATCCCCTATAACCTCATATGTATTGTCACATAAATCTTCCAGTTTCTTCTTGTCTCTTTTGTTAAAACAATTAATCCAAAGCCATGAATAGTCTGCAATTTCTACCAGAAACAGCCTATTTTGAAAGTCCAAACTGTATCGTAATGAAAAGTTACAAGCGTTCTAAAGGAAAGTTGAATCTCCTTACAGATGTAGCAGACCTTGCATGTTTCACATTTCAAACGTGAATAAAACACATTGAATTATAAGATGGAAACACATTTTCTGTCGAACTAATATAAATAAAATCTTGTTCTGAAATAAATCCGAAGATTTATCTGTTCCGAACATACAGTCTCGATTTCATCTATTGCTGATATAACGTTGTAATTCGCACAGATAGAAGGAACACGTTAGAGCTGAAATGGGTTATCTCGTCAGTAGGAGTGATATGGGTTAGCTTATGGACCACCACTGGGTAGAGGATTCGAACCCGTAATGACCTACTGATTTGACTGAGATTTGGTAACCCGAAGGATAAAAGAGATTTTACTTATTTCCTTGCGTTTAAACAGTATTTTTTTAAAGATGATCAGGACTGGAGATGTTATCCCTAGAGCATGAAAAACACGACGCCGGAATTCCCAGTTAATGAGATTTTCCAGACCGGGTCGATTGGGTTGTGGCTGTTTCAACTCTGGAACATGCACATAGTGTGTGTGTGTGAGAGAGAGAGGGGGGGGGTGGAGAAGAGAAAGATACGAAGACATGATAGGGAAACGTCAAAAGAGAGAGAGAGAGAGAGAGAGAGAGAGAGAGAGAGAGAGAAGCCAAATATTACTAACTTCAGCCATGATCTTTGGAACGAACCGGCATCTTTCTGTAAGGTTATTTAGACCAAAGCGCACAACGAAATTCATTAATTCGACGATCTGGAGACATATTAGTGCCACTAATAAGTGAAATAACATACGATCCAGGAAAAAAATTACAGAAATAATAACATATTATGCAGTAATTTCGCCGTGTAAGTTCAAGACTACGTGTATAATAATAATAATAATAATAATAATAATAATAATAATAATAATAATAATAATAATAATAATAACAGTGGTAACTATACGTGAAGGTGAACACTTATTATTATTATTATTATTATTATTATTATTATTATTATTATACGCGTACTTTTGAACTTGCACGGCGAAATTACTGCATAATATGTTATTTCTGTAATTTTTCCTGGATTGTATGTTACTTCGTTCATTAGTGGGCACTAATTTGTCTCCAAATCATTGAATTAATGAATTTCGTTGCACACTTTGGCGTAAATAACCTTGCAGGAAGAAGCTGGTTCGTTCCGAAGATCATGGCTGAAGTTAGTAATATTTGGCTTATAGCTTTAAGTGACATGATTGTGTAGGGGGTAACGTACTAGACTTACGAGTAGTACAGCTATCCAATAGGTTGAAATCCTGTTCACACCAAAATTGTTCTTTACAAAGTGATCGTGAAGAATCTACTTCTCATACTAGACGAGCAATCCTTAAGAATGTGGAAGCAAGCACCTGTATCATGATAGAGACGATTTACAAATGTTGATTGGGTAAGGGTAAGTGAATTACCAGACTTCGCAGCACTTCATCTGCAGTATACACGTTTCGTGTTATCGTTCACAGAAACGCTAAACCATTTGTTAAGCAAAGTTTGGGTAGAGCAATCAGTGGAGTATTGGTAGCGTGCTAGACTTCTAAATGGAAAATCTTGGTTGGGTTCTCCGTCAGGTAGAATCACTTTTTTGCATAAAATAATGGTGAACAGAGATTCATTTGCGGTTGGAGAACTTACAAGGTATCATTGGCGAGAATCCGAGTAAACAATGTGTGTGTTCTTCATTATACAGTGTAATGAATTCTGTATTATCATGTCCGAAAGTGGTTCCATGCAAGATTTTCAGTAAAGAGACAAACGGGGTCTGATGTATCATTGCTGTACATTGAGTGGTCAAAGACTTGTCAATGCTTATATTCCAGTAACATCGCTACCATAACGCCAGGTGCTCAAGAACTAGTGTAGCAACGCAGAATACAGATATCATTCAGCTTGTTGCCACGGACTGCCAGACACAGATGTGGCAATCCTGATGGTGCAAACAGGACGGGATTGTCTGGGAAGAGGATTCTGTGATGTTTGGCTTTCCGTATGCAATGCTTTTATTATACTGCAGCCGGACACGCCTACGTCGTAGCTGTAGCTATGGACACCGTCGCCGTACAAATACCCACCTTGCCAAAAGATGTAGAACTCGTTGGTGGACACATTACACGCTCTGTAGCAATCCAAAATTCGTGCGGCAGTGTTCGGGATATGGCTGTCTGATTCGCTAGAGACATGCATACAAGATATATTTTCTCTCGGTTTGTGTTACGTCGCGGCAGTTGAGATCCCG
The DNA here is from genome assembly GCF_964235325.1 of Thermobia domestica. NCBI lineage: Eukaryota > Metazoa > Arthropoda > Insecta > Zygentoma > Lepismatidae > Thermobia > Thermobia domestica. The sequence goes on along the minus strand of NC_137463.1, from coordinate 138,856,626 downwards.
CAGATCGTTGTGTATTACTTTTCACGACAAAACAATTCAATATTTATTCCATCCCGTGCTCTAATATTACGGAAAGACGATTGAAAGTCCTGAATGCCATAATTATTAAATGACGAAAGGCAATACTTGGCGGACCTCCAACCAGATTCAACGGTAAAGAATTGTTCGCCGTCCAAGCACACATACACGTAATGCCGACACTGGGCTGCTGCTGGACTGACTCTTCACCTGCCTCCATGAAGCGAGGTCGTCGCAAAGCAGCACTGACCTCCCTCCTTTCATCCTCTATACATATTGCAAATATGAGGCCAATCGATACCTGCTTTTTTGTTTCATTTTTAACATTTGATATTGGCGAAAAAAGTTTAAATTTAAGCACATGCCGAGACTTCAAGAAGAGAACGAACATAGTTTGAGTATTATGTATGTGGACTAAGAATAAAAGAAAACTGAGTTTTAAACAGTTTGAAATATGTTTATATACATGAAATGATTTAGACTAATGATGTAAAGTGGATTGTAACCGATGCTAGTGTAAGTTGTATAAGTGTGAATAAATAACAAGAAGGATAATAACTGGCGAGTCGGTAGGATTCAGCTACTCTCAAATTGACTTAAAGGAACCGTTATATGTTAATTTAAATTGTGATGAACAGAAAATAAAATTTCTGGTACAGGGGTAGCTGTTTCAGTTATTGGTCATACTTCACCTGTATTGGATGGAAGATTGATAGAACCGTTTCAAGGGTGTCTTATAGTCCGCGTCATCCGAATTGGTGTGTGGCATCAGCCAATAAGCTCGCAGTGCGCTGTTACTAAACCTTCAGGAAGGAATCTAATAATTCATAATTGTCCATAAATACGAACAAAATCAATTATGAATGATTAGATTCCTCCTTGAAGGTTTAGTAACAGCGCACTGCGAGCTTATTGTCTGATGCCACACGCCATTTCGGGTGACACGGACTATAATAATGCTGACGGCTCGCCCATTAAAACATTAGGTAAATGTGTTATTAGGGTGCAACACTAAGACCACGCTGAGAACTTGTCAATAATGGTAGTGCAAAATGATTGTTTCAACCAATTTTACGAAGGAGTTGGTTAGAAGTGTTAATTTAGCAGTGGAGAGGTCAAATCACAGATATGTTTCACGATACTGGAGAATTGAAACAGGTTGAAGTTATTAAAAAGCTGTCTATTGATGTATTACAGGAGCAGCTATTACTACAATATAAAGAAGTTTTTAATGGTTCCATTAATGTACCACTTAAGGATTTTAAAGTCTCAATACCACTATATGTTAGAGCAAGGTATAAACCCTCATACTCGGCTGGTCCTTCCTTAGCAGACGATGCGCTGCTTCTTTCTTTGACGCAGTGTTTCCATCACCATATTTTCTCACCAGTTGACTTGATTACGTACAGTATAACTATTAATACCGCTTATTCCTATGGGCTTCTGTCTGCATAAAATAAAATTTATGCATTATCTTCATTTTATTCAAATAAAAGGTGTTACTGGAATCAAGACATGTTTTAAATATCCAGGTGTTTCAAAGAGCAACGCATGCTAACGCTTCAGAAGTTTGGATAATGAACTTGGTGTTATCTATGCATACTACTTTCATTCGCTGCGCATAACTGGAATTTTTAAATTCAGAACCTCCCTGATTTTAATTTACCCTTTCATTCTGAGCTCGAAAACGGAATAATAGGGATGTAAAGCAAAAAGTATAGTTACTGTAAGAGAGCCTCATGAGCAGCAGTGCTATCAGGTTAAGAGCTAGAGACCTTCTGACCCTAACAAATATTTAAAAATTCGTATTTATTAATCAATATTTTGGTAGATTACAAAGGAAATTTTCTTGTCAACTGTTTATCCTCCGAACATAGCTCTTAATTCTACTGTCCATGAGTATACAGTTTAATTCTGTTTTAGTTTTTTTTTTTTTTTTTTTTTTAAATCATTTTAATCACTGGATAAGACCCGATTTTCCAATATTGTTTCCTTAAGTAGAAGATCGGACAAATCAGACTGTACGAATGTGGCATTCATCTGTTGTTTTCATTTTGAGAGCTTTGAAAAAGTAAACTGTGTGCTAAGCAATTGCAAAACAAGAATGATTTATTTTCATGAATTAATAAATATTTATTTAAACACTTGTCTTTATTTAACATATGCCTGTTTCACTTTTTAGAAAATATTTGTAAAATGTCAGATGAATTTCGAAACTATAAATAAAACCCACTTTGTCCTTGGAAAAAATATTTGCAAAAAAGAAGAAGTAATAACGTCTTAAATGAAATAAAATTGTTCTGAAGACTCATGCCTTAATTTGACAGAATTGTATATTATCTTCCTTTACTTAAATGACGCCAATATTAAGACGAACATAACAATCTGTCTTCCAGTTTATAATGAATCTCTACCTTAGGTTCGTTAATGAACACCGGAAATGCTTAAAAGATATTTCAGGAAAACTGTTTTTCTTATTAATTTCTCAATTAAGAGTCTATTCTGTATTGATGAAAGAGTAGGTTCATTCATTTCATACTTTATATTAAGTAATTTCTGTGCTTTAAACTGTTTTAGGCTCAAGCCCTGCTGATTCATTTACTTCCGATCTAATCTGATTTGGATCGGCAAGGTCAATCTTTTAAAACTATCCTTTAAAAAAAAAAAAAAAAAAAAAAAAAAAATCGAAAACTGAATCTGATTGACAGCTAGTAATAGGGATATATAAATGGGGTATCCGCCACAATGTGTGCGGAAAATATAAAATTTAAGTACAGAAGAGTAATCAAAATTCCATAATGTATTTAAATCTGTTATTTCAATATTTATTTTGCAGAGTTGACAAAAAACTATGGAAACATTCATTCATATATTGGACATGAGATTTGAACTTGGTACCTCTCTGCTAAGAAGCATGTCTTTTACTGGTTACGTCGTTACATTCGGTGCTAACATTTATTACAATGTTTTATTACGAGACTAATGAAGAAATAATCCAAAATTCCAGTAAGTCACCAGTTGAAAAATACTGGTAACTGTATATGTGTGTGAAAGTAACGTTAGAAACCATAATTAATTATTCTGATCTTGTCAACCAAATTTTAGTCCTTACAACCCCTTACTCACAAACCCAGTAAGAACTTAACACTTAAGACCTTCAACTTAACACCGACATTATTATTATTATTATTATTATTATTATTATTATTATTATTATTATTATTATTATTATTATTATTAATATTATTATTATTATTATTATTTCTTTTCTTTTCCTTTTTTTTTATAATAACTGATACTATGTGTCACGTATAAGCGTCTTTAGAGTATGCTTCCATATTACATCTAGAATAAAAACTTTTCTAAACACAACTTAAATCTTGCCATAAGGCAGTGGGAAATTAAAAAAATGAAATGAAATCTTTAAGTTTTACGTCTCACGTTTATGCCGGTTACGCTAAAGGAGACGGTGATGATGAGAGATGAGTGAAATGGTGGAATGAAGAAAGTGGGAGGAAACGGGAGAACCCCGAGAAAACCCACGAGCACGGTGTTTGTCCACCACAAAGTCCACACGGTGCGAGCTGGGACCGAACTAGGGACCCCAAGCATCGGAGGTGAACGCTCTACCACTGAGCCACCGCGCCCCCGTGTGGGAAAATTAATTATTAGCTTTGACCTGCTTGAAGCTAAACCGGAAACAGTTTCAATGTTATTATTTAAAACATTTTCCGGCAAAAGTCGGAAACACTTCTGTGGAGCCCACCTTCTTATCAGCAGGGGATCCCCATGTTGCCAACTTTCCATTACAATGAAGGACAATACAGCTGGACAGCATTCGTAAATACAGTATTCGGTTGATTGGAGATTGTCTTTGCGGTCACTGTTGATCGTTGTGTTTGTGAATTTATATTTTTTATTTCGTTTTGAGTGTGTGAATTCTTTATATGTGATCGTGTGTATATATTCACTTATAAGTGATGGTGTGAATTATATTTACAGTGCATAGGCCCTATATGTATATAATTTTAGAGTGATTTTAGTGCTTTGTAAATAACTATCAGTAGCTGTAAGTATTTTGCATATAGCTTCGTATATCTGCATACTGTATTGTGTTAACGCCATGGCGAGTGCTTCATCAAGTGAGTTTTTAGCCGAGTGCTATAGAGCTACGAATAAAAAGCGCATATTACGTAGTGGGGAACGACAAATTGTTTTAAATGTATATTCGTTTTTTCGATCCTGCAATGGACCAAAATTAACCTCGGTTTGTTAACCACTTTAGTTGACAGCTAAAGCAACACTTGTTGACGTTTCAGCTATACAACAAATAAAAAAGCAACACATCAAATCCGGCGGAAAATTAGAAACTCCCCGAAAAACAAGACCTGGTGACAAACGTGTGACAAGGATGGACTTTTATGACGGTTTTTTCCGCGCCACAATTCGAAGACATGTCCACGCGTTCTTCAAGAGGAATGAACTTCCAACTATCGACAAGATCTTACGCATTCTGAGGGATGACGACGAAGTGCCTCAATGTTCAAAGTGGACTCTGCGCCGTATTATGAAAGAAATGGGGTCTGCCTCTATGAGACGGCAAGGAAGTTCTCTACTTATTGATAGAGAGGACATCATTGCAAGTAGGGATAAATACTTGCGTCTTATCAGGAAAGCTAGAGAACAAGGCAGATCAATCGTGTATACTGATGAAACCTGGGCCAACAAAGGACTACAAAATCTAAGGCATGGACTGTCACTCGCATAAATCAGCTGATCAGGCTAAACGAGAAGGATTTTCTACAGGGGTGAAAGCTCTAATAGGGAAAGGAGAACGACTTATTTTGGTACATGCCGGTTCTGAAAACGGTTTCGTTCCCAATGCTCAACTGATTTTTCACGGAAAAAAGGATAAAAGAAATACAGATTATCCCGGTGAAATGAATAGTAGAGTTTACGAAAAGTACTTCACTGAGAAACTGCTTCCCAACATCCCGCCACATTCATTGATTGTCTTCGATAATGCGAGCTAGCACAGCGAAAGAAGTGAAAATCTGCCCACAAAGAGCTGCAGCAAGAAAAAAAATTCAATGCTGGTTGACATCGAAGGGAATTTCGTGGGATAAGGACATGTTAAAGTTCGAACTATATGAAATTGTGCGACAGCATCGAACAAACTATGAAAATATTTATAAATTAGATGAACTAGCTAAATCTGCCGGTCATGAAGTGTTGCGATTGCCTCCATATCATTGTGAATTAAACCCCATCGAATTAATTTGGAGTAAGGTAAAAAAAAAAAAAAAATCACATTGCGAGAGAAAATAAAACTTTAAATCTGAAAGATGTGCGTGTGCTAATGGAAGAAGGTATTGCGTTAGTGACTCAGGAAGACTGGAAGAATTGTATAAGTCATGTGCAGAATGTAGAGAGCAATATGTGGGACGTTGATGGTCTAATGGAAGAAATACATAGCTCATTAATTATTGATCTTAATAGTGAGTCTGAGAATGAGGAAAATGAAGAATATGATGATTTAGGAGTGGAACCATTGGAATCATTTTGAGGTAAGTGCTGGTTTAGAATATATAATTAAATCTCCTTTTTCACTTGTTATATAATCACCATTTTTCTAATATAGATTTTAATATTTTAAGTTCAGATAACTAAACCAGTGATGAAAGAATTGGTGAAGGGAATGAAGTGGATGGAAACGAGAGAATCCCGAGGAAAGTCATGATTTCTATCAGTAACACTGCTCCTTTTACGTATACTTTCAGGGAGGCTCTGCCCCCTCACTTCCACCTCTGGAGCTGACCAACCTCCCACACAGAGCTAAGGAGAACTAAATTGCAATTGTCAATATATCAAAGTATTCAAGTATACTACATTCAGGAAGAAAGCCTGATCAATATCTTAGTAGTAACCATGTTTGAGAAGGGAGTCTAAAAAGAAAACCACCCTTACATCTACTAAAATTTAGTTTAATAACTACAAAATCTTTTTTTTTTTTTTATTTCTATCTTCTTTTTTTTCTGTGTGCGAAATTATAAAACCATTCTTTTCGAACACAAAAAGGAAACTTCGGGACTAATGTACCTGAATTGTCATTTCATGTCTTATCTTCCTTAATACGTAATGGTATGAATTAAATTCTGTTTTATATTGATAAAAATCGTATAACTGGACATAGACTGAAGAGAGGTACGAACACAAAGTGCCGTCCGCAATACAATAAAATGTAATTATAATCAAAATACACCAATATACATTTTGTGTAGTATTTTTCTTTTCTATTACATAATACAATTGCTTTAAGTTGCATGGCGATTAGGATGATATTGACATCTTTCTCATTTTAACATGGGTTAACATTAAGCGACACAAGTGAAGCAGGCTCCAGGATGTTTACTCTGAAAAGTCTCACGTGTGAATGTGCGGGAGTGAGATCCGCCAACGTCGCCGGAAGAGTGAAGTTCCCTGTAGGAAGGGAAACAATAACGAATCTTGTCGATTGCCTGGTTTCATACGTTGCAACTTACTTTAAGACAAGGTGTTACACTCATATTGAGGAAAGCTTATGGTATTCCATACTCCTTACGGGAAAAAGTTAAAACAGAGTTAGATAAATTGTGTAAGAACAGGTGTTATAAAGAAAGCTGATTGGCCTATTCCCATGGTTATTGTTAGGAAAAAGAATGGTACGATTAGATTATGTTTGGATTTTAAGCGTCAGCTTAATGTAGTGACTGAGAAAGTTAGTTACCCCTTTTCCAAAAATAGATTTGCTCAATAAATTAGCTCACGCAAAATGCTTTGTACTGGTAGATTTGAAGCAAGCATATCTACAACTGGAAGTGCATGAAGAATTTCAAAAGTACTTAGTGTTTAATACACTTTGGGGATTATAGTTGCATATGCTCCCTTCGGCCTTAATTGTTCGGCACAAATTTTTCAGAAATTTATGGATGCAGTTTTACAGGATATGGAAGGTATAGCTTGTTATTTAGACGATGTACTTATTTGGGCAGTTACTGTTCAGGAGTGTTACCAGAGAATAGTACGAGTGCTAAATAAATTCATAAGTTTTAACATCTAGGTGAATAAAGAAAAGAGTATTTTCTTCGCAGATTCTATAATCTATTTAGGATACGATATTTCTCCAGGAAAGAATAAACTACAGCCTATATTAGACACATCCTCTCCAAGAAATGTAGTCAAGTTACAGTCATTTCTGGGTATGCTAACTTTTTACCACCAGCACTTACCTTCCTTATCATCATGCATTCCCGAGTTATATAGATTGTTAAAAAATATGTAAAATGGGAGTAGACAAGTAAACAAGAGACGGAACTTCGTGATGTTTTTGAATCCCTTTTATGAAAATGCTAAGGTAATACTTATGACGGATGCATCTCCAGTTAGTGTAGGTGGTGTATTATACAATGAAATAGATGGGCAGTTAAAAAGAGTAGCTTGCACATCGGCTGCTTTTCAGAAACGGAAAGGAATTATTCTCAATTTGAAAAAGAAGCTTTAGCTATGATTTTCGATGTTCGTAAATTTCATATGTTTTTATTTGGTAGGAGTTTTAAAATACTCACGAATTCCCAGCCTGTAAAATGGATTTTTGGATTGAAAGCTCTTTCTGATGGTGCTTCTCCATGTATGCAAAGATGGTTTCTTATTCAGGATAATTATGACTATGAAATTGTTTACAGCAAGTTAGTAAAAGTAGCTGATTTTTTTTTTTTTTTTTTTTTTTTTATCAAGATTTCAGTTAAGTGTACCTACGGAAGGAGAGCTAATAGCTCCTGACTACATAAGTGAGATTTCTACTAACATATTAAGTAAAGAGGAGATAGAGGAAGAGTTTCAAAAAGATCATATGTTACTACAGATGAAGGAATGGATGTTAAATGGATGGCCTAAACGCTTATCTCATTGTCTTAACTATAAAGAATACCAAGAACTATTTCGAAGATGATTTCAATTAGAAATTCATGATTTTTTTTTTTTTTTTTTTTTTTTTTTTAAGGGAAAGATAGTACTTCCTCGAGAATTGGTAGATACCTACAAGGAAAGGCTACACCGTGAGCATTTAGGAAGTTGTGCTACAGTAACGTTAGCTAATAAGGAAGTGTGGTGGCCTGATATGAACAAGGAATTATATGGCTATCTGCGAAACTGTGAAGTTTGTTCTGCAGTGGCTAATAATGCACCTAAAAATAATTTTTGCTCGTGGCTCAAGACGGAAAGGCCTGTCGAAAGAATTCATGTGCATCACTGCCAAATATTTGATTCCTCTTCTTGCTCATGGTAGATTCGTCTTCCCACTGGATTATAGTTTGGAAGGTAGATTCAACAAACGCTCGCACAACATTGTCTTGTTCAGAATTATTTGGAGTGGTGGGATTTCCTGAAACAATACTGACTGATAATGGACCCCCCTTTAAAAGTGGCGAATTTCAAGATTATTGTCTGAAAAGAAGCATTAAATTAGTTTCTACACCACCTTACTCGCCTGCAAGTAATGGCAATGCGGAAAGAACTGTACAAACTTTTAAAGACATTAGACATGATGTAAGATACCATGTTACTTAAATACTTCATCCTATTGGTTTAGAGGAAGGACAATCAATCAGGATCTTAAATTATTCCCATTCATAAAGTTATCAAATTATGTTCCCCAAAGTATGACAGAATAACTAAGGTGAATATTTTATTTTCATGAAAAGGGATTTTTTTTTTAAAGATGATGTTTTAACATCATCATTACTTAACACATTATTATGTACAGTAAGTATTAAAAGCATATCTGAGATATACGCCCCAGAACTATTCCGCATGTAGTTATTCCATCGATGAAATCCCTGACGATCAGAGACTGGATGTTTAGGCACTAAAAACATGGAAAATAAGCAAGCAAGTAAGTATTTAGAATTTAAAATATAAATACTAAAATCGAACTTGAACTAATGAAGATAAACTTTCAATGACATGCAAAAGTGAAATTAAACCACACGTAGTATTCGAATTGTTAATGGAGAATATTTTCTCTAAGGAAATATACCTGAAATTACTTCTACTTCACAAAGCACTGTACACACAACAACCCAAAGAAAGAAACTAACTTTCGAATTAGTAGATAAATTATGAAGTATTTTAATTTAATGCCATTTGATAATCCACCAGAAGAAATCATTAATTGCACTTTCACACGACAATGAGTTATTATTATTAAGTTATCAATTGACAATTACGTCTAATTGTAGAACACATTTCTCTAAAATCTACAACAATTTTTCTGTTTTCATGGATATAACCAAAGGAAATTTAAAGCACTCAAGAACATATGGATGGGTATACTTTTGAATATTTGTCTAATTATTTTTAATTTGTTCAAGTTCTCTCACGTTTCTTACGGCAACATTCCTTCCATGATCGTGGTGAAGCTTGATCCTGGCCTCGACGAAATTTCTTTCTCTACATTTTAAATTTCTGCAAAGCAACAGAAATCTGTTCTGAAAAAAAGAGATCTATGCAGTTGTCCTAAAGTAGTCCTAAATTTGAAGAAAATGCAAAGAATTGGCAACATTCAGCATTTAAGCTTAAATATAGACAATATTAGTTGTATTAATATAATAATCAATATAGTTATCAATTGTAAAGCTTGCCTTGTTTTATAGACTAGCGCATGATTACAATACATATATAGAGAGAGTGAAGTAAGCAACATACATTTTGCTGAAAGTGTAGCATAGATCCCCAAATGAACTTTATGGTGTTTATTTGATCACATCTCTAACGTTAAGAAAGTAGCATCCCGTGTCCATTGACGACTTTTACTGTTTCAGAGACTTGTTCTCCGATTTTTTCTTATGACAAGTCGAATATTCTCCTTGAGCTCTCGTAGGGTTCGGGGATTGTTTCATGAACATGCGATTCACATACAAAAGAAGAAAACGTAGGAGGTCACATGACCTCGCTGGTTAGTCCTGGTTGCCCTTACAGGAGAAGACTTGGACCAGAAATTTCTTGTGTAGCAAGGCAATAGTCTCGCAGGAGGTATCATAGGTAACGGTATTCTGTTGGAACATAAGTGTTCAATCTTTACATCATTGAAGGACACAAAAAGTTCCTGACCATATAGAAGTAATGTTTGCATTCCCTGCTGTGAACCATGATATTCAGATGACGATGTTTAGAAGAAACCACTGGATTGGTAATAATGTCTGCAGTCAAACCTTTTGCGTTAAATTTCTCAATTAGCCTACGAAAGGTTATGTCCAAGGAAGCAAGATATTTACAGGAAGTTCCTGCCTAACATTTACCATATCTGTAATGAGTTCCGACAATCGAAAATCGTTGTTCCATGTTTCTAAGGGACTCGCATTGTCGAAGACTAACAGTAGAAGAACATTGTTGAAAACATGACGAATTTCAATCCGGCATTCATGCTGGGATACCATACGTCTCTTAAAGATATGAAATTTGAATTTACTTGAAAATATATTGAAACATTAAATTTGTATTTCCCTCTACACACATGTGGACATGAGAAACGTGAAATTGCAACTTCCTTAAAAATTAAATTGTGTTTAGATCATTATAAATAGTGATCAAACTTAAACTGTAATCAATAAACTACTTCTAGGTCCATTTCATTGGAAAGCAAGTAATACGAATAGCGCCCTACTTTCAGGTACTGGTTAAAAGAGCAATTTATCAAATTTTAGGTTATCAGTTAGTACAATTATAAACATTAGTAGAACTTCGTTTCATGGAAAAATGAATCAAAAATATTTTTCATTGAGCAGTACTTAGTTTCAGTCCATTTCAAGAACTAACAGGTAAGAAATATAAAAGGAAATTTTCTTCACTTTCTGTGACAACAGTAAATCTCTAAAAGATTATAATTGTGTAAACACAGTTAGTATACACACCCTGATTATAAAGTTCCATAAATCTTCGCTGATATTGTCCAAGTTCTGCTCTTCCAGGAACTTCGTCTAACTGACGCTGTAATGCAGCTATAGATCGAGTGCGTTTTGCAAGTAGCAGTCGTAGTTGTTGTAATCTTGAATGAATCGTCTCAAACTGTTGCGCTATTAAGTCACTATCTTCATCTGAAGTAGTATTAGCTTCAGCATCTCTAGAGGATACAATCAAGTAAAGAACACTATAAATGGATTAGGTACACAAACTTCTTTTTCCAGTGCCTTTCTTTTATATTTTATATACAATTTGCTTTAAAAATATGAATTTAGGTACCAAAACATGAGAACACAGGAGGTTTTCACTTTTCGATTAGAACTTCCTTGCATTACAACGCATAGTAGTTCACAGGAAGGATAATTATTCATAGGAGACCAAAGGAAGAGGTTTGGAATAAAAAAAAAAAAAAATAGTTTAGAGCAAAGGAAGATCACAAAAGGAAAGAGGTTAAATTATTATTATTTTTTAAGAAATTGGCTGTCAGTCAATGCAAGAAGAGAAGAAAGGAGAGCAGAGAGAGATAAAATGTTGAAGACAGACGAGTTCGCAATTTTTTTTTTAAATTTTTATTTATTTATTTTTTTTACAAGACTTTGAAGCAAGTGATGAACTATTCAAGAAGTTTGAGAGGAAACTGGAGAAAATTAAGGAAAAATTAAAAATGTCAACAGCAATTAAAGAAGAATAAGGAAGGAACAAAACAGAAAGGGTGTTGAAAAGGAAGTGTTTTACGAGTATGCGCTATAATATACCTGCAAAGGTTTTTAGTTCATATGCATATTTTGTGATGGTGTTTAGTAGTAGCTGAAGGTGGAAGAAAAATAATTACATTGTGTTAGATGATGAAGAGCAATAGTTTGCTCTTCGTAGACATCTATGTAGATACGTTGACGAATATATTTATTTGTGAATGTCTGTATAAGAGATACACACACACTTATCAATTTAATGGAAGCACCTGTAACTGAAAACAAATCAGATGTGTAGGTTTGCAACGGTCAGGTGGCGACCGCACCAAAATTATGTTTTCGAAACATTTCGTTCCAAGAAAACACAACCCTAAAATAAACTACCATTTGTGGGCTTTATCACGAGATGACTTGTGTCTGTATTAGGGTTATTACTGAAATATTTGTTTACATCAATAATATCGCATAAGTCATTATTCCGGAAATCGTAAAAGAGGAGAAAAAATGACGGAAAGAAAAAGAACAAAAGTAAACTACTCTTGTGATTTTTTTTGCGAGAAGTGATTTGCGTAACAATAGAGGGTTATTTGTTAAATATAATCAAAATCGCCTCAGTTGTTTGAGAAAATTAGCCAAGAAATTAACTTGCCTCCAACACTAAACTACCCTTGTAGATTTATTCACGAGAAATCTTTTAACCCGTATTGTAGGAAATGAAATGAAATCTTTGAGTTTTATGTCCCACGGTTACCCGTATTGTAGGGTTATTTAAAACATTTATTTATGAAATACGAACAATATTGCATGTCTTTCCTTTTTTATTTTATTATTTCTTAGAAAATCGTCCGAGAAAAACCTACCCAAATAATAAACTATCCTTTGTGGATTTTTCAAACTAATGAGTTATGCAGTATTGTCAGATTACACCGGTCAACAGTGAAAATGTTTCTGAAATGAACTTAGTCACAATTTGTTAAATTGAGTCTCACGAACACGAAATGGGCAATGAAATGATACCGTTAGGTTGTTTTCAAGAAACAGCCAATTTCAGTGAGTAATGGGGGTGTTTTCAAACAATTGTGAAGACCTTGTTATAAAATATGTACTGCTGAAACACTGTTCACCAGAATATCATGGTTAGTACGTCTTTCTGTGTAGAATGATGTGTGCTTTCAAATTCTATATCGACCATGCCGCTATCGCGTACGAGAAAAGGGAAATTTTGAAAAAATCGGGAAATTTCTTTGAAAAAAGCCCTTCCTGGAAGTTTGGGACCCTCTAGAGTGATTCTGGGTGAAAGCACGGAACACTAATACGTTGGCATATTGGGAATGTTCCTGCGAAACACCATTCCCATATCGCATATGATGACGTCATTATTTATAGTTCCATTTGCAAGTAAAAAAAAAAATAAGGTTTTAAGATTACTAAAATGTAGTAAAGTGTACTAAAGTGATTACCACATAAATTGAATTTATAATGATGGTATTCTTGTTTCTATCCAGGTACGTTAAAGGTTTTTGAGTGATTAAAAAGAGCAACATGCATTGTCCAGTGGCGGATCTAGAAGGTAAGAACTGGGAGGACAGCCATAATCCTGACTAGCCATGAAGGTGTATATCATTAGTTTACCATAAACTTTCAAAAATATATAAATAATAGGTTCAATTATTTTTGACACTCGAAAAACTGGGAGGGCCTAGCCCCCCCCCCCGGCTCCGGGCTAGATCCGCCACTGGCATTGTCAATATGTCAGCAATAAAACATTTCTTGTTGTGTGTGTGGTGAAGTCACATTTGCAAAGCGGAAATGTCCATTGATGCCAGTTATGGGAACAGCATGTTTTTCACTATTTTGGTGTAATTTAGGGGCCAGGACAAGCCACAGGTACCTCATATACGCTGCAAAAGTTGCTGTGTGAATCTACGTGCATGGTTAGAAAACAAGGGTTATTCAATGAAGTTTAGCATTCCGGTGGTGTGAAGGAAGCCAACCAATAATTTCAATGACTGTTATTTTTGTTTTGTACCACCAATTAGACATGTCCAAAAAGAAGAAAGGATCAATGCAATACCCCAAAATCCCGCCAGCCCTCAGACCGATCTCTTATGGCAAAGATCTTCCTGTACCTAGTCCTCCAAACGAATATAGTATGCAAGACGAAGAAGATGAAGAGGAAACGATGACATGGAGACAGCACAAGAATCCTCATACGGAAAATGTGCCGCACAGTGCAACATTGAGAGACCCACACCTACTTTCACACACCAAACTTAATGATTTCATTCGATATCTTTAGCTGCCTAAGAACAAAGCTGAGCTTCCCGCATGAAGACTTAAAGAATATGACTTATTACATGAGGATGTGAAAGTGTCAATATACAGGGATGGTCAAAAGCAGTTTGAGGTTTATTTCACTTAGCAGGATACTCTGGTATTTTGTCATGACGTAATTGTTTTGATGAACACATTTCATTTCAAATACAAACCACAGGAGTGGAGACTGTTCATAGACAGCTCTAAGTTTAGAATAAAAGCAGTCCTGCTCCACAATTCCAATTCTCTTCCACAAGTGCCTATTGGTTATGCTATCTATATGAAGGAAACATCAAAACATGAAACAAATTTTCGCAGCAGTTCAGTAAATGTTCATCAATGGCAGTTGCGCAGAAACTTAAAAGTCATCGCTATTGTGTTAGGGTTGCAACTGGGTTTCACGAAATACCACTCTTTTTGTGTGTATGGGTTAGTCGGGACAGGTCTTCCCATTACATCAGAAAGACGTGGCTTCCAAGAAGGAATTTCCGGCCTGGTGAGAAGAATATACAACGTCCCCCTTTAGTTCCTACGAAGAACATCTTCCTGACTGCGTTACATATCAAACAGGGGTAAATGAAACAGTTTGTAAAGGCATTGAATAAAAATTTTAATACATATTATGTAATATATATAATATAAAGTATTGACACCCAATGCTACATTACAACAGCTGCTTCTCAAAAACACTAGCCAATAAAAGAAATCTGAGGTCAGATTGGTATTTCCTGTGCCACAATTAGTAAGAATCAACTACTTTGGGAAAGGAAACATTCAACAAGTCTTTTTTTGTTGTTCAGTGTTATTAATGATACATTTATTTATGAAAGATAAAGAAAATAGCTTGAGTTGTTTTTGAGGAAGTCCGATGAAAGCTCACCCGAAGAGTAATTTGCTCTTCAAGGATAAAAAATAAAATCAAATCTTTCAGTTTTACGTCCCACGGTTATGCCAGTTAGACTAAAGGAGACGGTGATGATCATTAATGAATGAAATGGTGGAGTGACGAAAGTGGGAGGAAACGGGAGAACCCCGAGAAAATCCATGAGCACGGTGTTTATCCACCAAAAAGTCCACACGGTGCGAGCTGGGATCGAACCAGGGACCCCAAGCACAGGAGGTGAACGCTTGCTCTTCGAGGATGTTTTCAAGACAAATGAGTTATGGCATACTATCAGATTATTAATGAAATATGAAGAAAATCGCCTAAATCATTTTTGAGAAAGTTGGCCGGAGAAACTCACCCCTACGAATAAACTACCTCTTGACGATTTTTTCAAGACAAATGAGTTATAGCATATTGTCAGGCCATTAATGAAACATTTCTTTATGAAATATGAAGAAGATTGCGTAAGTCGTTTTTGGTATCATCTGAGAAAACTCACTTTCAAGAGTAAACTACCCCTTGTTGATGTCCTAGAAAAAGACATACCATATTATAGAGCTGTTAATGAAACACTGATTTATGGAATATGAATAAAATCGTTAGAACCGCTTTCGAGAAAAGAGCAATTTTTGAAATGAAATGGAATCTTTCAGTTTAACGCCCCACAAATATGCTAAACCCTTACTTTTGGGGGTTTGAGGAAAATTCGAAAACCTCCCCAAGAGAATCTTATAAAAATAGTTAGTTTAAAATTTAGTCTCGATGTGCTGAATAGCAAGTGAAAATCTTAAAATTAGGTTGCTTGGGTATCTCACTCCATATATTTGGAACCGATCCTTCAGTGGGAACTCATAAAAGTACTCGTATGTTGTTACGAAGAAAGAATTGTAGCTCTTACATAACCGCAATATATGCTCAGCTCGTTGTACTGTTACGAATGTTATGATTTCTAAGCTCTGAACATAAGGAAGTGTTTCGTTCACAAGAGTGTCAAACGACGCGCTAATTTGCACTGTAGCTTGCTTGAATGTTTCTTCTACTGTTTTAGTTCTTTATGGGCTAGTAGCAGTTTCACACTTTGAACATGTTTAGATACGGATTGTCCTTATTTTTTGCACCTCGTGTAGCTCTCAATGTACCACTTTGATAAAGTTGTTGTGCTCCAAAGTGATTTTCTTAATGTTTTTCACGTTATCTTTGAGAGTGGCTAAAATATTATTAAGGCTGTGAAGAGAGATGAATTTCGTGTGTTCAATATTCAGTATATTGGTGATCTTTTGAATATCAGATGTAGAAGATCAAGTAATCGTCATTAGTAGGCAAGATCTGTAGGCTAGAATTTGAAATCTTTCAACAAACCTCTATAGATTGCTCTGAATCTCCATCAACTTTGAAATTTCATGCGAGGGTTGTAGAGAATCAATTGTATCTTCCAAGTCCTTGAGCCTTTCAATGCCTTCACTTCTATTCACGTCCTCTGCTTTTAGTTTGCTCTGAAGCTAACTTAATGTATCTTTACTTCTGGCTATATCTTGTTTTGTGCGAGTACTGGTTTGTAATGTGTATCTTTTAACGAATTTGTAATATTAGGAGAGAAATGCTCAACATAGATATTTTTATAAAAAGGCCTTGTGTCCATCTTAAACACAAATTAAACATGACTTTCTTACAAGGCTGTCTATATTCTTTATTATAAATTAACGAGAAATGTTACAGTTTCGGAAGTATATCACTTCCTTCTTCAGACTACTACTCCAACTGAAATCATAGATAACATAACATAATTTGTTATCAACAACAATGGGCATATATTTTGAATTTTAATGAAAAATGAAAAAAATGATTCTTGATTGGTAGAGATAACAAATTATGTTATGTTATCTATGATTTCAGTTGGAGTAGTAGTCTGAAGAAGGAAGTGATATACTTCCGAAACTGTAACATTTTTCGTTAATTTATAATAAAGAATATAAACAGCCTTGTAAGAAAGTTATGTTTAATTCGAGAGAAATGCTATTTTGAAAACTGAAACTTATATATGTGAAACTTTTTTCACGGAGCTGGTAACCTTGATTCGCACAATCGAGGATGAAGAAGGTCTTGAAGGCCGCCACCCTGTGTTAACGACTCAAAGCTGGCGGATTTCCAATTTGTGAAAGGGGAAACGGGTGCAAAATCTTTTGGTTAAATTGTCAATTATGTCACATTTGTTTAATTTTTGTAAGTTATACTTTCTTTATATAGTCATATGAGAAAGTTACTAGGTTTTTCTATGAGGGAAAAGGGATTATGGAGAAAAAAAAGTCAGTCTGCGGCATGTTTCTTTTCTTTGTTCATGTAATTTCTCATTCATACTTCGAAACCTCGTGGTCGAGACGGGAAAGTAACTGTATTGCATGTTCATTATTATATCCCTTAAATTTTATTTCCTACTAGCTGTAAACCTGTTATTGTTGGGTCTGAATTTAGAATCTCCTGGATAAATGAGAAGAAGAAAAATGTTTCCATGACCATTCCACTATCCACATATTTATCCTCTGCTGTTATGTAAGCCCGCACCACTAAAATGTAATGATGGTTATATATAAAACTAACTAACTAACTAATGGCCTATGGAATCCGGAGGTTCACAAAAGCTTTCCACTGACTTCTACCCTTAGATAACTGCATCCAGTTTCTACTTTGTATTCCAATCTTTGCGAGATCCATCTTATATTGTCCTCCCATCTGCGCCTAGGTTTTCCTAATGGTCGTTTTCCGATTGGTCTTCCAGTCCTAGACTTGACGACCCTAACAATGTTGGGTAAACCATATAACTTATGTAGTTCCTCGTTATGAAGTTTCCGCCATTCCCGTTCCTCTTGGATCCGAATATTCGTCTTAGGATCTTGTTCTCAAATACTTTCAGTCTATGTTCTTCCCTCAGAGTAAGTGACCATGTTTCGCAACCATACAGAACAACAGGCATAATTATCGTTTTGTATATTTTAAGCTTCAAATTCCTCGACAGAATTCGCGACGACAAGAGATTTTGAACCGAATAATAACACTAATTCCCTGCTTTTAGTCGACATTTAATTTCTTCGTGAATACGATTTTCCTCTGTTAATATTGATCCTAGATATTTGAAAGTATCCACTTTATCAAAGGTATTTAATATTTTAACGCATCCATAATTTGCTGTATTACGGTCCCGACGCACTTCCATGTATTTAGTTTTCTCTGTATTTACTTCTAAACTCATGTCCCTGCAAGCGTTTAAGCGTTTCTCTGCATTTCTTTCTATTGTTCTCCTATCATGCCCTATTAAATTTACATCATCAGCATATGCCATAACCTGGTGAATACCGTTGAATTCTAGGCCCTGGTTGCTATCTTTGATTTTCCTTATAGCGTATTCCAGTACAAAGTTAAATAATAATGGCAACAACGCATCTGCTTGTTTCAGGCCATTTTCGAAGCGAAAGCTCGTGAACAAAAATTTTCCTAGCCGGACTTTACTTTGGGATTCATTTAAGCATATCTTAATTAATCTAATTAGCTTTCTCGGTATTCCAAGTTCTGTAAGAACGTTGTATAATGTCTCTCTTCTAACCGAGTCGTACCAGGGTGTCTACTGGAATACCAGAAAGTAAATTTATGACTTTTTCATGACTTTTCATGACCTTTTTGTTCAAATTTTCATGACCATGGCGATAAAAATTTACCATTAGTAATAATAAACCCCTACCATCAGTGGTGCATCGGTTAAGATGAAGATCACATTATGTTCTTATTTGTCTAATGTACATAATGTCGATTAGTTGACAACTAATTTTAAAATGCAAGAGCAATTTAAAAGGCAGTAAACAAATTTTCAATTGCGGTTCAAAAAGACAAAACAAATTATAAAAGAAATTCGTTTTAAAAAAAATAGATCATCAAATTTAAAATCTGCAAACTCAAACGAATAATATTATTTGCATAAGTCTAAAGGCCCAAAAATACACAATTTACATTTCTTAGAGGTAAAGAAA
Organism: Thermobia domestica; assembly: GCF_964235325.1. Classification (NCBI taxonomy): domain Eukaryota; kingdom Metazoa; phylum Arthropoda; class Insecta; order Zygentoma; family Lepismatidae; genus Thermobia; species Thermobia domestica. Next base: position 138,837,703 of record NC_137463.1, on the reverse strand, counting down.
TAGCAGATCAGAAAGTTGGACAGTAAAAAGTTGTTACTATATTACAGAGACTAGAAGATGAAATGGGGAGCAGCTAGGAAGACAGTAAAGTACCAGTTAGCCAGCACTAACTGGTGGGGGAAATTCTCACAATTACTGATCTGATACAACTGTTTCAGTACATGCAGTATGAGGTATAAAAGTATGAAGTATAAAAATATACTCTGAGATTTCAGATTTTTATGACCAGTTGGGTAAATAAAGGACTTTTTCATGACTTTCATGACCAGTAGACACCCTGCGTACGCCTTTCTAAAATCAATAAGTAGTTGATGTACCGGGGTATTGAATTCCCACTTTTTTTTCGAGTATTTGGCGAATGGTAAATATTTGGTCGATAGTTGATCGATTTTGTCTAAATCCGCACTGATAATCTCCAATAATTTCATCTGCGTATGGTGTCAATCTTGCTAATAGAATATTTGAAAGGATTTTGTAGGATGTTGACAAAAGAGAAATGCTTCGATAATTATTACAGTCAGCTTTGTCGCCTTTCTTGTGAATTGGAACAGTGATTGATTCTTTCCACTCTTGTGGCAATTATTCCTTGTTCCAGATAAGGAGGATGAGTTTGTGTATCTTGTTCCACAATTTTTCGCCTCCAGCTAAAATTAACTCAGCCGGAATTTCATCTACACCCGGAGATTTGTGTTTCTTTAATTTCTTTATAGCGCTTTCTACTTCTATTCGGTTGGGTTCTGAAATATACGGTTCTGCGGTGTGTATCTCCTTTTCTCCACGCACACTAGTTTTTGGTTGCGTGTTAAGCAAATCGTCAAAAAATCTTTCCATCTATTTAAGATGCTATCCGTATCAGTGAGAACTGTATCGTCAGATTTCTTTAATATATAAGCACGAGGCTATAGCCATTCTTAAATTCACTGATTCCCTTATACATATCCCGGATGTTTTTATTTTTACTATTATCTTCAAGTTCCTTAATTTTGGCTTTCAGAAAATCGCGTTTCTTTGTTCTAAAATGTTGAAAGTTTCCCGCCTGATATCTGCGAAATTTTGTGTAGTTATTTCATTCGGATTTTGTAGCCAGCGTAATTTTGCCTGTTTTCTCTTCTCTGCTGGTTTTATGCATTCCTGGTCGAACCATGGTTTGTTCTTACGTATTTCCGCGTGTCCCAATTTTTCTTTTGCTGAACTTTTAATGCTATCTCTAATTTCAATCCAGGTATCCTCAACACTAGTGCACTCCGAATCTTCTAAAGCCCAGAATCTATTCGAAACTTCAATCTGGTATTCCTCTCTTACCTGGCTCTCTTCTAATTTCTTTAAATTGAATGTCTTTTCGGACAATGAATATTACCTTTATTCAACGATAATCTCTCTCGTATTATCGCTGCTACCAGGTAGTGATCAGTGTCACAATCAGCCCCTCTAAACGACCGGACATCAAATATGCTAGATTGCCTTCTTCTATCTACTAAAACGTGGTCAATTTGATTGTGTTTTTCCGTCTGGTGATGTCCAAGTGTATTTATGAACGTCACGATGTGGGAATTTTGTACTCTTCACGATTAGGTTTTTGGATGTTGCAAAGTTCACGAGTCTAACACCGTTGTCATATATATATATATATATATATATCTTACAGAACAGTCAAAAATGTAAATATATTTGCACTTCCTGGAAATCCCTCTAGCTGAAAACCGAAAAAAAGGCTTCATAGGTGATTCTACCTGGTGAAGGTCTAACCGCTTACCAAATTTGGTGGCTATAGGTCACTTCTTTCTATGCGAAAAGCTGGTGACAGACCGATACACATATTATTATTATTATTATTATTAAAGATTCAATTTTATGAATTGGTTTTGTCTATTCAAATGTATTTGCCGTTCTTGTGCATTTGTTTTAGTATGAGTGCCTTGAATGAAAGAGAGAAGCCTTCAGTCTTACACAAAACGTTCGTTTTCGCTTATCAGCAGTAAGACAGCTGGTATGTGTGTGCTGCTTCGTGAGTAGTTGAGCGAGAAACTTATCAGTTGTTAAGGTCGAAGTAAATTACTCTTTTGTGTTTTGTTCCGTCCCTTTTTTCTTTTCACAAACTGACAGAAGTATGAACCACAACCTGATGACCACATTCTGGATTAAAAATAAATACAATAAACAAATAATAATATAAAATAAAATAGAACACACAATATAATGAAATAAAACAGAACTTGTAGAAATGGTATACTTTAAGACAGGGAGTTTACGTTCAGTCTCAGCAAGGTTACGGTGTTATTTTGTTACAGCAACTAATGTTCTCTAATAGATGCTGTATCTCGTGCGAGAGAGATTGTCATGTCTATCCATTTGGAAACGTTCAATGTTAGCAATTCCTTGATGTTACTGAGCTTGTGACGAACTGCATCAATTTCAGCTCTGCAACGTTCCACTGTAGTAGCTCCTATAGCGTATTTAGGTCCTCGTCAGATGACTTGCGGCCGATAGGCGCTTGCAATTGCTTGAACGCATTATATAGAGAAGTTATGCTGGTTTGAAATTTGATGTGTTCGTCTTGTAAGGCTATGATGAGGTTACGAATGTGTTTTTTCGCTACGTGTTGCAGCCCACTGCACAGAGCTAGAAGCGATTTGAGATCACCATCGAGTTTCTTTATAGTGAACTAGCATCAATTTTCCTAGCTAAGAATGGTCATAATGCATTCAAATCTGCATATCTAATCTCCAAGCTCGATGAAGTCAACTTCGCGAAGGTCGGGTGGGCCTGATTGTGTGCCACGATTAAATAAGTCCTGCAGCATTGCTGGGATTGAATAATTACATAAGTTTGGAATTATCGGGTAACATAGCTGTTCTTATCAACATACACAGTCAATTGAACATGATGTACTATTATACTGCTATCTCGTTTTCATAATTCCCATAATTCCAATATTTTTCTCTTTCTTTCTTAATTTATTAAAAAAAAAAAAAAAAAAAACTAATTTTTCTTTTGTTTATAACTTCTAAGTAAAATCATTCAAACTCTAAACACTCAAAACTCAAACTCAACATGCACAATTGAAACACGGCAAATTTGTTTTGTGAGTGTTTGTGTAATACAGAAAAGATAGTCACGAAAAATATATATTTTATTCCCTCTCTCAATAAGAACACCAAGCACAAATTAGTGTTACATCTGACATTTCAACATGGAAAAAAAAAAAAAAAAAAAAAAAAAAAATCGGCAGTCATTGTTACTTTGTCTTAATACGGAAAAGAACTATCCACATAGTTTTCTTTCTTTTTAACATTATTATTTCAATTTGATGGTGGCTATCATGAAGCAAGAATGTCTTTTATCCTAATTAATAGTCAACTGGCAGAGATTGATTTGAAAACAAGTAAAGCTAGGATTTGCTCTTTTATTAATTACTAAAACTTTTACCCCATGTCACTACAAAGCTACGATTTTTACGTGGCACTTTTTACTTTGAGAACAAAAATACTCTTCGAAAGAACCCAAGCGTAAAACCATACTCTAGGTTAATTTTCCAGCACCTCTCTCTGCCTCCCTTTTTGGGGCCAGTTAAAAAACTTGACCCTTGTCACCTTTCCACTTCTTTTACTAGAACTTTTTTTTTTTCTTAAGTTACTTAAAATTTCCAATAATCGTGAATTGAATGTGCTGTTTGTTGTGTGAGAATCTTGACAAGATCAAGCAGATCGTGCTTTTTCTGGATCCAAATGACGCAGATGCAACTTCTAAGGCTCATCACTTTCTTATCCAGAAAACTGATTCATGATTAGCAGACAGAACAATATTTATCTATGTTTACAAATACGGAGCGGCTGCCATTAAAGTCTTCGAACAGCAACGCTTAGAAAAGGGACATGGAGTAACTACTTGCTATGCCGAAGAAAGGCTTGAGGTTAAATCTTCGTAAGATTCCGAATGTTTTGGAATTTGCAACATTTACAGAGTTACCACTCGAACTGAATATATAATTTTATTCACACTGGTCCCTATCATTGTGAAAAGAAACTTTAGCATCTATTAATACAAAGTTTTGTCTCTAAACATAAAAGTACTTACAGTTTACAACTTAAAGATGCTTAATCTTGTTAAGTAACAGCTTTATGTTTTTCTTTCTAATACAGATAAGTATTCTATCTAATATTGCAGAAAGATACATAGTTTATATTTGCAAAAGTAACTGAGAGGAAACACCATCTCCCTTACCTTTTTTTGTCTTATTTTAGCACTTTTTCTCTTCTTTCCTATGAAAATTTCTACTAAAAATCCTAACCCTGGTTATTTTTTTTTTAGATTAGGCCTTTTTCTAAAATGAGAATCATAAACTAAAAGAAAAAAATATATTTTTAAGATATCGAACACAATGAAGTACTAAAGGAAGGTAAAACGAAAACAAAATAAAAAAAATCGGAAAGGGAAAACTAAATAAATTAAAAAAAAAAACGAAGAAAGAAAAGCGATAATTGTTTCGTAAAACGAACTTTTCTGGTAAACGAAATATGAATACTCCTTCGAAAACCGAAAATCGATTAATTCTCGAACAAGTAGGTTTAATGCAAGCGAGGAATATTCTTCCTCCATTAAACATCACAAAAAGATATTTTGAGCATACAATGCAAAAAACCAACGAACAGAAGCAATTTTCGTTTGAGTGAAAGCATACTATATCCTACTTGGAGATATATTATAAGGAAATAGAACCTTAGCAGACATGTAATGTAAAGATAAGATTGAAATGATGGCAGGCACATTGTACTTAATTCAGCTTTCATTTCGTAATTGACGCATTAACTGACCGTCAACAATAAAAAATGTACTGTCAACTAACCAGTTCAAGGTAAGTAGGCTGAGTTTATTCAAGATTGGATTCTTCGATATCGTTTTAATGATATTTCCTACTAAAAAGTCAGAATTAGGAAACAAAATCACGTCATAACATTTCATATAAGTTGTAAGGGACCAATCAGGAAGATGTTAAAATTTACTTTATATTAAAAATTCCTACATTATATAGATGCTAGCTTATATCTGATTTATTTTATTTTATTAATTTAGTTTTGTATTTTTTTACGTTTTCTAGTAGAAGTCTTTATTGTTATTAATATACATTTATCTATTCTTTTGAAAATAAGAAAAAAGGTATTGCTTTTCTGATTATGGCTGAATATAGCTAAGAAGTTAGCCACAAAGTTACAGAAATCCCAAAATTGCAGGGAAAGACGCCAAACTTAGAGTTTGTTGAACTCACTGCTATGCAGTGTTTATAACCATTTAAAATTCATTTGGTCAAGAAATTTTAAAAAAAGGTCTCATCTCTTTAGTATGGGTACAAAACACACCCCTGTTAGTTATATTTCTAACAGTTGGCTACAGTTTCAACGAGGTGTTAAGTTTCAGTGTCCACTTCGTTGCAGAAACCCTATGTCCAAAAGTTAAAAAAAAGAGAAAAAAAAGAAGAAAAAAAAAACGTCGCATGACGCTAAGATAGCGTTGGTTGATCTGCCCAGTCAGCCAGCCTTTCCAAAGTGACGCTTTCTTGCTTTGTTTTACATACAATAATTAAATATAAGCACAACAATTATTTTTGGAAGTACTGATATCTCTAGAAAATTTTAATTAACATAAACTTTTCTTGGAACCTTTTCCAAATTGCCTTCCTAAGTTTGTATTTGCTTCTAAACAGTACCTGGAGGGAGAGTCGTGGGTGCCTCTCATGATGAGCAGACAACCACGGCGGACTTTGGAAATACAGGTATTTGTAGCTAAGCTTTTAAATGTCATCCGATTGTTAGTACTTGTAATGTCAGCAAAAATATGTAAGATTATAACTGTACATGAATTCAAATGTGTACTTGTTTAAAATCATATAAACTTTAAAAGAAATTCAAACTAAGGGTTGTAGAAAGAGGAAAAGCAGAAGCAAAATACTCTCGCTGTCACCAGGCGGCGCTGTCATTTGTTTAACTAGAAAATTTGAAAATAACATTAAAACAACTAGTTTAATGAAAAGGACAATATAACAATACATAATTACGGTGAGAATCCAAAAGTCAAAAGGTTTGTTTGAAAGATACACAAGTGTTTCGAAGAACAGAAAAAATAGTGCGAGTCCATAAACTCTAGTGTGGCGTCCCTTGGGAACAAAAACCAAAGCCGATGGCTTGGGTGGTCATTAGAACCGTGGTCAGTGTAAACGAAACCTGTGACGAAATTCCAGCTGTAAAATGAAAAGACTAAAAACATCCACAACATATCTGCAGCTAGTTAAATGAATCAAAAGAAACTGAAGTAGTTGCGTGGTAAACCCGTCAAAATTCAGAAATATCGCCGTATGCAACCGATAATTTTGAGAATCACAATTATATAATAGTGAACTTATACAAAGCGTGTCCAAGACTCCTAATAAAAAAGGGAGGGGGAGTGAAGCACAACAATGAACTGTTATTCAGCATAGAGAGCAGACTCAACAATGAAGATCTGAAAAATGGAGAGTTAAGAGGGAACTAAACAGTGCACTGAAAAGTATAAAACTAAGACAATTTTATTTTTTTTTTTATCACAGTAACCAAGAATAATAAAAGTGGTAGTTGTTGGATAAAAGTGTTATTGCAATGTGTAGTGTTTCTAGTGAGAAGGCTAAATGCATATTAAAATGGTCTACCTAAATCATGAGTATTATTAATTTGTGTTCAACGTAAATACACCTGTGTTTCCAACAAAGCTGTATGGTAAGTCCAAACTTTTCTTTGTTTTATATGTTTGGCATGTATGTTTATCGGGGAGGATCTCCTTATGTTTCCTTGCAGGTATTGTTCAACTAGCATCTATGTATCATAGCTTGGTTCACGGGTCATGGGTTCGAGGCCTGGCATCAACCAAGCAAGTCTGTGAGGGGTAGCAGACTCAAATTTATGAACTCACTGTTTGCAGATGGTGGGCAAAGCAAATGGTTCCCACGCTGTAATAGCACCACCTCTTATGTAGATAGTCCTGCTACTATACAACTTTGGCGCCCATAGCGTGATGCAAAACACCTTTGGCTTGTTTAGATGTATGCAAAGAGTTATTTAGACAAAATACCGCCCAGAGTATGAGGCTAACTGTTTCTTCTGTCTCAGCACATACTCTAAACTTGCTCAAGGTAAAATTTGATGCATAGATGCGTTTCTTGAAAAAATATATATATTATAACTAACGGTAACAGTTGTTGTTTCTGAGTTACAGCGATTCTCAATTTCGGAGAACATTGGACCCCCCCCCCCCTCAAAAAAATTCAAGTACGTTAGACTCAGTGGAAATTTAAATATTGAGGTGCTATACTTTTCAGTCCCCGTCCAACTTCCAAAAGGTAATTGTTCTGTTTTGATAAATTTTTGTTTAAAGTGTGCTAGTTTTCCTTGGGTTTTATAGTGGCCATATATTTTGTGTGTTTTGTTTACATGCTCTGAACAGTGTTACACAAGCAGCAGAAAATAAGGGGGGAAGGAAAATTCAGAAAGCAATACAAAAATTTTTCTCTGGATGGTAGGGAAAACAAGTTTAGTATGTAATTTAATATATGTGTGTGTTTCTTTTAGCTAACTTTGTGTAAAGTTACTAGTATTTGAAATAGAAGAGGATCGAGGTAGAAGGGGGGAATGAAGAACTCACCAAACCAAAATTAGCATTAGTGAGAGTATTAAGAGCATCTTTAACATAGCTATTAGTGAAATCGAAGTGGAACTATTTACTTGTTATGGTAAAAACTAGATTAATGCTAAAAAGAGAAATGATGAACGAATTTGTAGAAAATAACTTGTTGAATTTGTAGAAAACAGTGGCCTAAGTATATATCTCATGTGGAGAGATGCATAAACATGTCAAAACATTTGAGTACGCTTCTAGCCCCGTACGAAGTCCACATGGGAGTGTCACCATCAAAAGAAGTGGCAAAGTTATTTGGCCTACCAGAACTAGAGAAATGCTTACCAAAAGAATATTACGTCGAAGTAGCAAGGAAAAACCTAAAGAAAAATGCAAAGAACAGAGCACAATATTTCAACAAGAAGCATAAAACTGTAGAATACAAGGAGGGAGATCTTGTACTTTGCAGAACTTTTCCCAAGTCAAATGCACTCTCAGGGATTAGTAAAAAGTTCCTTTTACTATATTCTGGTCCGTACACGATCGTAAAAAGAAACAACCAAAATGTGTATACACTAGCACATCCAGTTACCAACGAAGTATTAGGAGTAAGAAATACTTATTTGCTAAAGCCTTATAATAGTAGAGAGTAAAAAAAAAAAAAAAAAAAAAAAAAAAAAAAACGAAACAGTAACCAAGTTAAATTGTGCATAACTTGAGTAAATTTATAGTAGATATCATAATAAAAGTTAGAGTAACATATATTCAATATTAGCATTTATATTTTTATGAACATATTTTTATTTATCATAATGTATCCCTTAGAGTAGGTAATTGCAAGCAGGACTATCTCCATAAGAGGTGGTGCTATTACAGCGTGGGAACCATTTGCTTTGCCCACTACCTGCAAACAGTGAGTTCATAAATTTGAGTCTGCTACCCCTCACAGACTTGCTTGGTTGATGCCAGGCCTCGAACCCATGACCCGTGAACCAAGCTATGATACATAGATGCTAGTTGAACAATACCTGCAAGGAAACATAAGGAGATCCTCCCCGATAAACATACATGCCAAACATATTTGGTCTAGGAATTAATTCGTGCGGTTTTACAAAAGATGGCGTAACTAGCTTATTGTCCCATAGTTTCGTTGATCCAAACATGCGTTGAAAACTACTGTCATTGAGCATCTTGTTTAGTATATGTCAGTTGCTTGAAGCGGAAACAACAACATTTTTTCTTCAACTGAAAATGGCGCATTTTGTGCCTGATAAAGTGTTTCTGCGGGGAGTTATTCTTCATTGCTTTAACATGAAGAAAACTGCTACCGCAAGTCATCATATTTTAGTGGAAGTGTTTGGTGACCATGCTCTAGCTGAGCGAACGTGTCAGAAGTGGTTTGCACGGTTTAAAGGTGGTGATTTCAGCTTGGAAGACCAAAAGCAATTTGGACAGCCAAAAGAATTTGAAGATGAAGAATTGAGAGCATTGCTTGATCAGGATTCGTGTCAAACGCAGGACGAACTTGCAGAAGCATTTGGAGTTGAGCAAACAACAGTTTCCAAACGTCTCAAAGCCATAGGAATGATTCAAAAGATGTCTTATTGGGATTCACATGAATTGAAAAGAAAGACGTTGAAAGAAGAAAAACCGTTTGCGAATTGCTGCTTCAAAGACAGAAAAGGAAGGGATTTTTGCATCGAATTGTAACTGGTGATGAGAAGTGGATTCATTACGAGAATCCTAAACGAAAAAAGGCCTGGGTGAAGCAAGGTGAACCAGGTCCTTCACAACCGAAACGAGATATTCATTGTGCAAAGGTTATGCTGTATATATGGTGGGATTTGAAACGTGTGGTGTACTATGAACTTCTGAAACTTGGTGAAACTATTAATGGACACCGCTATCGACAACAATTAATGCGTTTGAAGCAAGCTCTGGCCTGAAAACGATCAGAATGGAATAACAGGCATAATAAACTTATTTATCAAGATGATAACGCTCGACCACATGTCGCAAAACCGGTCAAAACCTATTTGGAAAATGTCGGATGGAAAGTGTTAATCCACCCGCGATATTCACCAGACACTGCTCCGTCTGACTACTACTTGATCGATTGCATGAATAACGATTTGATTGGACAGCGGTTCACTTCTTCAGAAAATATCGAAAAATGGATCTTTGATTAGATTGCGTCAAAAGATGAGGAATTCTTTTGACACGGAATCCGTAAATTGCCTGAAAGATGGGAGAAAGTAGTGGCTAGCGATGGACAATATTTTTGTTAACGTATTCATTTACTTTGTTTTTGAAATAAAGCTTCAATTTTTATTAAAAACCGCACGAATTAATTCCTAGACCAAATATAAAACAAAGAAAAGTTTGGACTTACCATACAGCTTTGTTGGAAACACAGGTGTATTTACGTTGAACACAAATTAATAATACTCATGATTTAGGTAGACCATTTTAATATGCATTTAGCCTTCTCACTAGAAACACTACACATTGCAATAACACTTTTATCCAACAACTACCACTTTTATTATTCTTGGTTACTGTGATAAAAAAAAAATAAAATTGTCTTAGTTTTATACTTTTCAGTGCACTGTTTAGTTCCCTCTTAACTCTCCATTTTTCAGATCTTCATTGTTGAGTCTGCTCTCTATGCTGAATAACAGTTCATTGTTGTGCTTCACTCCCCCTCCCTTTTTTATTAGGAGTCTTGGACACGCTTTGTATAAGTTCACTATTATATAATTGTGATTCTCAAAATTATCGGTTGCATACGGCGATATTTCTGAATTTTGACGGGTTTACCACGCAACTACTTCAGTTTCTTTTGATTCATTTAACTAGCTGCAGATATGTTGTGGATGTTTTTAGTCTTTTCATTTTACAGCTGGAATTTCGTCACAGGTTTCGTTTACACTGACCACGGTTCTAATGACCACCCAAGCCATCGGCTTTGGTTTTTGTTCCCAAGGGACGCCACACTAGAGTTTATGGACTCGCACTATTTTTTCTGTTCTTCGAAACACTTGTGTATCTTTCAAACAAACCTTTTGACTTTTGGATTCTCACCGTAATTATGTATTGTTATATTGTCCTTTTCATTAAACTAGTTGTTTTAATGTTATTTTCAAATTTTCTAGTTAAACAAATGACAGCGCCGCCTGGTGACAGCGAGAGTATTTTGCTTCTGCTTTTCCTCTTTCTACAACCCTTAGTTTGAATTTCTTTTAAAGTTTATATGATTTTAAACAAGTACACATTTGAATTCATGTACAGTTATAATCTTACATATTTTTGCTGACATTACAAGTACTAACAATCGGATGACATTTAAAAGCTTAGCTACAAATACCTGTATTTCCAAAGTCCGCCGTGGTTGTCTGCTCATCATGAGAGGCACCCACGACTCTCCCTCCAGGTACTGTTTAGAAGCAAATACAAACTTAGGAAGGCAATTTGGAAAAGGTTCCAAGAAAAGTTTATGTTAATTAAAATTTTCTAGAGATATCAGTACTTCCAAAAATAATTGTTGTGCTTATATTTAATTATTGTATGTAAAACAAAGCAAGAAAGCGTCACTTTGGAAAGGCTGGCTGACTGGGCAGATCAACCAACGCTATCTTAGCGTCATGCGACGTTTTTTTTTTCTTCTTTTTTTTCTCTTTTTTTTAACTTTTGGACATAGGGTTTCTGCAACGAAGTGGACACTGAAACTTAACACCTCGTTGAAACTGTAGCCAACTGTTAGAAATATAACTAACAGGGGTGTGTTTTGTACCCATACTAAAGAGATGAGACCTTTTTTTAAAATTTCTTGACCAAATGAATTTTAAATGGTTATAAACACTGCATAGCAGTGAGTTCAACAAACTCTAAGTTTGGCGTCTTTCCCTGCAATTTTGGGATTTCTGTAACTTTGTGGCTAACTTCTTAGCTATATTCAGCCATAATCAGAAAAGCAATACCTTTTTTCTTATTTTCAAAAGAATAGATAAATGTATATTAATAACAATAAAGACCTACTAGAAAACGTAAAAAAATACAAAACTAAATTAATAAAATAAAATAAATCAGATATAAGCTAGCATCTATATAATGTAGGAATTTTTAATATAAAGTTAATTTTAACATCTTCCTGATTGGTCCCTTACAAAGTACTAAGCTCCCTGGGATGATTTTTTTTTTTTTTTTTTAAATGAAATTCTTGATTTCAGTATATTTAAACATAATTTTGACAGCCAATAACTCGCAAACCAAAGGTCTCATACTGAGATATTTTATCTCACGCATACTTAACTCGTCGAGGTTTACCAAATATCAAACTTGGCCAATATAGAATGAGTTACACCAATTGCATTTTAGTCAAAGCCAAATTTAGATCCCTGATTACTCTGTAGCCCAAAAGCCGCTACACCATAACATTTTATACACGTACTCAGCATGTCATGGTCTATCATACGCAAATTTTTGTCAAGATCGAATGTTTTATCAATAATAAGCGCTACTCAATATTCTCTCATTAAGTCTGACTCCAACTCTAATGGCAAATAACTCGGAATACGACCATATCAAGTTTGATCAAGATCAGATAATTTCCATCGATAATATGCGTTATACATTACCCTTTCGTCAAGCCCAAACCCAACTTTGATGGCCAATAACTCGAAAGCCAAAGACCTGCACATTATAATATTAAATATGGTTACTAAGTTTGTGAAGGTCTACCACCATGTCAAGTTCGGTCAAAATCGAATCAGTTCTATCCTTCGCACTTTACTGAAATTTCTTGATTTCACTGAGCCCAAACTTAACAGCGATGGCCAATAACTCGGGACCAGAGGTCTGTATATCATAATACTGGTGTCTTTTATTTCAACTCAGGAAAAAAATCTCAGATATTGTTGAAACTTCTTTTTATACCAACTAGACATGTTTTTAAGAGACCGATATTTTTTTGTTTTGTCGAAAAAAATATTCCCGACGTAATAGGCCACAAAAGACGGGGAGTACAATTTACGAATTGTAGAAGACATGGAAAATGATCAATTTCGGAGCCCCACCATTCAGCTATGGAGACAGGTAGAGTTATAATTCTTATTGTGGTATGTACATAGGGATATAAATAAACTATATTTTATTATAGTTTGGTTTGCGCATGTAGATAAATTAAAGTATCTTTTTGTAGATAAATTAACAAATCAACGTCAGTTTATCTGAAAAGTCGAAGTTTGCGAATTTTTTTCGAGCACTTCCGGTTCGAATTTTAAAATTCTGTTTTCACGGTTGGTAAGACCTAGTTACCCGCTTTCCGAAAAAAAAAAAAATTGTATCGCCTGTGTGTACAACCGTTTCGTCGCAAAAAATTCGAGAAATTGTCAAATTTTCAAAAATCGCCATTTTTGGGCGCCATTTTTTCGAAAACACCATTCTTTAAAATTCTGAAATTTTGTCAGATGGTTCAACTTTACATGAATAATAAACACACCAAATACCATTCTCGACCAATGCTTCATGAATTACCTACAGTCTTTAGAAGTTAGCGAAGTTTCATTAACTTTGATGTTACAGTTGGCAACACTGGAAAGAATTAAAGTGCAACAATGTGATGATGTTTGTGATTCACATTCATTAAATAACGAGCAAAAGTTGTTTCCTGATTTTTTTTTTTATTATTTTGATCAAAAATGCTCTCTGAAATAGTAAAATGAGCCTCCCCCCTTCCTACTCATCCGTTTTCTTAAACCGAAGTAATCTGAGGTGGAAATTACGATTACAAAAACATATTTTAAGTTCACTTACTTAAAATGGTCTTCGGAAACAAAATTTCACTGTTTTCTTTCACATGGACCAATCATTTGCTTTCTTGGTGTCTTCTTCGCTAACAGCATGTAACCGTGCAGATGCTCCAATAGGTTGGTGTACTCACAACTCGTAGCACATTGCCGATAGTCACAAAACACTTATTTTCACTTCTCTTATGCTCTTCTGAAAACCTGAACCCTGCTGAAGGTCCATGTGGAAGCATAAACAGCACTTCAACTTCACGTAATTCATGATTTATTCATAATATTCCTGCTACCCACCACTGCTTATCAAATATGCGTGTAACGGAAGTTCCTTTTTGTAGACTTCTTAAATCTACTCTTTGAATTGCAGAAGCTTGATTTTGGGGGAAGCATGAAGTTAGTTCATGGTGACCCGTTACTGCCATAAAAACTTCGCAATTTTCCGAAAGCCAAAGGTGACTTCGTTGAATACCAGTTACCGGTAGCACGCTTTCTCGTTCTTGCATTTTCCCCCCCGGAAATTGTCGAATTTAGTTCCAGGCAACAAAACGAGAGTAGTACCCGGAGTTTGTACTTACACTATACTCACGAATTCTTCTGCAGTTTTAATAATGTGTATCTGTTTTTGCCTAAGATTATGCCGCGTTGCCACATTCTTTACAACCTCCGAATATCGTCGCAGAGACTTGCATGACCAGTTTCACTGAAAAATCACAGCTTTATCGGACCTGTCAGCATCTCGAACATCTGAAAGCGATTTTTAAAGTGGGATGCAGCACAATCAGAAATCACGGACACGGTATGGGAAATTGTCGACACTTATTTTCACGTATTCGAACTTTTTTTTATAACTTATATTTTCGCTTTTCTTCGAGTATTTTTAGAATCTTGTCTATGACTATGAGTACATGAGCCGAATCATGTGTTTTGTCGTCACTTATTATAACAAAACTATCAGATGTTTCATAATAATATACCACTGCCGTAAAGATGGAAATTTGCCCGTTTTTCCGATGATAACTCTAAATTTAACTTTGCAGAATAACAGTGCAGTTTTCAGCGAAGTCCACATGAAGTAAAATAGAATTTGTATCTTGAAATGTTATACGATGCCTCTCGGTAGCAATTAATTCTCTTTGGAATTTCTTGATGTAGTCATGAATTACACTTCTTACAGTTAAACCAACAAGGTACGATACGAAAACAGGTGGCAGATTTTTTTTTTCTTTTTTTTTTTAAACGAGATCATTGTTTTTCTATATGGCATACGTAACACTTTTATTTTCATCAGGATCAATAATTAAAGACTTCACACTTATTTCATCCACTCCACGACATTCACCATATTCTTGAAGAAGACAGCTGTCATTTTCTACGGATCATACTACTAAAGAAAATAGGTCACTCATGACAGCTTCAATACAGGCTGCACCTTTGATTTGTTGCAACGCAGTAGCAGCTAAACTTAAAATTTGCACGATACACACACACACACATTTCCCTCGCAGATTATGGACTCATTTTGGTCGAATACTATAAAATTTCGAGTGATCCATTCTTATGATGGGATTGTTCTATTTAAAAAGTCCGTAAATTTCTTTGATGGAACGCGTAAGAAAACGTTTCGACTGTTTAAATTTTTGTCTATTTTCGATCACTGTAATGACATCGCACTTATTGGGACTTTGTCTGGAGCATTTCAAATCATCACTGAGGTAATAGTTCAGGTTTTTTATAAATCATCAGAATTTATTGGATGGCCGTTTCAAGTAAACTTAAAATTTGTGTTTTTCGTAATTTCCACCTCAGATTACTTCGGTTTAAGAAAACGAATGAGTAGGGGGGGAGGCTCATTTTCTATTTCAGAGAGGTTTTTTGATCAAAATAATAAAGAGCAGTCAGGAAAAACTTTTATTCTTCATTTAATGAATGCGAACCACAACATCAAATTGTTGCACTTTGATTGTTTCTAGTGTTGCCAACTGACATCAAAGTTGACGAAACTTTGCTAATTTCAAAAGGCTGTAGTTAATTCATGAAACATTGATCAAGAATGATATTTGGTGTGTTATTATTCATGTAAAGTTGAACCATCTGACAAAATTTCAGAATTTTAAAGAATGGCGTTTTCGAAAAAATGGCGATTTTTGAAAATTTGACAATTTCTCGAATTTTTTGCGACGAAACGGTTGCACACACAGGCAATACATTTTTTTTTTTTTTTCGGAAAGCGGGTAACTAGGTCTTACCAACCGTGAAAACGGAGTTTTAAAATTCGAACCGGAAGTGCTCGAAAAAAATTCGCAAACTTCGACTTTTCAGATAAACTGACGTTGATTTCTTAATTTATCTACAAAAAGATACGCACGCGCAAACCAAACTATAATAAAATATAATTTATTTATATCCCTATGTACATACCACAATAAGAATTATAACTACCTTCTCCATAGCTGAATGGTGGGGCTCCGAAATTGACCATTTTTCATGTCTTCTACGATTCATAAATTGTACTCCTCGTCTTTGATGGCCCATTCCTTATCAGGAAAATTTTTTTCGACAAAACAAAAAGAATAGGGGTCTCTTAGAAACATGTCTAGTTGTTATAAGAAAAAAGTATCAACAATATCTGAGATGGTGATGGTACATGCTCTGCCTGAATTGAAATGGAAGGCACCTATTTTATACTGAGCTTGTATCTACACCAAGCTCGTCAAGATCTACGATCATATTAACTTTGGTCAAGATTGAACGAGTTGAATTGAACGTGATTTAGTAAAATTTCTTGATGTCACTTAGTTATAGTCATAACTTGATGGACAGATTTTGATAATTTTGACCTGATCGGATGAGCTTCATTGGTAATATATGTTATTCAAAATGCTCTCATTGAATCCAAACCCGAATTTGATGGCCAATAGTTAGAGAACCAATGTCTTGCACATCATGATATTGCGTATGGTTACGAAACTTGTAGAGGCCTACCCCCGTGCCAATTTTGGTAAAAATGAGTTTCACCGATTGCGTATGATAAAGACTATCCTAATGCTTAAGATTTTAAACATAGAAAGCAAATGAAGGATGAAAACATAACAGAAAAAGAAAAGTTTTAGGATTCTTTCCGAAAAACGGAAAAATATCGAATAATGAAAAATTGGTCGAAAATCAAAACATCGAGAAAAAAAATTCAAGAAACGTAAAATCATTGAGAAACGAATCTTCTACTGCTCCAGAGAGTGTTGTTCTTATTGTTTCAGATTTCCGTTCATTAATACCAAAGCTTGCAACTTTCTCAATATTTTGAAATGGATATTCATAGATTTTATACCGGAAACATTAATAAATAATAATAATAATAATAATAATAATAATAATAATAATAATAATAATAATAATAATAATAATAATAATAATAATAATAATAATACATCGGTGACGGTGTGGAAATTCCTTTGCAAATCAGGTATTTTGACAAGTTTTTCTTCATTCGCACCACGCAAATATCGGAATAGTGTCTAACTTATAGGCCCCAATTAGTTTCCTTTGCAATGTCTTTAACGAAGGACCTTATCTCTCTGACATCTTCGTCATCAAGTCGAAGATGCCACAACGACCTTTATAATGTGAAATCAATAAATTAATAAATAAATGTTCTTACGTCTTTTTCTGAAGTAGTAACTGGCAAATGAACTTGGATTTTCTTCCCTATTTCTCAATATCTTTGCTTTTACATTTTCGTTAACAGAATTTACACAGTTTTGGCCTCTTTCCCCTTTTAACCAATTATCTATCACCTTCTTGGACATATTGCAAATTGCGAAGCAACTCTTAATTCGTCAACCGAAAAAGAAAGTCAAATCACTACTAAGCAAATGAAGTTCGGCTACTACAAGTGACGGCTCTACTGAAATGTTCAAAGGTTGCTGTGAGATGCTCACACGCTAGGTCTCTTTTGACTTGTTTTCCACCTCCTCCTGTTAACAAATTTTTTTCAAATATTTTTTCTCTGAACGAAACCGAAAGAACAAAAAGAAATGTTTACTTTTACTCCATCCTTTTTTTTTTATTTTTTTTTTTTTTTGTCCAGTTGGTTGCGGAAAAACTACTACTAGTAGTAGCTGCTGAGTATTTTGAAAATCAATCGCCACTTTCTTTGATGTCAATTGCGGCTACAAAATGAGCAGTACTAATCCGAAGTTCGCTGTTGTATTTGATAGTATTGAGAACGACAGTGAAATATCAACGAGACCGACGATAGGTCACGTTGTTTTGTTATTTTTGTGAGGGCCAACGATTTCTTGGCGCAAATATATTCATTTAATTTGCTCTTAACCGTTGAACTAAAGTAAAGAGATATTTTTTTCGGAATTTCCTTACACGATTGGAAAGAAACTGGTTCCACCTCGTATTGCCTTGCTCAAATTGCATCCAATAGGTAGACTTTGAATTTGGATCAAAGAGGGCAAAACTGTGGTCATTGCTATGTCAAAACAGAACAACTTCAATGTCACCACCTGGATATACGCCCTACTCCCTACCCTCCTCACCACTCAACTCTATCTCCCACTGATCTTTAGAAATAAAAGAGTTTCTAAGAGTTTCCAAGAAAAACATTTAGAAACAGTTTGGTTTTATTTTAGACCTATTATAGTACCGGACGTCATCTTTCAGAAGGTAAGGACAGCGCATGTGACATCTTGAGGAAAAACTACTGCAGGTCCAGAGTGGTGTTTTCCATTATAGAAGGGACTCTCAGAAAACTGGATTCCCACACCGCTAAAACGCAAACATTTTTTAAAAATTTAGACATCATTCGCAACCACAGACTGACGACCAGCTGTTTACTGAAACTTTTTTGTTTAGAAATACAGTACATGAAAGTTAGTAGTTGTATTATTCCAATCAAGTCAGTATACTATAAATCGAATGTAGCGTATACCCTCGTACTTCCTAAATTTTAGGTGGTTATACGATAGTTTCCAAAACTTGGAGGTGGGTATACGCCGTATAACCGCGTATACCCTCCATTACATCCCTGTGTATATATATATATAAGTCAAATTTTTATTCTATAATCAAATATGGTTTGATGTTCTGGGGAAATGTACCTAAAAGTATTGTCATCTTTAGGTTACAGAAGAAAGTGGTAAGGATACTTTCAGGAGTAGAATGGAACTTTTCTTTCAGAAATACTTTTAAGGAACTTGAAATAATGACTCTTCCCTCAATATATTTGTTCGAAATATTAATGTATTTGAAAAAACATAATAGTGAATTTATTGTTAACAAAGACATTCACAGGTACAACACAAGAAGTAAAGAAGACATTCACTTGCATGCACATAGAACAATATACTATAAATCAGTTACGCACAAAGGTACTCTATTATACAATCTACTTCCATCATGAATAAAAAATCAGGTCTCTATAAATAGCTATAGATACAAACTTAAAAGGTACCGGTACTTGATAGAACAATACTTTACTGTGTTGAAGAATATGTGCAAAATAATTCGTATGTGTAAAATTAAATGTATAGTAAGTAAATTAGTGATTCTATAAGAATCCATATGTAATAATAGTATGTATGTTTATGTATACTGGTATATATATAACTGACATGTCCAATTTCGTTGTATCACGAGTAACAAATGCAATAAATTATGATTATGATCATAAAACGTATACTGGCATTAATTAATACTGCCAAGCAGATTTTTGCAACGGTTCTGTAACTTCAAAACATCTTTATCTTAAAACTAGTATTTTGTACTTAGTGACTTCTGCCTGAGCGACGACAGTATATGAATTATAAAATAGCGAGAAACACTTTATGAAAATAAGCAAATGTTACCCATTTTGTTAAACGAAACGTGGCCGGTGATAAATATAAGTAGACATAATTAACGTTTAAATTTGCTTGAAAGTTTTTCACTAACTTTTTAAATTGAAAGAGAAATATATAAGGAACAAATAATTCTTAGCAAAGAAAATGGACAGTAAATTTTTAAACATACTTTACTTGATTTTGTAATCTTGTCAATTCAACCTTGCATTGCTCCCGAAAGTGTTGTTCTTGTTGTTTCAGACTTTCGTTCATTACTACCAAAGCTTGCAACTTTTTCAATATGCTGAAATGGAAATTCATAGACGTTAAAATTCAGCAAAGAAACGTAATCGATTCTTAAATTAAATTAAATTCAATGGACTATGGTACAAGTAGAATGGTAAGAACAATGATTCCATTAAGTTTAACATTTTAATGTAACTAAAAAATAAAGTCATATATAATTCTGTACTATACACAAAAAACATATTGATTCATACTATAATCATAACAGACAGAAAAGAAACAACAACTGAAATCCATGTTTCGTTGCCAATATATACATATATATATATCTGGATATAAATTCTGTTACGAAGTTCCAAAGGCTACAACACTGTCCATGTAGGAAGAGTGAACGATCTTGAGGATAATACGTACAAAGACACATTGTGAGTGCTACTGTAGAAAGGGGGACACGTAACGCATACTAGTAGAATGGAATGGGATGATTACAAAATATGGGAAGCAGTGACAGCGCTACACAGAGGTAGAATACCGGCGAGTGAAATTTCCAACAAGTTAATGATAATAATGATAATAATAATAATAATAAAACTAAAATCAGTTTTACGTTTGTGTACTTCCGGTTCCCTGATAGTGGGTCCGTTTAGGATCACCCGAGAGAAAGTTATTCACGAAGTGCAAGAACATAAGACGCTGTTTAAGCAATGCCGGTGGGAGTGAGAAATCCCTTAAGGAAACAGGCAGTGATGGACAGTGATATGAACTTCATTAAGCGAACCATATCCAGGTTATTCAGGTGCGATCTTGATCATCGAGCTTACCAACACTCACCAGGACTTTTCTAACTCGCATCTGACGGCGCAAAGGAAGCATATATGTGAACGCTTGTTTCAATGGTATGCCAACAATGGCACAGGCTAATTCCTTTCACCGGTGAGAAACTGTTCACCATCAAAGAGAGTTTCAATCACCAAAATAAGATGTATGCCTCTTGGGAGGCCAGGGAAAAGGCTCTTGGAAAGTCCATGATCACGTGTCAGTCATGGTGTGGTGGGAAATGAAATATGTTGGGACCACACGTCTTCACTTTTGTGAGGAAAGTGTGAAAATCGGTGCTCACGCATACCAAAACACTTGCTGGAGCTTATAATAAAGGACTTGACAACATTCTGTTCAGAAGGCCACAATAAACTACCCAGTAAGCTTCTGCTCCTCCTCACAAAACGAAATCAATGCAGAAGTGGGTGAAACACAACATGCCCGACTTCATATCCACTAATGACTGGCTCTCTAGCAGCCCTTATCTTAATCCGCTGATTACAAACTATGGGCAGTGCTTGAAGGTATTGCCTGCAAGAAGAGTAAATCCCACAAATGAAAGTCAGAAGCGCTCTTTACAGGCTGCAGTAACGATATTTCCTCTGGAGACGGTGGGTACTGCAATAGATGAATGTCCCGCAAGACTCGGAGCCGATGTGTGTGTTAACGGCGTACATCTTGAAATATGATTGGTGCAAAATGTTGTTAGACCTGAACAGCATTTATACACGTATAACAGGAATAGAATGATTATTTGTATTTAAAACTTTCCATACAATATATATATATATATATATATTAGTGCTGGGCACAAAAAACGGCTTTTCGGTTTCCGCTTTCCAGGAAAACCGAAACCGGTTTTTGAAAATTTTCAAAAACCGGATATTCGCCGAAACCGGTTATCATTTTCTCCAAAAATCGGTTCGGTTTTTCACCGAATTCGGTTTCTTTTACCGAAACCGGTTGTTTTAATCGCAACCGGTTTCAGTTTTTCCAAAACGTGCTATTTCTGACCACAATAGTAGTGTTTTGTTGCTCTCTGGAAAGCGATTCCGTTTCCAAAGAAATAGTTTTATGTGATTTCCAAAACAGTTTTGGGTTTTTAGTTTTTACTTAAACCAGTGCGATTTTTGCCGAAGCCGGTATTGATTTCTTCTTATGAGAAGTTACATATGGTTTAGATCTTCAAATTGACATCACTAAATTCCCATAAAAGGGAAGTGCAAACCGAAACCGATATGCTTAAAAACTAATATGTTTAAAAACAACTGCTTTTGTTGTAAACAGATCTGGTTTTCGGAGAACAACGAATCTCTACTCTGGTGAGAAACCGAACCGGGTTTTGGAGGAAACAGAAACCAGTTTCGGTGAAAACCGAACCAGTTTTGGAGAAAACCGGAATATCGGTTTTTCTAGAAACCGGTTTCTAGATTTTATAAAAACCGGTTTTGCACATCCCTAATATATATAGCTATACACAGGATTGATCATTTATCTTGATACACTCTTGCAAATATTGTTTGACATTCTCTTTTATACCACCAATTTAACAGTTGCCAACATAATATATATATATATATATATATATATATATATATATATATATACACCACTACGTCAGACTCTACACGTTTTAAATTCAAATGTTGAATATGAACTTACAATATCACCTTTGTTATTCAGTGTTGCAAACTAAGGACGCTAGTAGAATATCAAAGAGACTTAAATTTTGGTGACCTCTACAGCAGTAACAACGCAACTGAGACGGGCGGGGCAATGCACATTTAACGTACTTTAGTGTTTAATACCATGATCATGATATGACGGAGTTCGAATTAATAGGAATAAAGATACAAAGAACTGAAAATCACTTAAGTGGTAGATAATCCAGTTATATAGATGGCTTTCAATAGATGTGAAGGTCATAACGCTGTGCACATCAACTTACCTCAACTGTTCTGGAGAAATGGTGTATGATGTAAACGTTTCCATTACTGCTTACAATTATGTAATTCCGAGAACTTATTGTAATTCCAACTACCAAAAGGTACTGTTGCAACATCATAGAAGCAAAATATAGTAAGAAGTGTATTATAAAGTTTCAATAAATACGCCATTTTAAGCAATATATATCAAACTTAACCATTTGTTTTTAACATTTTCGGAATGGTTTGAGATATCAAATTGCTGTAAATGGTATTGTGATCTTTATGTATACTGAAAACCATCTACGTAATTCGATGTGACACTTATCTAAACATATTTTTCAAAATCATCATTATCATAGGTATTCTGCCATTCTTTCATACTGCACGGACTCCCACACTAACCTCTTTGTTTTCACGTACGAATTTTCTGGTTTGATATCGTCCATGAACTGTAGTCTTCCGAAGTACATGAACTCAAGCACGTTCCTCATGATATAGTTCCTTCTTAGCCAATGCCCCAACCAATTTCTGTTCCTCTTCTCAATAATATCTAAAACTGTTCTTTTGTTCCCCACTATTTCTAATATCATCTCATTCATTTTCCGCTCGACTAATTAATTATCTCTATTCTTCTCCACACCTGAAATTCGAAAGCTTCCAGTCGTTTTTCATCATTTTCGCGTAAATTCCATGTTTCTGCCCCATACAGTACAGTACTCCACACAAAGCACTTTATGAGTCTTTTTCTCAACTCTATTCAACGTTTCACAAAATACACTTTTATTCCTTCTAAAGATTTCTCTCGCCATTCGTATCCTTGCTTTTATTTCCCGTTCACACTTCATATCATCACTAATAATATTAGCCAGGCAATTATTAGTCGGAACAATTCTTTTTTTTCCCTTGTCTCCTATATTTTTAATGAATTATTAAAGAAACGAATTATAGCCCATGGCTAAGTATACTATTTCAACTAGTTGACAGATACAATACATGTTACACAAAAGCAATGTGTGGCTGTGGAGCCACAATTGAAATGAACGATGAAGAAGTGACGGACTTGCCCAACTCTATGGGGAAGCTCGACAGGTTGTTGGGGCAATACCGACATCAACATTAAAACCTTACGTACTATGATAGTGTCACTAATAATTCCGCAACGCACATTACTGTTCGTAAAGCAGTTCAAGTGCTTTCAACAAACACGGGAATCTATAAGTTCAGGAATGTAGAATATCTTTATTTATAGCTACAGAAAATGTCACTGACATGAATTACAAATGAAGGAAAGAATAACCACAATTTGTTCAGTTACAAGATATATACATATATGAAACAAAAATTTCTTTTAAAAAATAATATGCTCAATGTGAGCTGGTGCAGAGAGCACAAAAATTCTGTACTTCATGAAAGAAGTATTTGTTAATTTATGTTAATCATATGTTATTAAAAGTATGGTTATAGTTTAAAATATTAGTGTCAGCTTCATATAGGAAAGAGCAATTATAATACTCATATTTGTCTGAGATTTTCCATTGTTGACACACAAAGAAGGGATCGTCTGGATGAAGAGCACTGTTCTCGCACACTGCTTTGTATCTGAATGTGGAACCATTCTCGGCGACCATTTTGAAACAGGTTTGCCCGAAATCAAAACAAATTTTGTGCTAAGCTGTTTGGCTTTCCACGATCTATCAAACAAAGTATCACTCAACCTACATTCCCATTTGAAATTTTCAAGTTGGTCCCGAGACCCCATGATGGGGGCCCTGGTGACAACGCAACAATATCATTCCACGTTGCCTATGGCGTTTTCCTTCTTTCTTTTTTGTTTCACCGTTTTCTACTCAGCCGTTTCTGTTTTATAAGTACTGGAAATTTTATCTGATACAGGACCATTTTTGGGGCCATCTTGATAACGGTGCCCCATATCAAAAATTGTTTAATTTTCCAAGCTCTTTCGAACGAGGTATCACTCGACCTATGTTCCCATTTGAAAATTTCACGTAACCCCCTTCCCCCAACATAAGGGGCGTGGGAACCTTATGTTTGATTCATTTTTAGGCCCCTCTGTATTGTACATTGACTCTTAATATTATTCTTATTTGATGTGTAGTTCGCGAGATATTGGCTTATAAACTTATTTTGACTCACCCTAATGAACTACACCGACAAACTGTAAGAGGTGATTCCTTACATCAAAATAAGAGAAAAAGTACATATGGCGAAAAGTGCATAGTGTCAGAGCTAGGGCTGTCCAAAATCGCGAAAAACCTAAATTTCAATAGGCACAATTTCGAATTCCAGAAACTGTACATGGTGGTTATCATCAGCGTAAAGGAAGACACGCATACACAATCCAAAAATGCATATTTCATCAATAGTCAATAGGTGTAGAGGGTATTCCCTACAAGGTGTAATTCTCAGATATGTTTTCAATAGTTTTCAGATATACCCTGATTTCAAGAAGGGTACAAAGTAGGTAGGAGATAAACCTTGACAACAATGGACATCCAATGCTACGGAGGGAAGGGGGAAGTGTTAGAAAGCGGCAGCTCCATGCTTTTTTTTTTTTTTTTTTGGTGTGTGTGTGTGTGTGTGTGTTCGGAATAACATGTGATGATATGTGTTTCGTCACGGTATATTTCACGTTTTCTTCATTTAAAAACGTGAAAGAAAACATCGCACTATGCGTTTTCCCGAGTACGAGAGACCGTATTGCTGACGATCCTTAACAGTTCCGACATCGCGCCAAAGGATTCTGTATTCACTGCTATCAAGGCTTATCGTTTGCCTACTTTGGACCAATCATAAAGTCAGAGCATATCTCAAAATTCGGTTGATGGCTTGTCTGAGAATTTCATCCTACAAGGAATACTCTGTACAACAATTGAACATTAATGAAATATGCATTTTTGGATTGCGTATGGGTGACTTCCTTTACGCTGATAAGGACTACCACCCACACTCTCGAATTCGAAATAGGGCCTCTTGAAATTTGGCGCTATCGCGATTTTTGGACAGCCCTAGCTCTGAAACTGTGCACTTTTCGCCATAGGTCCATATGAACTTTTTCTCTTATTTTGATGTAAGAAATCACCTCTTGAAATTTGTCGGTGTAGTTCATTAATACCTAGTGATGTGAGGTGGAAAATTTTCCGTTCTAAAAAAATATCAACAATCAAGTAACAATTCCTAAGCAATCATAAAATTGGTTGAATTCATGTACAGAAATGTAAAAAAGTGAAAAATATTAATGGCTCAGGCAATTTTCAGTACTATGTAGGAACAAGTTAAACAATTTTTCATGAATCGAAATATTTTCTGTCTTATATGGAAAAATTGAAGAACTTTTTATGAGTCGGAAAATTTTCATCATTTTGAAGTAAAACAACTTTTTGTGAATCGGAAAGTTTTATTGCTCTGTAGAAACAAGTGAAAGGAATTTTCATAGATCGGAAAATTTTCATCACGATGTAGAAACAAGTGGAAAAAACTTTTCATAAGTCGGACAATTTTGGATATTATGTATAGTGATGTTAGGTGGAAAATTTTCCACTATATTTAACTGCACATTCAGCTACAAAATTGAATTTCTGTAAAGGAAAGTTAGTCAGCAACAAATTATAATTTTCCAATTAGCTTTCGGAAACCGGAAAATTTTCTAATATTTCAAGTTGGGAAGTAAAATTTTACACAGTTTCTCTCTCTCTCTCTTCATCTGCGAGCTCCTTATGTTTGTGCTAATGTAACCGCGTGTGAATAAAATGTGATAGTGTTTTTAAGTTATTGTTTCATTGTTACTACTGAAGAATGGTGAATGAATTGTTAGATGTCGTCCCTTCACGGGCTGCACAAGTTTCCAGAATTTTAAGTGGTAAGTACAAAGTGCAAAATGTAACATTTTATTTGATTAGTAAACGAATTACAGCCAGAATTTTAAGTGGTAAGTGCAAAGTGCAAAATGTAACATTTTATTTGATTAACATTTTAAAACACATTTTTCTGACCAGAACAAAATGAATTATTTAATAACTATACGATTTTTGTTACAGTTTCAAGGACCTAACGTCCTCTTCATCAGACATTGAGAAAAGACAGATGACAGCAAATCTTATATCTTCCTCAGCCGCTAGTTAGCATATGTATTTATATAATTTTAATTGTTGTTTTTATATATATATATAATTTAAATTTGTAATATGTAACAATATCATATAATTACATATAATTACTTTCTTCGCTGTGCTCCTTCTTGGCGGGATGCTGATCTACTGGAATGCTATGACAACACCTTGAAAACCGGTCTAGAATCTATCCTGAATTGTTCACTCAACAATAACTCTTGGTTGCAGGCGTCCCTTCCTGTTAACCACGGAGGTCTCGGCATTCGTCGCGCCATGGATCTGGCTATTTCATCCTTCCTGTCTTCATTCTATGGCGCTAAGCCATTGATCGAGACCATTCTCCAACAAGATCTTAGCCTAGTATCGGATTCGGATGTCAACGATAGCATTGCTAAGTGGTCATCTATAGTGGGATCAGATCCACCTGACCTTGATAAGAGAGGACTACAATCCTCTTGGGACGATCCTCTTATAAGTCATCACTTTTCAGCTCTACTTCAGTCATCCGATAACCCAGAAGATAAGGCCAGACTTCTAGCTACATCATCTCCAGAAGCAGGCGCTTGGCTTCATGCTATCCCGTCACCTTCTTTAGGATTACATCTTCCCAATGACAGTTTTCGAATTGCCAGTGCACTGCGTTTGGGAGCAGATGTTTGCGAGCAACACAGATGTCCTGCCTGTAGAAGTGTCGTAGACAAGAAGGGCCTTCATGGACTCTCCTGTGCCAATAGTGCGGGCAGACATTCACGCCACTCCAGAGTCAACGACATTATCATGAGGGCACTAATTTCAGCAGGCGTTCCTTCTATATGTGAACCGTTGGGATGCAGTCGTGCAGACGGCAAGAGGCCAGATGGTATGACCCTAATACCGTGGAAGAAAGGAAAAGCACTTCTATGGGATTTTACTTGTTCCGACACCTTCGCCCCTTCAAATGTACATTCTTCCTCAGCACAAGCTGGCAACGTGGCTGCTCGCCGAAAAACAGAAAAACGCAGGAAGTATAGCAATTTACTTGACAAATATAATTTTGTCGCTATAGCTATTGAATCGGGTGGTTCATGGGGTCCCGAAGGCCTTAACTTTATAAAAGAAGTTGGTCACCGCATTTCTTTATCGTCAGGAGATGCTAGAGCAACCTCTTTTCTACTGCAACGCATCAGCATGGCAGTACAAAGAGGGAACGTTGCATCAGTTTTGGGAACGCTACCCTCTGGTAAGGAACTGGAGGAGATCTTTTGTCTGTAATCTCGGCGAAGGTTTGAGGATGCTGTTGCGAGGCTTATCACAATAACGTGTAAAAAAAAAAAAAAAAAAAAAAAAAAAAAAGATTAATGATCTTTGCGTAACATGAGATAATCATGCTATATGTCACATACTCAATCAGATAACCCACACAAGAAGAATTCGGAAGTTTCCAGATCTTTTTAATGCAGTTCTTTTTCATTTGTGTGTGTGTCTGGGTAGTGTAGTGTTGGAAAAACAGAAGTGGATTTTGAGTAATTTCAGTTTTTAAGCGAAGTGTTTTTAAATCAAATAATGGGACTGATTTGTGCATTTACAATTATCATAAGATTTTCTTTTCTTTTTAATGTAACTGTTTTTCGTTTGTATAGCCTATGTGTAATTACCCAAATGTAGTGTTGAAATATTAACGAAATAAACAAATTTTTTAATTAAAAAAAATATAATTACGTTGTTAATAGATGTTAATTGTCAATGCAATTTTACAATTATATTGATCTTTATATAAAATAAAATAAAATATCAGAAATTTGGAAATATTCAAATTGCACTAATAGTCTTATGCATTTTTCTTTTCTATCACTTCTATTAATTTCTCCCATTGCTCATGTATATTTATACCACTTGTCCAGTTCATTAAGTTCTCCTCTTGTTCTTTCTTTATTCTTCTCCCTTCCTTCCACTTCCTAATAATCCTTCCTCTTTCTCTTTCTCAACCTCTAGCCCCTTCTCAATCTATCCTATGTCCCGTTTCTTTCACATGTTTGTAAATAGTATTATTTTCTCTTTTCATTCGAACATCATCTTTATGTTGTTTCAATCTGTCCATGAGCCTTTTCCCGTCTCCCCTATGTATTTCATGTCACACACACTACATTTCAATTCATAGATAACTCCTTTTTCCTCCTCCTCTATATTGCTTTCCCTCCTATTCTTTTTCTTCCTTATACACCTCAACAACGTTTCTCCTCCTTTTCTATATGTCTTAATACCTCCTTCTCTTAGTAACTTCTTTAGCACTTCCGTCTTTTCTCCTATGCTCTGAATTCCATACCACTTATTTTCTTCTCTTCTTTCTTTTTTATATTTTCTTTCCTTTTATCTGTTCTATCCTATATCCATTATTTTTAAGTTGTTTATAGAAATTTTTCAAAACTTTCTTCTTTCTCTCTTCTTCACTATTGATGTTCTCTATCCTTTCCATGTTCCTAATAAAATTATTCTTAGTTGCTTTGTCTACATCACTTCTCCAGTGACAATAAATACCTGCCCAACACGTTTTTTGATACCAACTGGTAATTACTTTCTCACCTTGCTTCTCTATCTTCATATCCATAAAATTGATAGATTTGTTTTCTTCTAATTCTAACCTTATACCTTTTTCTTCGTCTTCTATGAGTTCAACATATTTCTCCAGTTGATCTCTATTCCCTGTCCATATGCCTAAACAATCATCTACATACCTGCTAAAAAAGATTAACTTTCCCTTTGCTTCTTTTGTCACTTTTTTCTCCCACTTATTCATCACTATTTCCGCTAAAACTGGACTCAGCTTGGATCCAATGCTTAGACCTTCTTTTATCCTTACTAGGCTTTCTATTTTCCCATAACGTCTTAAGCGCTCTTATAACTTTTTCTTTTTTCCATTGACCTCTAACTTCCCCTTCCATTTTTTCTTCTATCGCCCTTAAAACATAATCTCTTTTTATGCTTGTGAACATGGCTTTAACATCTACACTAAACATTAACATGTTCTCTTGATTCCACTTCATCTGATCTAGCTTCTTCTTCAATTCTTCTGTGTTCTTAATTCTGTATGTCTCTTGCTCTTCTCTGATTTCATCCATTATCTCTCTTAATTTTTCTTCTAGTGGTTCAAAATAGTTACCTCTACAGTCCATCACTGATCTTAGCTTAATTTCTTTCTTATGAGTTTTAGGAAAACCTTTCATTATAGGAATCCTTCCTTTTTCATTTATCAACTTTTTAATCCCTTCTTTTTTCCCTTCTTGTACTATCTTCTTCATCGCTTCTTCTTTCATATCTTTGTTACCTACTTCCTCATATGTTTGATCACATAGCTCTCCTAGTTTTTCTTGGTACCACTTTTCTCCATAATTACCAACGTACCTCCTTTATCCGCCTGTTCCACTACAATGTCTTTTCTTTTTCTCAGAATTTTCAGTTCTTCCTTCTCCTCTTTCCTTAAGTTACTTTCTTTCTTGTTCATATTCTGTCTAACAATCGATAATGCTTTTTTCCTTATTTTCTCCCTTTCCTCCTTGTCCTTTATATCTGCTATTGCTTGTTCTACTGTGTACACTAATTCCTTTTTGTCCACTTCTTCTTCTTTAACCTTAAATTTATGCCCTAGACTTAAGCATTTCTTCTCTTCTTCAGATAATATTACGTTACCTATACCACTCTGTTTCTATTATCCTTTTCTTCTCTCCAACCTAACAATCTTCCTTTGTTGTCTAAACTCATTTTTACTTTTCCTTCAAAACTCCTTTCCCATTCTTTCAATTCTCTTAGTACTGGTTCCCTCGCAAAAATACTGAGACCTTCCTTTATATGTTCTATAATTTGGTTAGACATTTCTTTAATTAATTCATATTACAAATTTAAATTTTATATATATAAAAACAACAATTAAAATTATATAAATGAATATGCTAACTAACGGCTAAGGAAGATATAAGATTTGCTGTCATCTGTCTTTTCTCAATGTCTGATGAAGAGGACGTTAGGTCCTTGGAACTGTAACAAAAATCGTATAGTTATTAAATAATTCATTTTGTTCTGGTCAGAAAAATATGTTTTAAAATGTTATTGTGATTATCTAGAACCATGGAGTTTATTTATTTATTTGATTAGTAAACGAATTATAGCCTATGATAGCTTTTACATATTTTAGTATCTATTTTTCCCCAAAGTTCGTGATTGCTTATTTTGCCATTTTACCTGCTATTTTTGGGTGTTTATTTTGCAATTTTGCCAGCCATTTTCGGGCTCTTATTTCGCCATTAATTCCGGGCTTTACTAATGAAAGTATGCGAGTTAGCACAAGCCACTATCTCAAGCAGACGGGTTCACTTCGTTTTTCATAATGAACTGTGTATAAAAAGCTTTGCGCAAGATGGGTTTCTTGTGTACTCACCCCAAAGCACAAGCCAATTTTCATGCGAACATATGCCGTCAATTTGCAAGTGTTTGAGAAGAATCCAATTTTTGCGTCGTTTCGTGGCAATGGACGAAACCTGGGTACGTCATTATATCCTGGAAATGAAACAGTAGCCAAGGTAATGGATCACCAGGCGAACTGGCTCCGAGAAAGGGGAAATGTGTTCCATTCGTTAGAAAGGTGATGGTATCAGATTTTCGGGACGCAAAAGTAATTCTAATTGACTACCTCAGAAAGGGGATAAACATTACTAGTTAATACTATGGATTACTATTGTCCCGATTAAAGGCGCAATAGCACAGAAAAGCTCGGGAATGACCAAGAAAAGTGTAGTTAGCATGACAATGCATCAGTACATTCAATCCGTGTCACTGAGGAAACATTGGTCGAGCTGCAATTTGAACTGTTTCCGCGATTTGCAAGTACTAATTTTGGATAAATTAATATGAAATAGGGGTGGCCACATATTTGAGAATCTGGAAAATTTATTTTCCGAAACCGTAATTTTACTTTCCGAATTCGGAAAAAATCTGGAAATCTAAATTCAGGAAAATTCGGAATTCGGTTTGAAAATCCGGAAATTGAAAATATTCCAGAATTCGGAAAAAAATCCGCTTTTTTAACACTTCAGATATAAAATCAGTTTCTCGTCTGTATAGCTAGACGAAGATAACGGAGAGCACTGCTTGCACGAGGAGAAAGTAACAGAGTTTTCCGTACGTCTTTATCCCTCTTTCATAAACAGCCACTGAGTTGCACCACTGATTATGAATCGTTGCTTTCCAATTTAAAATTGAAGCGTTCATAAGCGGTTACGTCCACTAAAACAGTTGCTATCACTTTTTTTCTCCCGCAACTTTTATCTGCCATTCTCAGTGTTCAGTACCAGAGAAGAAGTATTGTTCTAAATAGGAACTTTCATAAAGAGAATTTACTTTGGCCGCCCCGCACAATGTTGCCAATGTATATTTTGTTAAAGATAAAAACGTGCGTGGATTGCTGATAAAAAACGAAAAATGCACAATTGTTAATGGCTAAAAATTTACCTTATTTTACGCCATGTACTGAACTTCTCGACTCTGTTAAAACAACTATACACTATTCCTATATTTTGTGTTATAATGCTGTATCATTCCTCGTGACGAACGCGTAAGATACCAATAACATATTGTTGCCTGTTTCTTTATATTACTATCATTCCATATTCCAAATTGCTTTTATACTAGAGAGAGGCAAAGTATGAAATTTCATATTTTAAACCATGACTTGTAGGAAAGTGGGAACAAAGATCTTAATGATTTACGGTATATTGAATCGAAATAGAATGTTTGCAATTTTCATATTTCATAGTATTTTGACAAAATTTTCATATTTCTTTAAAATCTTCATATATCTTAATATTCTGTATATGTGTTATACCCGAACTGATCCCTAACTTTGTTGAACCCTCATTTGGTCTAGTGGCTAGCCCGCTCGCCTTCTATTCCCGGTGGAGCAGGGGTAAAAGTGCAGAGGAACGCGGGGTGACGCCGTCCCCCCACTTCCAGAAATTATCTGTGGCGTCCCCCACTTTCTAAGAAAATTACAATGAGCAAAGATAGGCAAGGGGGACGGCGTGACGTTATGTGTCCCCCTACCTTTTCAGATCCACTTTTACCCCTGCGGTGGAGGTACAGTTAAATGAAAATAGTGCATCAGACTCCACTATAATCAGTAAGTTCACGTCATCTTTAGCTACCATGGCATAATGTGGGACTTTAAACTCATACAATGCCCCTCTTTCCTGACAAAATCTGAAATGACACTGCTGGTCAAGCTATTATTTCGACAATTCATTCATTCCAAATAATTCAATATTACACTTATCTTTAATAGGCACAATAAACATTCTACAGAGAAAATGACCTCTTGGAACAAATTTCACAACATATCACACGCTTTCTTCCAGAAATTTTTGTTCGATGTGAAGGGAATATGAGGGAAGTGACTTTGACCTTTTTACTTTTAAAATACTTGTCCTGAACAAGAGTGACATTGTAATCGCAGTTTAACTTAGGCCCATCATAGCTACATGTGTGTAAGGGGGCAATTGTCAACTCTGAAGGGATGGGAAGAGCAAAGCCCTCTGGAGGAAACACTGATCACTATGGGTAAAAGTGAGAACTCACTGAGTTCTATGTATTTTACTACATAGGAATTCAATCTCAAATACATATGGATGGATCATTCCATATCAATTCAACACAGTGATTTAACCTCACCATCTCAGATTTTAATGAAATTTGGTACATAAATGCCCTCTAAACAGACTAAGAAAAATACCAAATTTCAACTTTATATATTCACCCGTACTGAAGATAGAGCTATGTAAAATTTGGAAAAAACGCCCAAAAAAGCATGTTCAATGTATTTTGAAATTGGAATTGCAGCTCTTCTAATTGAGCTGGCGAGCTGGTTGAGATGTCATTTTAGAGCATTTTTCATGCCCTTTCCTGTGATATACAACATCATATAGGCTAATCCAAATTTTTATTTTCAAAATCAAAATTAAAATTTTACTTAAAAATTTTTCAAAAAAGTACATATTTTAAAATTTTGAAATTAATTCCATGAATAGATAGTATTGTAAAGCACCTGGCAAAATATGAATTTGGGATGATAATGGGTTCATTGTTAAAAAAATTCAAAACTAATACTTATTTTTCAAGAATACTCTGTACGTATGGTAATAACAGAAGAATACTAAGTTTTACACTTTTGTGAAAATAAAAATGAACACTCATCTGAAGAAAGAGTACAGATGATTTCATAGTAAAACTTCAATAAGTAATAGGACATGTTTATCACTTGAAATCTGAAAAAGCCACATTTGTTCGGCGTACATCACTTTCAAGGAGAACATAACTTCTTCCATAGGGAGTTACAGGATTCACATTTGTCAGAACGTCCACTACAGACATCCACAGAACATCAGCGTTTCTTGGTTATGAGAATGATGGAAATGGCCAAATGGATGAAGAAAAGTTATTTTTACTTCATCAAGTTCTTCATTTTTCTGTAAAAGATACCCGAACCACCAATTTCCTTCAGCGGTGGCATAGCCTGATATGTCTTCCAATTGAAGTTTATTTGGGGATTGTGACACTTTCTTTTCCCAACCCTGCAAACCATCTGAAAAGTGTTTCACCAATAATGTTGATGTAGTTTTGGGAATGAATGCATCATATTGTTGGGTTCCTTTGATAGTTAATGCTTGATCGAAACGACTTTCCAGGAACATTTCAGCTGCAGTATATTTCTCTTGGGTTGAGTAGGCAAAATTTACTTTTGTAATGTTTTCTACTGCTGACTCAAAAAGTTGTCTTGGGATTTGAATTTGATTGTCATAGGGTCCTTGCAAACTAGCACAAGCTGCCAGTCTCTTTACTGAACCGCCTACTCCATCGCAAGGCCCTTTTCCATGTGCTAGAGCCGAGAAGTACCACTTTCGATGGAACTAAAATAGCATATCTACCTTGTGCCAAGAATTTATTTGTCCGCTTTTTCTCTGTGAAATAAAGGTATTTTTTGCAAAAAGAATACAATAATTCGCAATTGATTGAATGGAATATTTACTTATAGTGTAAATTTAACTTTTATTATCATTTAACTAATACCTGCATTATGTTTTTGTAATTATTAGTTCTGCAATGTCTTTAAAGAAACCATCGACAAGATCTTCCAGTGATGTCTAGCTTTTGGGAAAACCAGAGCCCACAATTGCAAGAGCTGGTCTACCAACGAAACTTCAGGTGCTCAGAAAATTTATATACCATCACATGGAAGAGAAGCTTGTTCAATACCGAAGTGTCGAACTTAGAATAGAGACTCTGGTTCCATTCCGGCTCAAAGCAAATTAGCCGATGACAGATAAGCGCTATGCCGTAAAGAAACTAATAAAGCTTTATGAGGAATATAGGGCTTTGAAGAAGAATCGAACGAAAGACTATCCTTCTTATAGGATGAAAGAGGACATTTTTCGTGGAGATCTGGATGATGTCTTTGATATTTCACGGAAAGATGCCCTGCAGCTCATGAAGAACGAAGAGGAAAAAAGCTTCTTGGTGCAACAGTTGGAAGATCCACCGACATCAAGTTTTGGGCCGGTCGACAGGAAAATGGCTTACCAGCAGAAAAGGAAAAGGATGCGTTCCGACGCAGAAAAAGCACGTCAGGAGAAAGTAAAACGTCAGATTGTAGAAAACATCAACACAGACGAGCTGTTTGAACCCACTTCGAGCTCATCAGGCACATCAGAATCATCGGATGAGGATGTAGTGTTCAGTAAGTACAGTTAGGCATCAAATAGCCAGAAAGTGTCACTTCCCTCTAAACGACGAAAAACTGTGATCAGTCATGATGTATGAATCGCTCTCGACCGTGCCAATATCAGTGACAGAAGTGCAACATTGGTGATGGCAACTGTTGTTCAATCTCTCGGTCACTCACTCGACGAAGTTGCTCTTTCTTGAAGTACTATTCGCTGCAAAAGGAACTCAACAAGAGAAGCTATGTGCACCAAAGAACAGGCTAGTTTTTCATCTGATGGTTCTTTGATTCTTCACTGGGACGGAAAACTCCTGCCAAACATTGTCCAAGGAGCTGAGAAAGTTGATAGGGTAGCTATTCTTATTACAGATCCCTCGAAAGGAGAGGAAAAGCTTCTAGGAGTTTCCGTGGTTGCTTCTGGAACCGGAGTTGCCCAGGCCAATGTATGCTTAAAGCTTGTTGATGATTGGTCTCTGAGGAACAAAATTAGAGGTCTAGTCTTCGACACAACTGCCTCAAATACAGAATTGCAGTCTGGAGCATGTGCTTTGTTAGAAAAATCTTTAAGTAGGACTCTGATCTGGATTGTTTGTAGACATCATGTGCTAGACGTTGTCTTGTCTGCAGTATTCAAAACCTGCACTAGCTTTGGGACCAGCAGTGGGCCTGAAATTGGTTTATTCAAATGATTCCAGCAGAATTGGGGTTCATTAGATCATAATACATTTGAAAGCGCACCTGACTGTATTTTCCCTGAAGGTACAGCTGACCTTAGGAATGAGATGGTTGAGTACTACAAGAAGGCTGTCGAGAAAAAACAACAAAGAGATGATTATAACGAACTCATGCTTCTCTGCTTTTTATTCCTTGGAGGAAAAGCAGAAACAACTGTCAAATTCCGCAGTCCTGCAGGTATGCACCATGCAAGATGGATGTCCAAAGCCATATATACAATAAAGATCTTTCTCTTTCGCAGTCAAATTACTCTTTCTGAGAGTGAGATAAAAGAGCTTCAGGGATTAAGTCTGTTCGTTGCCCTCATCTATGGACGCTACTGGAATGAGGCAAATATGGCACATACAGCACCGCTCAATGACCTCAACTTCTTGCGTCAGCTGAAAGAATATCATAACGAAAAATTTAAGAATGCAGCATTTGCGGCGATGAAAAGGAATTTATGGTACTGTCTGAATACCTAATTCCTCTTTCACTTTTTGATCCCCGCGTGTCAGATTCAACAAAGCAAGCGATAGCCAACAATATGGTAGTCAAACCTGAAAAGAAGAAAGATATGAGAAGAGCAGATGGGAACAATTTCACGACGGCAGCTCAGCTGGAATCCTATGCTACAAGGCGCTCCACCATATTCTTCAATGTGCTTCTGAATGATGGTGAAGAACAGGCAAAATCTTTCCTTCAAGAAGATCCTTCGTCTTGGATAACAAATGAAGTATACCAAAAAATGAATACAAGTGTTGGAAACCTGGCTGTTGTAAATGATTGTGCTGAAAGAGCTGTTGCCCTTATTCAAGCTTACAACAGTTTTATAACGAAAGATGAGGCCCAGAAACAATATTTGGTTCGTGTTGTTGCTCTACACCGTAAGAAAATCGAAGACTTAAAGAAGGCTACACTAAAAAAATATTAAATTATGAACAAGAACATTTTTAGATGTGATTTAATAACGAACAGATGCAGTATGAAAGTGAATATGGAATATGATATAATTTTATTACGTTGTAACGAATATTACCTAGGTACATTAAAAACTATCAACTTTGAGCGAGTACTTAAACATATGGTAGAGCCTTAATATTTTGCATTTTGTTTATTGACGTCATAGGAATAAAGGAATGAATGATCCAGATTAAAATTCGTAATTTAATTTTTTTGGACCACTCTAATATATATATATATATATATATATATATATATATATTATATACAGGATGGGAAGAAATTATGTGTACACACTTCGGGAGCTGATTTCCGACACCGAAAACAGCCATCCAAAACAGTTTTTCATATTAGGTGCACTGTGCTGCCACCTACTGCCAGGTACTCATTATCAGCGACTTCAGTAGTCATTAGACATCGTGAGAAAGCAGAATAGGTTGCGAACGTGGTCAGGTGATTTGGTGTCACTTGCGTCAGAAATCTGTACGCGAGATTTCCACGCTCCTAAACATCCCTAGGTCCTCTATGTCTTATGTGATAGTGAAGTGGAAACGTGAAGGGACACGTACAGCACAAAAGCGTACAGGCCGACCTCGTCTGTTGACTGACAGAGACCGCCCACAGTTGAAGAGAGTCGTAAAGTGTAATAGGTAGACATCTATCCAGACCATCACATAGGAACTCCAAACTGTATCAGGATCCACTCCAAGTACTATGACAGTTAGGCGTGAGGTGAGAAAACTTGGATTTCATGGTCGAGCAGCTGCTCATAAGCCACACATCACGCAGGTAAATGCCAAACGACGCCTCGCTTGATGTAAGGAGCTTAAACATTGGACGATTGAACAGTGGAAAAACGTTGTGTGGAGTGACGAATCACGGTACACAATGTGGCGATCCGATGACAAGGTGTGGGTATGGCAAATGTCCGGTGAACGTCATCTGTCATTGTGTGTAGTGCCAAGAGTAAATTTCGGAGGTGGTGATGTTATTGTGTGGTCGTGTTTTTCTTGGAGGGGGCTTGCACCCCT
Source organism: Thermobia domestica (assembly GCF_964235325.1). Classification (NCBI taxonomy): domain Eukaryota; kingdom Metazoa; phylum Arthropoda; class Insecta; order Zygentoma; family Lepismatidae; genus Thermobia; species Thermobia domestica. Next base: position 138,799,868 of record NC_137463.1, on the reverse strand, counting down.
TGTTGTTTTGCGTGGCACTCTCAAAGCGCAGGCCTACATTGATGTTTTAAGCACTTTATTACAGCCCTCGCATCCCACTGTTGAAGAGCAATTCAGGGATGGCGATTGCATCTTTCAACACGATCGAGCACCTGTTCATACTGCACGGCCTGTGGCCGAGTGGTCACACGACCATAACATCCCTGTAATGGACTGGCCTGCACAGAGTCCTGACTTGAATCCTATAGAACACCTTGGGATGTTTTGGAACGCCGACTTCGTGCCAGGCCTCACCGACCTACATCGATATCTCTCCTCAGTTCAACACTCCGTGAAGAATGGGCTGCCATTCCCCATGAAACCTTCCAGCACCTGATTGAAAGTATGCCTGCTAGAGTGGAAGCTGTCATCAAGGCTAAGGGTGGGCCAACACCATATTGAATTCCAGCAGTACCGATGGAGGACGCCACGAACTTGTAAGTCATTTTCAGCCAGGTGTCCGGACACTTTTGATCTCATAGTGTATATCGAAAAACGTGCTCTAAATAAGAAGTCAAAATACCGAATCAATATTTCTAATCTTCAGAGATTCCAAGATATCGACATTTTATTTTGCAATTCCCACCTCTTTTTGCTTTCCAGCTCTTTCTTTTTTCTTTTATTTTTTATTTTTTTTTTATTAAATACCATAAACACGTATCAAATTATTTTAAGTGAGAAATTAAAATACCAAATTTCAAGTCTCTAACCTTAAGGGATATCTTACAATATCTGTAGTTGTAACGAACCTTGTGCGTCTATTGTTTGACACCTTTCTTAATGTAAATTAAATCAATAAACACCGATTAAGATTAGCCAAACTATCATGTGACACTGTTCTAGTTTCTGGCAAAATAATTGCGTGAAAAATTCCCCCAAATATGGAGGCTTCAAATCTTCCAAACTATGACTCGCAAATTTACCAAGATCAGAATTAATCTATATATATAAAAGAGAACGCACAAATCCTTTGTGAACTCATCACGCTAATACGGCTGAACCAATTTCTTTCATTTTTGGGGGGTTATTATGATTTGGACCCTAGATGGTTTTTATCATATCACTTTAATTTTTAATTACCAGTGTCTTGAGATAATTGACCATTCAAGTGTCCATACGTACAAATCCTTTGTTATTAGTTCATCACAGGTAAAAATAAACGTATTTATATGCAACCCGCATGACCATGTGACTCGGCGGGTTAACATAAATGACAGGCGCTATAATTTTAACATTTACTGCAATTTGAAAGCGAAAAAGTAAAAAATTATCTAAGTAACAAAGTTTATTGCGTTCCGGGGTGACCGCAGCGAAGCGGGGCGGGTTAACATAAATGACAGGCGATATAATGTTAACATTTACTGTAATCTTCTATGGTTTTTATCATATCACTTGAAAGCGAAAAAGTAAAAATTATCTAAGTAACAAAGTTTATTGCGTTCCGGGGTGACCGCAGCGAAGCGGGGTGAACGCTGCTAGTCATAAATATAACAGTTACAAGATACAATTTGAAATAAAAGAAAATATTCAATCTGATATTTATTACAAACGATTAAATATTAAAAAAAAGTAACAATCAAACAACAATAATTTTGAACTCAATGAATGATTTGATTAATATGAAAGCTTGAAATGCTTTAAAATGTAATTGAACAAGAAATTTATACTGTTTGAAAATAGTAATTAAATGCACTAAATAACAGTTTTAAATAATTCAATATAAGAACAATCTGATAACTCTTAACAATTTCAAAGGTTGCCTAAAATCAACCGGAATAGAAAGTCTCAAAAAATAGTCAAATGTGACCACGACTTTACCTAAAATTCTAAATAATGCGAAAATTTAAATACTAATAAATACGTGAAAGCAAGAATAAGTAATATAATTCGACGCCGAATAAGAGAAAAAGTTCATATGGACGTATGGGGAAAAGTGCATAGCTTCAGAGCTAAGGCTCTTCAAAATCGCGTAAAAGCTAAATTTCAACAGGCCCTATTTGAAATTCGAGAAACTGAGGATGATGGTAGTTATCAGGGTAAAGGGAGTCATGCATGCTCAATCCAAAAATGCATATTTCATCAATATTCAATAGGTGTACATGGTATTCCCTGCAGGATGAAATTCCCAGACATGCCGTTAACCGAATTTTTAGATGTGCTCTAACTTTATGCTTGGTCCAAAGTAGACAAACGATAAGCTTTGACAGTATTGAACACGGAATCCTTTGGTCGGATATCGGAAGTGTTAAGGACCGTCAGCTGCATGGTCTCTCGTATTCGAGAAAAGGCGTGCTGCGAAGTCTTCTTTCACGCTTAGAAGTGCAAAGAAACGTGAAATATACCGTGACGAATTACGTCACAGCACACGTTATTCTGAACACAAAAGAACGTAGAGCTGCCGATTCCTAAAACTTCCGACTTCCCTCCGAAGCAATGGGTGTTCATTGTTGTCAATGTTTACATCTTGGCTATTTGGATCCACCTTATAATCAGGGCATATCTGAAAACACTGTTGAGAGCATATCTGAGAATAGCACCCTGTAGAGAGTGCTCTGCACACCCATTGAACATAGATGAAATATGCATTTTTGGATTGCGTATGAGTGATTTCCCTTACGCTGATAACTACCACCATCCACAGTTTCTCGAATTCCAAATAGGGCCTGTTGAAATTTAGCTTTTCCGCGATTTTAGCTAGCGGCTTATGCTAGTCGCTTGAAATTCGGCCAGTCAATAGAATTCGTAATGTAGGCTTCAACTAAGAAAGGAGTTTTGGAAATTCGACGAAAAGAGGGAGGAAATGGGGTGGGAATTATTTTAATAAGCTATCCGTATCTCCGAATCTCCTAAGGTTAGAGATTTGATGTTTGATATAAGGATTTATTATTTTTTTAAATGCTGATGTGTTTAAGAGTGGTGTATTTACAATTTTGTTTTTGGAGGGGGCTTTGCTATTTTTATTCCTGGAAATGTGAAAATTCTGCGAGATATTTCATTTACCTTAATATAGTAAATAAAATTTCGGTGGTTTCAAGCACGGAAGCCCCTTCCTTAAATAGGCCACTGTGTTTAAGCTTTTTATATATATTTTAGTAACAAGATTTTAGGTATGTTCCAAAAATGCATCAAAAGATTGCGACCTTGACCAAGAATTTTAAAAATGATCCAAAAAAATACATCAAAAATTACGATCCTGGCCAATAAATAGTTTTTGGATCAGGGGCCTTAAATTTTTGAACATCACTTAAATCGACTTTCCGTATTTTCTACGGAATAAGCACATCATACTGAGTTAAATGATAGTTTGGGCTTAACTACACTATATGTAGTTCTCCTGATATAGGGCGTACAAGAAAATTTCTGATTGAGTAAAATATATTGAATATTTTGATCTAAAAATGAGGTGAAAAAAAGAAAACGGGTGGAGATTGTAATTATTATAATAATATGTCGATATCTCGGAATCTGTACCGGTTGGGAAGTTCAAATTTGATTTTAAAAAACAGACATGTATTTATGCGTTTGCTTTTAAAATATATGACCTAAAACGGAAGAAAAGGGACGGGAAGGAAAATGGGTGCGGAGTTGAAGCTGCCGAGTTTTCAATGTGTTACTTTGGATCACCCTGTATGTGCTAGTTCAAGACGTTGAAAAGAAAAATGGACTAATAATAAAAACAAGGAAAGAAAAGAAGAACGAAAAATGTATAAATATCTATTCTGTAAAAATTAATTGATACTGTTAATTCCTTGATTGAGATGTTCTATTGTGTTTGCTTTTTTTTTTAAAAAAAAAAGTAAAATCTTTTTGTAGCTTATGAAAGAGCGAATGCTTGAGAAACAGGTTTGCAAGGTAACAATTTTAAGGTTGTATCGTATGACGTTGTGTCTATTGGTTTGCGCGTGGGCAGCTGCCTCGCTTACTCGCGGGAGCCGATAGCTCGGCAGTTGCTGCGTCAAATACCCTTCTGCTTACATCTGATCGTCTTTTCACGGAAGTATTGAGGAATGGAAAGGTTACGTGTTTGAATATTTCTTTTCGTTTGTATCGTATTAGAACGGAACAATTGGAAGAAATTAAAAGCGACCGTTTTACATTATATTTTGAATTTGGTTCTACGTTTACTAGTATCTTCGGATTTTCATCCAAGTTTTGTATTATTAACCACACTAATTTGGAAGGTTTGAGTCAAGTAGAGAAGATATACGACAGACTATACCAAGGGCGGAATGGAGCAGTTTATATAAGAGTAAGTATAAACCTAGTAGTTGATAATAGAACCTTATTTCCTGGAATACCTGGTTTATTAATTCAGCTAATATTTTCTCCTATTAACCCAAATAGCTTATTAAAATTCTATACGTTTGAAATTTGGAAGAACATTCGAATACGTTGCCATTTAGATTCTTCAGTTTTCATAATTTTACGGGGAAAAAAGTTGTATTTAGCGTCCCATATATTCTATTACTTTTTCTATTTTTGAGTATTTGTTTAAAAATTAGTACTTCGGCGTCGAATTATATTACTTATTCTTGCTTTCACGTATTTACTAGTATTTAAATTTTCGCATTATTTAGAATTTTAGGTAAAGTCGTGGTCACATTTGACTATTTTTTGAGACTTTCTATTCCGGTTGATTTTAGGCAACCTTTGAAATTGTTAAGAGTTATCAGATTGTTCTTATATTGAATTATTTAAAACTGTTATTTAGTGCATTTAATTACTATTTTCAAACAGTATAAATTTCTTGTTCAATTACATTTAAAAGCATTTCAAGCTTTCATATTAATCAAATCATTCATTGAGTTCAAAATTATTGTTGTTTGTTTGTTACTTTTTTTAATATTTAATCATTTGTAATAAATATCAGATTGAATATTTTCTTTTATTTCAAATTGTATCTTGTAACTGTTATATTTATGATTAATTCTGATCTTGGTAAATTTGCGAGTCATAGTTTGGGAGATTTGAAGCCTCCATATTTGGGGGAATTTTTCACGCAATTATTTTGCCAGAAACTAGAACAGTGTCACATGATAGTTTGGCTAATCTTAATCGGTGTTTATTGATTTAATTTACATTAAGAAAGGTGTCAAACAATAGACGCACAAGGTTCGTTACAACTACAGATATTGTAAGATATCCCTTAAGGTTAGAGACTTGAAATTTGGTATTTTGATTTCTCACTTAAAATAATTTGATACGTGTTTATGGTATTTAATAAAAAAAAAATAAAAAATAAAAGAAAAAAGAAAGAGCTGGAAAGCAAAAAGAGGTGGGAATTGCAAAATAAAATGTCGATATCTTGGAATCTCTGAAGATTAGAAATATTGATTCGGTATTTTGACTTCTTATTTAGAGCACGTTTTTCGACATACACTATGAGATCAAAAGTGTCCGGACACCTGGCTGAAAATGACTTACAAGTTCGTGGTTCCTCCATCGGTACTGCTGGAATTCAATATGGTGTTGGCCCACCCTTAGCCTTGATGACAGCTTCCACTCTAGCAGGCATACTTTCAATCAGGTGCTGGAAGGTTTCATGGGGAATGGCAGCCCATTCTTCACGGAGTGTTGAACTGAGGAGAGGTATCGATGTAGGTCGGTGAGGCCTGGCACGAAGTCGGCGTTCCAAAACATCCCAAAGGTGTTCTATAGGATTCAAGTCAGGACTCTGTGCAGGCCAGTCCATTACAGGGATTTTATGGTCGTGTAACCACTCGGCTACAGGCCGTGCAGTATGAACAGGTGCTCGATCGTGTTGAAAGATGCAATCGCCATCCCTGAATTGCTCTTCAACAGTGGGATGCAAGGGATGTAATAAAGTGCTTAAAACATCAATGTAGGCCTGCGCTTTGAGAGTGCCACGCAAAACAACAAGGGGTGCAAGCCCCCTCCAAGAAAAACACGACCACACAATAACATCACCACCTCCGAAATTTACTCTTGGTACTACACACAATGACAGATGACGTTCACCGGACATTTGCCATACCCACACCCTGTCATCGGATCGCCACATTGTGTACCGTGATTCGTCACTCCACACAACGTTTTTCCACTGTTCAATCGTCCAATGTTTAAGCTCCTTACATCAAGCGAGGCGTCGTTTGGCATTTACCTGCGTGATGTGTGGCTTATGAGCAGCTGCTCGACCATGAAATCCAAGTTTTCTCACCTCACGCCTAACTGTCATAGTACTTGGAGTGGATCCTGATACAGTTTGGAGTTCCTATGTGATGGTCTGGATAGATGTCTACCTATTACACTTTACGACTCTCTTCAACTGTGGGCGGTCTCTGTCAGTCAACAGACGAGGTCGGCCTGTACGCTTTTGTGCTGTACGTGTCCCTTCACGTTTCCACTTCACTATCACATAAGACATAGAGGACCTAGGGAAGTTTAGGAGCGTGGAAATCTCGCGTACAGATTTCTGACGCAAGTGACACCAAATCACCTGACCACGTTCGCAACCTATTCTGCTTTCTCACGATGTCTAATGACTACTGAAGTCGCTGATAATGAGTACCTGGCAGTAGGTGGCAGCACAGTGCACCTAATATGAAAAACTGTTTTGGGGGGTGTCCGGATACTTTTGATCACATAGTGTATATGGCTTAGAAGGGATGAAAAAGAATGGAAAGAAAAATGGTGGGGATTAAAATTATTATAATTTCATATCATCCGGGTTCCCGAAAATTTATAGATATGAACTTTGGTATTTGAAGTTAAGCTCGGTATGCTTGCAGGTATATGAGATGCCAAGCCATAGACCGAGCAAATGTGAATATTTTGGGGGGAGAAATCTCAAGATAGCTGCAGGATTACAATTACTACAATAAGTTGTTCATATCTGGGGATCCCGAAGGTTAGAGACATGGAACTTGGTGTTTGAACTGAAATTCTGTATGTTCCCAGGTTAATTGTGCGAGTCCGTAGGCCGAGTAAACATGGGGACTGGGGGGACGGGGGTGGGTGGAGAATCTCGCAGCTAGCCAAATACAAGTATATGTACATAAAACCGGTCAAACGTTTCCGGACAGGCGCTTACATTTCATTGAACTAATCAATATGTTGTCGATAGGGAAAGCTAGCAATTCGAAATATTATGTTTGTGTAAGTCTCTCTAATGTTTCAGGAGGATAATGGATATCTCACCCTTTTGTAGCATATATACATCTAATAGAAAATAAGTATTTTTGAATTATTCTAAGTCAGCGATTATTTCAAATAAAAAGTGACATGATCAAGATCATGAAATAACTTGATCTGATCAAAGTATGTTAAACGCTAACAATTGATAGTAAACCTCTGGAATATAGTTGCGATAGAGATGTCCTATTAGACACAAATAACGTCAAAAATGTACATTATTAGTGAACAGTATTATAATATACAGTACAGTAACATCTTGAATAGCTGTTGTACGGATTGTTTGCCTTTTCTGAGTGTTTGTTCCTGTGAGTGTTAAAAATCATGGACAGAGGTAAGATCTTAAGTGTGGAGACATGCGATGGAGTCACAATGCGGGCTTTTCTATAGGTCAAATAGCTTCCAAACTGAAATTGGCTCCAACTACTATTGGTGATTACATCAAGCGTTTTCAGCAAACACGAAAGAACGTGGGCAAAATTCGAACTGGAAGGCCTCGTATTACGTCACGTACGGAAGATTGTACTATTACAGTGTCTAGCAAAAGAAATAGGAAAGTTACTGAACGGAACATCAATTAGAATTTAATCGCAGTCACCTTACAAAAAATTCAATTATTTCTGTGAAACTACGATTGAGAGTAGCTGAACTCTGGGGAAGAAAAGCTGTGCAGAAACCATTGTTGCGGCATGAAAACAAACAGAAAAGGATTCAATGGTCCTTGAGGCACAAAAATTGGACAATAGAGCAGTAGAAACACGTGTCATGGACGGAAAAGTCAAAATTTCAACTTTTTGAACAACTACGTCGAGTTTACGTTCGAGTATCTGTTACAGAGAAGATTCATCCGGAATGTGTAACCCCAACTATTGAACATGAAGGAGGTTCTATAACGGTTTGGGAATGTTTCGCAAATTGTGGAGTTGGTTGGCTTCATACGGTAGCAGGAAATCTGGACAAAAATGGTTATCATTTCATTTTAAGAAGACATACTATTCTTTCAGGTTTGGGTTTGAACGCAGATTCACTTTTTAACAGGACAATGATCTGAAGGACATGCCCAAGCTTTGTTCTAGTTTTCTTAAGGAGAAACTACCCGAAGGAGGTATTTATGTCATGGAATGGTCTCTGCAGTCTTTAGTTCTTAACCCTATAAAACTTCTCTGAAAAGAGCTTCGCAAAAGTGTGCGAAGAGACTGACCAACATCTGCTGATGATATATTTGATATTCTGCAGAACGTCTGGAATAATACTTCAGATAAATGTCTGTAAAAACTTGTAGCCCCGTTCCCCGATTGGTGAAACGAGTGATAGTGGCGAATGGCAGTCTCTTTCGACGAGATCATTTAAACAATTTCCCCATTTTTCGTCTTGGGTAACATCAATATGTTATTCTGATGTTAAAACTATGATTATGCTTCTAAATTACCAAGCATACCGTAAAAAATTGCACTCTATTACTAATATTAATATTTAACTATTATTTGATCTGTCCGGAAATTTTTGACCGGCAGAGCAGGCGTATCAAGTCCAGGACCACAGGCCAACTCCTTATAACTGTAAGTAGAGATACGAAGTGGTTTTCCATTTAAGTGATGTAATTTTACCAATCGAACAATCAATTTGGGCTTTACACTTTGGCGGATTACCAAGTAGGCCCAAGTGAGTGGTCGTGAGTGTAGTGTGTCAAAAGTGATCAGCAATGTCTCATCGTCGAATACGGCAGCGCTTCCTGTAGATTTCGCAGTTCGATCGGGGCTGAATTATTGAATACCGTAATTGTGGTTTATCGTACCGGGACATTGGTGCCAGAGTAGGACGGAATGTATCTACTGTGGCACGTGTGTGGAAACCAATGTGTACAAGAAGGCATAGTAGAGTGCAAGAGGTTCCCAACGTCCGCGTCAGAAGACGGACCGCGAGGCCAGACACCTGGTACGTATGGCCTTAACAGTTTGTATGGTACGGTTGGCGCAGGAACTATTGGTGATTTCACAAAGTCCAGTGCCCCCACGAACCGTATTGCATCGTTTGATTTTTTTCTCGCCGCCCATTGCTGCGGATGCCTCTGCGGGTACAACATAGGCGTGCGCGCCAGACCTGATGCGAACACCATTGTGCATGGCATGAAGAGTAAGGCATCGGTGCCACGGTGCCTTACTCTTCTCCGATGAATCCCGCATTGTCTACAGCATCATGATGAACGCATATGTGTTTGGTGGCACCGTGGCACTAGGCTTCAGGCATCATGCATCATCACACAGGCCCTTAATTGGGCATCATGGTATGGGATGCCGTCGCCTTAGGTGTTCGTTCGCGCTTCGTACGCATTCCAGAGACATTGAACAGCCAACGGTACATTACTGAGGTGTACACCCCTGTTGCTGTCCCATTAATCCATAAACTGCATAACGTCACTTTCCAACAGGATAACGAGCGACCCCATGTTGGAAGGAATGTTCTAGCATGCTCGCCAGATCTCTCGCCCATTATGCATGTCTGGTCCATTGTGGGTCACCGGCTGGCTCAACACAGGTTTCCCTGAAATTGTCAACCCCTTTAAAGGAGGAACCATACTTGAGAGAGATAGAAAGCAAACCATCGTTGAAAGATAAAAGAGAAATAGAGAGGAAAAACGAACTAGTTTTAAACAAATGACATAAAGGTAATACGTTTGATAACGGAAGTTTATTGTACTTTAGTATTAATAAATTTCAAATCCAATATAAATGTGACAGACACGTTGATGCTAGTGGAATACTATTACCACGTTTAATTGAATGCGTGGAGAGCATGTCCGCGACCGTTCGGTCTCTTTGATAGACGGACTCCGGTTAACCATCTCGCCCATAGTTGCTCGATGTGGACCTGAGTCCTCGTGCACGGAGTGCACCACCAGAACTTGTCCTCTAATCCTGACTCTCCTAAGCGATGTAACCCCCATTCTCTGAGGGAGTGGGAGATGTGACAGACAGTGTAAGCACAAAGTATTGCTTTATGTATTTGCTAGTGGTTAGTATCTTTCCCACAGGGCTTGGTAGCTTAGTAGTAGGTTACTGCTAAATGTTGGTGGAGGGACGCTACTTGCATCCTTAGTTGTATATAAGATAAAAGCGAGAAAATTTGTTCATTAGTCCCAATCAGTGGCGTATTTAGGAACGGGGTATCGGACTCAAGCTCCTCCCCCCGAAATAAATTTGTTAGTTTTTTGCATTCCACGTACAACAATAATTCTCCGTTCAGGTAATGCCATTTAGATCTTGTGCCGCATCTCTGATGCACTTGTCTATGCTGATAACCATTTATTAAAGCCCTGGCGATAAAGAAGAGTGCGATCCTGACCCATGACGCCATGTTTGGATCGCATGCTGACGTCATCATATTTTTCTATAATGTGAATCGTTTGCCATGCATATATTTTCATTTCGGATAAATTAAATTTGACAAATGCACAATGTAAGGGAATGTGAAAGAATTTCCCTAGGTCCACATCGTATTGTGTCGCATGAGCTGTATTAGAGCGCGGATTGTCGCACAACGTCTAACAGACAATTCGTTTTGCATTGAAGAGGTCTCTTCAGTCCTTGGAGTGTTGCCTGATACACCACAATATTCACTGTATGATAAATAGTACAAAAAATCCACCAGGAGCACATCAAGGGTGTGCCAAAATCCGTTGCCATCAATTCGTCAGTCATGTCATGTGTGATATCGTATCTTGTATTTTTGAGTGTTAAATATCCTGGATGCTTTCATTAATTACACTTTTGAATACGTGCAGTACTGGTAAAACATTTTCTCCCCAGTGATCATTTAGCTCATGAAACAATTCCTATGCTCATTAAAGCGGAGAACATATGCTAGGGATGCACCCATACAGATTTTCTTGTGATCATCTGCCAATTGTCACGGAACACTCCTTCTGCAGTTTTCCGTATCCTAAACGTTCCTAAATATTCCATGTTGTGACATGTGACAGATTAAACTGTACTTCCAATTCTTGCAGTGACACTCAGCGACTCGCTCTATAAACCCTTCAATTGCAGTGGGGGAATCTGATTTCATACCAGGAGACACTCCTTTTCTACATCTTGCACAATTACGTGACAACCAATGAATTCCCGACACTATTTACTACTTTTTTGCACTATTATTACATTTGCACCCTACTCTTGTTGCAACTCTATGAATTTGAACCGTTCCTGTGAGGACAAAAGACTAATAACCGCTTTGGGTGTCCACAAGAAGAGCTTAGTACCAATTTGATGTATGTCTTACTCAGAATGTGTCACGCACTGCATCTTGATTGTTTCTACAATACAGCCAAGGTCTGAACTTCACCTCGGCTAAGTAGGAACTTCCTACCTACAATAGTATAAATATATGCATAAAGGAATTTTACTTTCTGACTACTCCTATATTCAAGTAGCAAGAGGCCGAAACTAGACTATTTGTTTTAAGTATAAAAATATGATTAAAATAGAAGGAAAAGGTTGAAATGATTTCTTTAGTTCAACAGAAATGTGGTTCTACACCATTTCATAATTAAGAAGGCCATTTCATTTTTTATGATCGTAACATAAAAACGATAGGTTATTGGAGTGAATGATTTTGTGTTATTATAAAATAATACTCATTATTTTAACGATGCATTTAAAAATGTTGCTTTTGCAATTTGCAACTTAATGGCTAAAAGAGATGTAGAGTTTAATTCTCAGTGACAGCTGTCTGTCGTTTTGAGCTTCCAGTATTTTGTATTAATTTATTTACATTACTTTGATTTTTATTACTAACTCTTAAGGGTTTTGCACGTGCACTAATTGGAATTCCTTACTTGCACTACGCCTCCGACGGGCCATTATAAATAATATAAGTATGGTATGTTCCTGAACCCCTGTTTTGGTTCCATGGTGGCTCAGTGGTAGAACATTCATCTTTGGTGCGTAGAATCTCTAGTCGCATCCCAGCTTAAATCAAGTGGGCTTTATGGTGGATAAACACCGTATCCGTGGGTTTTCTCGGGGTTATTTCGTTTCATTCCACTTCCTTATTCCACCATTTTTGTTCATTCTCATCATCACCGTTTCCTTTAACCTACCCGACATAAACGTGGGACGTGAAATTCAAAGATTTCAGTTTGAACGCTTGTTTAACATGTTCAACATGTTCCAGCGACCTTATATTTAAAAATTACCATGTAGCTACAGGTTACAAATATTATAACTGCAATAAAATCAAGATGTCTACGATGGTCGGATTACCTTTCTCGCGTATAATACGATTAGGTGAATACAAATAATTCTAGTATGGAAGCCTAACGAAAAAGTACATTTGGAGAATCAAAAAATGCTTAGAGAATAATATACGTATAGTCTTATCTAAGGAACGTAGGTATTAACAATCCAGGTGGATTAGCTTTCCACAGAAGAGAATCAAAAGAAGAGGTTTTGCTCTGTTGCACTAAAACTTCCGGTTCATTAAAACTTAGGGTTAATTAAGTTAACAATATAGATTATTAATATTGTTTAACACACTTATGTAAATACATTTGAACTTTTAATTCCTTCCTACTTAATTTTTGTTTATTTCCTAATAGCGTGTTAAAAGATTTTTTAAATTGAAAAATCATATTTTACTATCATGCCTTGAAAACAGTTCATTGTCCATGACTATTCTCGCCTCAGTTATAAACGAGTTTTTCGTTTCCTGCTAAAACTTATTTTAAATGCCTATTCCAACCTCGGTAAGGCAAAATAGAGACCACACATGCAGAGCGCCTTACAAAACAACATTGTTGCCAGAGTTATGCTGTAGTTCAAAAAATTCCAATGACGAATATACAATATTTTGAAGATAAACATCTAGTTTCTTCTCCATATATTTTAATATTATTTTTAGCGTTAGTACGCAATTACTGCGTACACATTTCCACTTCACGCTATTACTTTACACTATAGATAAATGAAATGTGGCAACACCGCAGAATGATAGCAAGTTTGCATATGCAGGAATTAGGAGAACCTTCTCCCCCGCCCTTCACCTGCTACAAGCACAAAACCTACATTTTTGGGAACTTGACTATTTCACACACGACATTCTCGGGAACTTCCGGTCGACCCCCTGCTCGTCCCAAGATTTAACACACGAAGATGACTCCGCCCATTTTTGCAAGTTGCTTTTTCACACACTTTTTGGTGACATTTTCACACACCACTTACTGGTGGTCCATGTGTGCTGGAAAGTGGGAACTTTTCAGAAAAACAAATTTCCTATACAGTTCAAATCGTCACATCGTGTAGATATCGAAAAATTGGTCAGTTCAATCTGGGGAACCATGAAAAGTTCCTCAATTTCTGAAAGTTCCCCCGGTTGTTGGTGTTCTACCGATGTCAGTTCCCCACTAGGTAGCAATTGCCAACACATACACAAGTTATGTATACTCATATTTAAAAGAGCTTACTGATTTCAGCACTACAGTGATTCCGGAAGGAAGTGTGTTGTGTGTTGTCATACAGATTACAAGATACTATACTATAGGTTCAATTTATGACAATAACTGTTTGATAGGGAAAACTGAAGAAAGAAGCGAGGAAAACGACCTTCTTATTCACTTTTTTCATCCAAAGGACCTAGAACTTCTTTCTAATTCTCTGAAGATGACGAAGTGTTGGTTGGTGTCAATTACTAAGGTCCTAAGGAAATTATCACCAATACAGTTCACAACTGCTACAGGCCGAAGCTTTAATATAAGTGAAAAATTATGTACAGGAATCAGTCAACTTTTTCAGCAATGACATTTTGAGAAGATAAAAAGATAAAAATTAACAATTGTTTAGTTTTTGCTTAAAGTGTGAACTGTATAAGTAAAACAAATATACTAGGATATTATCACAGTATTGCGAGCAGTGATGATATTTAATAAGAAAAGCAAAAAAACTCACACTCACTGCAAAAGATATATAGTAAAGTTTTTTTGTACATGTAAGAAGTAGCGCTTTCGGAAGTAGCCTCTTCCTTCATCGGCTTGTTTAAAATTCAAAAAGAATTTAAAACATGAAGGAGAATTTAGAAGGGTAAAAGAATGTTAAGAAATATTAAAACAAATCTTATGTCAAAAAATTAAACACATGGGAATGGCACTCACTGTCATTGCACACCGCTGTTCACTGTTTTCTTTTCTTGCTTTCAAGATGGCGAAAGTATGTAGTGAAAAGATTACTCCAAATAATATTTACTTCTCCTCTATCTAAATTAAATATAGGTCTCTCTTTATGAATGTAATATGATTCTTTGATGTTTCATTCCGTTGTTGTTTTTGCTTAATCAAGTAAATATGACTAAGCGATGTGATGGTTATAACCTCTAAGATGTGCTGCTAGATCAGACAACTGTGGCGGGTACGAGACTTCGAAGTACGAACATGTTCAGTTATTCTAGTGCAAATGTTCCTATTAGTTTGACCTATATTCACTTTATGACATTGACATTTCACTCGATAGACGCCACTGCTTTGTAGAGGGTCAGTAAAAAATGCCTTAAAATTTAAGTATTTATCTATTTTTAAGGATTTATAGACATCTCGAAAAAACGTTCTAATGGAGACAAATAGCTACGATGCTGACGACCCAATTAAACCCTTGATCAATCAATCGAAAAATCACAATGTTTGAAGACCCATAACAAAGAAAGTTTGAGACTCTCAGGCATCAAACTTTTTAGGAAATATACCACGATCCCTATGTTTGAGAAAGTGAGTTTTGCTTTTGTTTAAAATCTTTAATTTCAAAAATGACAATTTGGGTTTTTAGACATTTCCGAAGGGTTTTTCAAATATCTAAAGTGCAGCAGGCCTAACCGTGCACCGGGCATAAAAATATACATTTAATTCTCTTTCAAATGGTTTTTGTTTGAAATCAGTATTTTCAACATTAACAAAGATATAACGTTTACCGCACTTACGTGCCTATACAAAATATCCACTCAAAAAAGAATCGAACATCTAAGAAATGGTGTAACAAGACGGTTACAATCGTCTGCAATTTTTATACTTCATTTACTTTCATCGCTATTACCAGTCGGAATCAAGAAATCACCCTGTATAAACTTTTAAACTTCTTACGCACAACATTATTTCTTAGTTTTATTGAGAAGAAGTAAATGTTGGCAATGAGATGACAATTTTTCTTCTTCTATCTCTGTTGCTGGCTTTGGATCTATATATAAAACTGAATAAATAACAAATAAGTTCGAATACAAACAAATCCACAAATATGCGTGAAGTTAGTTCTCTCTCTTGACTCGACTCATATAGGGGATAAGTCTATTAATTCCACATCATACATATATGGATCAATCCTTTCGAAATCACTCAGGTCGCAGACGAAATTTATTATTTCTTAATTTTTATATACAAAGTTGTATTGTATTTAAAAGATAGAAAACAAATATTCACCTATTGTAACCAGAAGATTACAATCGTCTGAAATTTTTATACTTCATTTATTTTCATTGCTATTACCACTCGGAATCAAGAAATCACCCTGTATAAACTTTTAAAGTATTCGTTCTTACGCACAACATTATTTCTTATTAGTTTTATTGAGAAGAAATAAATGTTGGCAATGAGATGACAATTTTTCTTCTTCTATCTCTTTTGCTAACCGAAACTATAGCACCTTTTTTTCCTCACTTTTGCAAAGGAGTATTATTTCCAATTTTTCAGAATTTCTGCCAATCTAGTATACTAAAAATCTTTCAGCTTACCCCTCACCCTTGAGCATATACCTACATCTTAGCAAAAGTGAGATATCCGGTTTTAACTATTTTTGTTCGATTTTGAGTAGCTAGTTGGCGCTAGTTATCATTCTTCTTCATGGCTGCGATCCAATGAGGGATGTTATTGATACACGACGGTGATGAGGACTATTACAAAATAAAAGGTAACGTCTATTAGTGAGAATTAATTAAACAGTGACGATCTATAGTAGTGAAACGAGGGAAATAACTGTTAATATTGCAAAATGCGAAACAGGAGCTATAAATTTTCTCTTGGAAATTATCAATTGTAGTCGGACCGCCATATTAGTTGAGAAAGGGAAGCTAAGTGGCCAGTGATATAAGTTGACAGTGTTTAGTACTACAATATTAAAGTGACAACGGAGATTTCTTCGATAGTAGTGATTTTGTTTTTAATTTTCGAAGTCTCATCAGAAAGCTAAATTTTCCAATTTAATGTAGGATTCCTTTCACTCAGGAAGGGTCTGGAAAGAGTAGAAATTTTTCATCTAGGTAATAGCGATGTAAATCAAACACCTCCCCCACGAAAGCTGACATTACGAAATGAAACTAATTTTTTAAATACAGGTTTGTAGCTAGATATTTCATTAATTAACGTAAACTAGTTAAGTTTCCACAGTTCATGTATCGTGTATATTTTAAGTGATATGTAGATGTATAATAAATTGTATGTAACCGTGTGTTGTATGTTCAGTGTATGTGATGAGAATGTGTTTTGTTGACTTGCGAATACAGACACAGAAGTGTATTATGATCTGCTATTTAAAAAAAAAAAAATTTGTTTCTTTATTCTTTAAATTGCTCATTTATAAGCAATAGTGATATTAATAGATACAAATTACTAAACCAATACGCCTAGCTATGATCCGTTTAAAGTCAACCTACACGTAACAAGTAGAAAGCACAAGAATAATTTCGAGCGCTACCTATCTAGAATTATCAGTAGTACAGCGCGAGTCGTATTCGTTATTTATTTACAAAAGCCATGCAGCGAAGTTCAGGTAAAATGTAATCTTACAAACACTCATTTTTCCATTTTTCTCGAATATTTGGTAGTTAACAGGAATACAAGGAATATATATACCTAGCAGAACATTAGATTGAGTTATCTTGTAAGTCTTATTGGTTTAAATGTTTTAGTTTGTTTTAAAATCGAAATTTTAAACTTTCGGTCTTGCGTTGACTAGGTGATGCTAATTCCAGGGTGTAAACAGAAAGCTATATCGAGCTGATCTCGTAACATATATTGTTGCAGTTTTCAAATGTATTTACTATTTTGAGTCGAAGTGTTAGTGTTGATATTTAGATTATATGGAAGAAATACATATCCTAATTTATAATTTTTCGTTCATGCGTATAAAAGATGGAAGTTAGGTACTTAAAATATAATTAGGAGTTTCAAGTGTTTAGGTTACTCAATAAGTGCAGGTCTAATATAGCAACTAGACGTTTCGGCATAACTGTTACTTGAATTAGGTTTTCTAATTTACCTCGTCCGTTAGGAAATGGTTTTTACAAAAACTAAGAGATTAATATATTATATGAAGACCATAAACAGTAACCTTTTCGAAGTAGAGTAGCTGATACTATAGTCCAAGGGTGCTAACAAACCCAAATATGGTTTGTTTACTTTCCGGTGTCTCGAGGTGTTTACCTGTAAGGTATACTAGGTACAACGGTGGATTGAAGTATCGTCCTCTTCAATTGTTTTTTAGAATAAAGGCGCCGTAGTAAAACTGACTTGTAGAGTAGTTTGTGATAATTTTCTTTTATTTAAAGGTTGCTTGTATACTAGGGTGGTGACTTTTTTTCTCAAAAATTATTTTCTGTAGCACGAATGAATGAACTTTTGTCTATTCATGACTAAAATGACGTTTATTCCATTGAAATATTGAAAAAGGTCACGCAAAAACTACTTTGGAATGTTATGTTGATCATTTTAGCATTATTATTATTATTATTATTATTATTATTATTATTATTATTATTATTATTATTATTATTATTATTATTATTATTGATTACAAGCTGACCCAATCTGGTGACGAAGCGAGTTGAATAGGTACCAAATGTGGAGGTTAAATGCAGATATATCCAGAGTTTACTATTATAATTGAGCATATAATATTTTATTAGTGCCTGCCTTTTTTTATTTTGTGTAATTGTTATTTGCTTGTTTCTAAACAACAAAACTCAATAACAATATGAAAACTGGACAAAACTCACATCAGTTTCAAGCGCCATCAAGAAGAGGCAACGCGGTAATTTATGAAGCTCCCTTGAGTGAACAGAGTCGCATACCCCTGAAAAACCACGGCATTGGACGCTTCAAATTTCTTGAGCATAAGAACGGCGAGAGAGCATCGGTATAATTGCTGTGGAACTTAAAACCCTATAGAGCAAAACATTGAACTTAGTGCATGTATCTGATCAAGCCATTTATGCAAAATTAGCAAACGTTCTGAAAGACTATGAGCGCTGCAGATAAAAAACTTCTATTCATTGAATGAACTGTTTGACGTGACCAAAGTTAAAGGTGAATGGATGTATTTACCTTTAAATACAAAGAGGATAAGAACCTCTAGAAACTGAAAGTGAGGGTCAGGTTGGTTATTCCACTGGCAAACCTGCTATTGCAAAGACCATCCATTCATCCAAGCGAAGGAAGGCAATGGAAGTGACTGTGTCGACACTTACCAGTCAGCAACACCTTATTGTTCCGCAAGTAGCACGAACTCATCCAACAACAGCGACGAGAGTCCTTGGGAGAATGAGAATGCAGCATCAACGAGCAGAAAGAAGCGTAACTCAACAGGCATTTGCAAGACGCCTTGTTACAAGCTCAAAGCTGTCGTCTCAAGGAGCAGTAAAAGTCTGCCGCCGGCTTTCTGGTGAGGGCATTGAAATCCCAACCCCATGTCAGTCAGCAATTCACAAGGCTATCTATACAAGAGCTGCTCAGGTTAAGAAACACTTGGTGAGCACGCTTCATCTGGAGAAGTGGAGCACACACTTTGACACTTTGACGGCAAACGCATTGATGGCTCTGAATATCTGGCTGTTATTGAGTCCTGTCTTATTGGAACACATTAATTCTATTATGTTGGCAAAGCTCACTTTGACCTTGAATCAATTCAATATTTCACCATCTATTCAGGGAAAACAAATTTCTTGGTACAAATACCAATATTTATATATTGTTTCCAAAAGGTACAGACCTTGTGATGAATTTTAAATTTTTCGGAACGATTTACAGTGGGAAAACTGAGGATTCACTATCACTTTTGGGTTAGATTAGTTATCATAATTCCAAAAGAAATATTTTGTAGCTTTTTTTTTTTTTTTTTTTTTTTTTAACACTATAAGTATATCGTCGAACTCTTCGGAGATTTATATACATAGGAAAAGACGTGAGAATGAAGTTAATTTGGATCACTGAGTTACTTTGTTACTATTAAGTTCGTCGAAGAAAAATACTCATCGTAGCCTGCTATCTTTTCCAAACAATTACATGCATGTTAATCATATTGGAGGCGTTAAACACATAGGGTTAACACAAACACATTTATAACAGATTCATACAATTTTATCAGTATTACAGAATATGGCATCTTATTAAAGAAGAAAATAAAGATCGAGACCGTTTCGAAAATTATCGAAGATAGGCATGTTATTTGCTGAGAAACTCTACTCAATTATATATATCTATAACTCACACTCGAATAAATCAACAAAGTATTCTTATATATATATATTTTCAAGATATATTCATCTATTCATCTATTCATCATTCCTTCCGCGTGCATAATACAACTCTGTATTACAAGTTATAGTCAATCATTTTGACTCCTTTATATCTTTAAACATATATCAGTATATATATATATATAGATATAGATATATATCCCGACAAAACACCGAAATAAATAACATTGTTCAATAAGAGGCCTATCCTAAAGTACAGTACATTCCAAAAGAAAAGGAAAAAAAAAACTCAAATTTAATAGCAGGTTGGTAAAGTAATCCCAAGTCGAATTTAGTTATTTTGGAACCTAATGAATAAAATGATGAAGATATTTCATCCTAGCACAGTTAACATAGTATCTCAGGAAAAATAATCGATATACCTTGTGTTACCTAAAATTCACATCACTGCAAAATTATAAACTTTGGGCCCACAATACTAAACTATTGAATTCATCTCCGAATTATGTTATTTTAAACTATGAACCATTGGATTCTAAGTGAGACCTACCATTTTATGAAATTAAAAAAACAGGTGACTCGTTGCAGAAGGGAGACACGTTTTAAGAAGGAAAAATAAAAAGAATATTTAGCTTCTACCAAAACAGGCAGATTAAGAGATCATCGTTCCGGATACAAGACAACTAGTACAAGGAAATCCAAAAGATGAAACCGAAAATTAAAGTTATTTATCACTGTCCTTCGAACATACACAAGGAGCACCTGATCCCACGAGCTAACACTCTGCATGGTCAGTGGAACAACAACAAAAAGATATTTCCCTGAAAGTTACTAACATTTAAAGTAAGATTTTAAAAAAATTCGAAATATAAATTTTCTTATAAAAAGTTTTTAATATTTTGTAAAGAGGAGGGGGGAAGGTAAATAAAAAAATCATAGAAGGAAGATAGGAAACGATGAAAAAAAAAAAAACGAAAGAAATGAGTTCAATAGATAAATAACCACTGGTATACCACTGCCAGGTAAGCTGGATCTACAAAAACGACAAGCGTCGATTTCAAGGCCGAAACATAACTCTTTACCGAAACGGGGCGGGCTTAAAATAGCGCTAAGCTCATAAGTCCCCTGATAAGAAGGTAAGCGAGTCTGTGCCCTGATTAATACGTTTATAGGGAGAAAATGGTCCCTATAAATATATCAATACTCACCGTAATCCGGCCAAACCATCAGGGTTTCTCCGAATCTCTCGGCCAACGTAGTAGGAATCTGCCTTTAGAAATTTCTAACACTAAAACAAATTATCCAACGCCCCAACAGCAGAAAAAAAAAAAAATCAGTAAAGACTCGAAGAAGGGTTCCTCAAAGAAGAAAGCAATGTGTACACTACGCAGTTGGGCAGCCGAAACTAAGAAAAGTAAAAAAAAATAATTTTGTGCTAGTAATTACTATGAACCAATCATTACTAGCCACATCCCAATTCGCAGAGTCGTGACTCTCTGAACGCCGTCCAATTTTTACATTCATTATAGTGAAATAAAGAAATTTCAAAATGTGGGGGGAGGGGGACAAAGGCGTTTGGGACGAAATCAACGAAGAAAAAAATATTTGGAAGAACTATTAGACGTCACGTAATGTTTCGTATGAACTGGGTGACTAGCAGTATATAAAAATAACAAAATAATGCGGAAAATTTAATTGTAAAATTCACCAAAGCAAATCTATACATAAGTTGTAACCTTGTACTCCAACTCTCACGCGTCATGTGTTCACTTAAACCATCTTGTACATCAGAACACGGATATGTATCCATGCAACCGCATGTGCTATGCCTAACTCAACCAACCTTTATATGCTAAGAAAAGAACCACTGTAATCGCACCAGAAAGCTATCTCGATTTGCAATATTAATAACTAAATTGTTTCAATAAACTCAGAAATGTGATACTAAGCGTTAGCGTTGATTCGATTAAAAAAAATATACGGTATTTATGGTCAGAATTGGTACTCGAAATGTATACTGCCCATTAATCTTACTACTCATTTCACTAAGTAAGTTTAGCAACACAGGGCGACGGTCATACTGTTTTAGCTATATTCCACACATTCTATCACATGTATACAAGCAACCTTTAAATAAAAGAAAATTACCACAAAGGTCTCTACAAGTCGATTTTACTACGGCGACTTTATTCTCAAAAAACAATTGAGGAGGACGATACTTGAGTCCACCGTTGTACCTAGTATACCTTAGAGGTAAACACCTCGAGACACCGGAAAGTAAACAAACCATATTTGGGTTTGTTAGCACCCTTGGGCTATAGTATCAACTACTCTACTTCGAAAAGGTTACTGTTTATGGTCTTCATATAATATATTAATCTCTTAGTTTTTGTAAAAACAATTTCCTAACGGACGAGGTAAATTAGAAAACCTAATTCAAGTAACAGTTATGCCGAAACGTCTAGTTGCTATATTAAACCTGCACTTATTGAGTAACCTAAACACTTGAAACTCTCCTAATTATATTTTAAGTACCTAACTTCCATCTTCTATACGCATGAACGAAAAAATATAAATTAGGATATGTATTTCTTCCATATAATCTAAATATCAACACTAACACTTCGACTCAAAATAGTAAATACATTTGAAAACTGCAACAATATATGTTACGAGATCAGCTCGATATAACTTTCTGTTTACACCACGGAATTAGCATCACCTAGTCAACGCAAGACCAAAAGTTTAAAATTTCGATTTTAAAACAAACTAAAATATTTAAACCAATAAGACTTACAAGATAAATCAATCTAATGTTCTGCTAGGTATATATATTCCTTGTATTCCTGTTAATTACCAAATATTCGAGAAAAATGAAAAAAATGAGTGTTTGTAAGATTACATTTTACCTTAACTTCGCTGCATGGCTTTTGTAAATAAATAACGAATACGACTCGCGCTGCTGTACTACTAATAATTCTAGGTAGGTGGCGCTCGAAATTATTCTTGTGCTTTCTACTTGTTACGTGTAGGTTGACTTTAAACGGACCATAGCCAGGCGTATTGGTTTAGTAATTTGTATTTATTAATATCACTATTGCTTATAAATGAGCAATATAAAGAATAAAGAAACAAAATAAATCTCCCACATTCGGAGATGAACGATTTTTTTTTTTTTTTAAATAGCAGATCGTAATACACTTCTGTCTCTGTATTCGCAAGTCAACAAAACACATTCTCATCACATACACTGAACATACAACACAAGGTTACATGCAATTTATCATACATATACATATCACTTAAAATATACACGATACATGAACTGTGGGAACTTAACTAGTTTACGTTAATTAATGAAATATCTAGCTACAAACCTGTATTTAGAAGATTATAGTTTCATTTCGTAATGTCAGCTTTCGTGGGGGAGGGACGGCAAAGGTGTTTGATTTACATCGTTATTACCTAGATGAAAAATTTCTACTCTTTCCAGGCCCTTCCTGAGTAAAAGGAATCCTTCAGAGGCTAACTCGAATTTCTTTCAACCCATCCTGACGAACAGGAGCGATCGTTGTTAAATTAATGCTGCATAACGAAAATGAAAATTCTCAATCTGAAAACACTCTCTACCGCCATAATCCTAACACACAAACTCTAATAATTAACTACATGAATTTTACCCTCAATGCAGGCTACGTTAAATTGGAAAATTTAGCTTTCTGATGAGACTTCGAAAATTAAAAACAAAATCACTACTATCGAAGAAATCTCCGTTGTCACTTTAATATTGTAGTACTAAACACTGTCAACTTATATCACTGGCCACTTAGCTTCCCTTTCTCAACTAATATGGCGGTCCGACTACAATTGATAATTTCCAAGAGAAAATTTATAGCTCCTGTTTCGCATTTTGCAATATTAACAGTTATTTCCCTCGTTTCACTACTATAGATCGTCACTGTTTAATTAATTCTCACTAATAGACGTTACCTTTTATTTTGTAATAGTCCTCATCACCGTCGTGTATCAATAACATCCCTCATTGGATCGCAGCCATGAAGAAGAATGATAACTAGCGCCAACTAGCTACTCAAAATCGAACAAAAATAGTTAAAACCGGATATCTCACTTTTGCTAAGATGTAGGTATATGCTCAAGGGTGAGGGGTAAGCTGAAAGATATTTAGTATACTAGATTGGCAGAAATTCTGAAAAATTGGAAATAATACTCCTTTGCAAAAGTGAGGAAAAAAAGGTGCTATAGTTTCGGTTAGCAAAAGAGATAGAAGAAGAAAAATTGTCATCTCATTGCCAACATTTATTTCTTCTCAATAAAACTAATAAGAAATAATGTTGTGCGTAAGAACGAATACTTTAAAAGTTTATACAGGGTGATTTCTTGATTCCGAGTGGTAATAGCAATGAAAATAAATGAAGTATAAAAATTTCAGACGATTGTAATCTTCTGGTTACAATAGGTGAATATTTGTTTTCTATCTTTTAAATACAATACAACTTTGTATATAAAAATTAAGAAATAATAAATTTCGTCTGCGACCTGAGTGATTTCGAAAGGATTGATCCATATATGTATGATGTGGAATTAATAGACTTATCCCCTATATGAGTCGAGTCAAGAGAGAGAACTAACTTCACGCATATTTGTGGATTTGTTTGTATTCGAACTTATTTGTTATTTATTCAGTTTTATATATAGATCCAAAGCTAGTATGAACTGAATATAGCGGGATGAAATTACACATGTTCGTGAAAATTTAAGAGCACCCCGTTTTACTATTTTGATTATAAATTTCTTACGAATTTACACGTAAAGTTATGTTGTATATAAATAAAATTAATTCATACACAACCCTCAAAAGAAACAGACACAATGACTATATACAAATGTGAAACAATACATATATATTTACCCTTGATTTTCCTCCGTTTCCATTATCTGAAGATCAGTCAATCCTTGCTCGATTTTCTGTCTTGATTCCTTAATAACTTTTAGCTCTTCCTGTGTCTTTACCACAATTTCCTGGAACTTTTCCTTTTCCATTATCAACTGATTTTCCTTTTCTTCAAAGGCTGCTTTCTGTCTCTGAAGTGTTGACATTAGACGAGTATGTGTCCGAGAACTATCGATGCCAGAATCATCCTAGAAAGAAACTATTTGTTATTCAGAAAACAATAATAATATAAAACTAGGTGAAATTTTGAGAATTTTAAAATGTACGTACATACAATGAAAAACATGTTTATAATAACAAAATCAACTCGAGCTGCATATTTCAGATATCGACATAAGCTCTAAATATGCTTTAAGAAAGCACTGTTTAAAAATTGTTGTTACGAACATTTGTTTTTATTTTGAAACTACACTGACCATCATTAAACACGAAATACCAAGAAGAAGACATTGTAGGAAGTCCAATCTTGCAGAATACGTCCCCAGTGCATGGAAGGATACACAATTCATTAGCAAGACAGTGCCGTGAAGCAATTCAGGTTCTGGATATGCCATCTAGGACAGGAAGCGGAGGCCGGCCAAAGAACCACAGTTCAGTGGTGGACGAAGGCTGGTGTGACGTAAGTGTGTGCATAGGGTAAAAGATGCCTTATTGTTGAATGTAACAGTCCTTCCAGCAGGTTTCGACGTTTAGTCTCGGATGAATACTGGTGTAACGCAAATGTAGTTTATCATTCCATGTGGTACCCGTATTGAACGGAATGCGACGACAGTGTAGCACATATGGGCTCGATGGCCCCACGAAGATGCTCATCACAATACGTCAGATCCCAACGACTACGCTAAACCACTGGTCACGAGGAGAGATCGCTTGTGCGTACAGCTCTGACAGCCAAATTTCGCACATCAGCACAAGCATTGGAGGCTTGTACAGCGGACAGTGTTCCACGAACAGTTCTGCGTCGTCTGGCACAGCAAGGCATATAGGCGGCAAGGCGTGACTGCACAACGTAAGTATGGGAGACTACAATGGTGTCGCGCACGGAGACGAATGTCAAGATATCCTCTTTTCTGACAAATCCCGCTTCTATCTGCAGCATAATGATAGCCGCAATCGTACCTGGCGCTACCGTGACACTACACTGGGCAACATGACACCTGCATTTTGCACTCCCACGTCGGTCCCGCAATTGGATGTTATGCTGTGGGGTGATGATGGGTTCCGTGGATGTCTGTGCATTCTAGGACTTATGGACATTTGACCAGCCAACAGTACATCGGCGAAGTGTTGGACCCGATTGTGATTCCCTTATTGTAAGTACAACCGGCGAAAACATTCCAGCAGGATACAGCACACTCTCATGTTGCACGTACTGTCATACATTTCCTGAATGGACACTATATTCCTTTGCTTTCCGGCCGGCGCTTTCCTCCAATCTCTCGCAGACTGAACACGTCTGGTCAATGGCTTCACAACACCTCTCACACCTGCAAATTCCGCCAGCTACAGTTCATGATCTGTGACATCATGTTAAAGATGCATAGTTTGTCATATCCCAGAAGATTCAAGGGGTCATGCGTTCTGACCGTCCATGGTAGGCCTATCGACTAAATGAAATAAGCCTACGTCGAAAGAGTTTTTGTATATTCAAATCACGTCAAGAATTTAAAGAAAAATATTACGTAATGATCTTTTCAAAGCCACTCATCGTTTTTAGTAGAAGCCGTGTTCCAGTGGAGTGCGAGACTGAAGCCTCTCCCTAAATCTGGGCATCAGTAACCCAAAACAAGGTGAAGCTACGAGTTTTCTGTTTCGTGTTTTTTGTTTAAATTTTCATTGCAGTTTTCACTCATGAGGGTATCTGTATTTCTTGCTATTACTATTAATAAATTGTTCCCCCATGTATGAATTTGAGTATGAAAAAACGCAATCTCCGCAGGTTTGACAAGGGCCCTGTTTTATGCTTACCAACAGGTGGCAACCCTACTTGGAGGACTATTTTACCTGGACGATTGAGGTGGACAAGATCACGTCCTTGGTCTATTGTCACCTAAGTCTCCTCGCCTAACCACCTAAGATTTTTATGTATGGGAGTACATTCAAGAAAAATGCATGTTACATTTATGCCTGATTATCCTCAAAATTTGAGAAATCAAATTGTGGAAACTTTGATTTTAGTAGGGATCTGCTATCTGGTGTGTGGCATGAAAGAAATTACAGTTTTTGTGACTGCTCCGCTACAAACGTGTTCACGTTGAGTTAAAGCAACCTAGCGGACCACAGACCAACTTTCGGCTATCTTGTAACCAGTAATGTTGGGAATGGGTCAATCCATACGAAGTGGCCCAGAGCAGGTTGCTCGACCATCTCCGAAAATTATAAAAATTTGAGTGTGATGAACCTTGTGTATGAGAAGGTTAATAACACTATTCACGCTGTCGTATGTACAAGCGTTCCTGAGTGGCGGCCACCTTTGTTGTCGGTGGAGTGCCAATTTTTGCATTTGCAAGCATTACGAAAACTGCAGTTGCTCAGGATGTACGAATCAGACAATCATCAAACAAAAACGAATGTTTAGAGGAGAGACTGAGGTATACTGAGAACATATACTCTTGCTTCTAAATAAATATGCAGGGTTGCAAACCAATATATGATATCACCAGAAAAAGTACAGAAAATTACACTTTCAAAGGGGCTGTATGTTGGAATGGCATAAAGTGCGGCCTTAATAAGTTTTGTGCTGAATACTATTGCATGTAAAGAGTCTGCAAAAATATCCTCAATTATGATACTACTGGCACCGTATATCTATGGGGTTTGTGATTTTTATGTCATTTTTGGGACGTAATATCTTAGGAGGACAAAGTGCTAAAAATTGCTGCTTAGGCCACAAAGTAATTCTGCATGTGAATAAACTATTGCGAAAAAAAATCAGGACTGATATTACATGGAGAAAAAAGTAAGGATATGGTAAAAACGCGAAAAGCACGTATGTGACGATGCTCATAGCCCGGAAAATTCGAAATGTTCGTACATTTTTCATGCTAGATCTCAAAAATTATGCATGGTTCAGCAATTACGGCCGCTTTCATTTGCGTTCAGTTGTGCAACAGCTTGCGAGTGACGTTTATTCCCTCTTTTTACCTCATGATCATTGCCACGTCGATATGATGGAGAGGGTTAGCTCCCCCTTGCCCCCACAACACCCATCGTCTAACTGGACCGTGATATTAAGGCGCTCAATGTATCAGCAAAGTATTATTGAAATCCAATCCCAGTTACAGAAGTTAATGTGTTCACAAGGTTGCTTTACATCTATCTATCCTATATAACGCATGGGCAAATACGGTACTACCCTTCATACTCCGAACACTGGTAGGTAGGCGCTCTTTAATGAGACATTCTACAAGTCTGCACATTCTGTAATCCAGCATTGATCATGTCTCTCGCATTTTTTCAGGTAGATCCGTCGTTTGTTTCTCTTGATCACCAGGTCCCGCCACTGCCCTGCCCATAGTTTTTGTTCTCCATGTTTATCGTGACTAAGCTTTCATTGTAGTACAGTGATTCCTATTTTCTAGCGGGCTACATATCACGTTCACAGAATATTAGAACTGTGTACACACACAGTACTGTACTGTAAAATGTTCACGAACGCCAACACGAGTTTTTCAAGTCCTAAGAAAACTAATAGGATTACGCATAGAACTCTTACTACACAACAAGAACTAGAGATAATTAATGGTTTCAAAAAAGGCGAAACAAACTTCAAACTGTGTGATTTCAATATTGGTTCTACAAGAATTTGTTGTATAAAAACGATGAACTACTTTGTATAGTACGATATTTATATCGTCTACATACATTCAGAAAATGAAAATGAAATCTGAGTTTTACGTCCCACGGTACATACATTCAGAATATGCCAGAACATATAAATACATCTTCTAATCGTTTTCATTTTTATCTAGAGTGCTTTGTCTTATGACATTAGATTAATCTGGACATTAGATTAATTAAAACTACAGGGTGTTCAGAAAGTAATTATGCAGTTTATAACTTGCTGTATTTTATTTTCCATAAACCACTTTAAACAACTGAAATTAATTCGAAGCTAAACTTTAATGTCACGGAAGTTATAAGAGATGCTGGAAGTGATCCCCCTGCACTTGAAGACACAGTTGCATACGTTTCTGCATGTTCTTGAAGACGTTGCGCAGAACATCCGGAGTGATGTTCCGAATGTGACGTGTCAGTGCAGCTTGGAGTTTTTGTGTTGTGCGTATTGTAAATGCGGATCCTTGAAAAACGTTTTGTCAAGAATCCCCTCACCATTATCCTGCAGGAAGGACAGGAACCAGTTGCAAAAATTCACACGCACCGGGTGATCGGTGTCTCAGTTCATGCACGACCGAAATTTTGTACGGATATATGGACAGTAACTTCCGGAGAATCTTGTGAGCGGAACTTACGGACACGTGGGCCTGCTGAGCTAGTCGTCTAGCCGATTTCTTTAGACTGTGCAGCATCACGTCTTGCACCTCCACCACCTTCTCTGCGGATGTGGCTGTGGATGGCCTACCTGATTTTGGAGCATTATGAACGCTTTCGGTCTTTCGAAATTTGGTGATGAGGTTCCGTACAGCATTGCGGTTAGGCATCTTCACTCCTGGGAACTTTGCTGCAAATGCGGCTTCTACTGCTGAGGTAAACTTGTCTCCATTGCACATTATATTTAACACATACCCCACAAGAAACACTCTTTTTTCAATCGTCAGCATCATGACCTGGATCACAATGATGTCACATAAGACGTTGGTCTTCAATCAAATCGAATCTGTGAACAAATACAAATACCTGGTCAAATATGGTTCAAATATGTTACACAAAGGTAAAAGTTGTATTACTAATTGACAATCATATCACTCATCCCTTAGCACGCCACAACATGGCACTGCATAGTTACTTTCTGAACACCCGGTATATTGACATTAGATAATCCGGCAAAATCACTAATTTAGCACTAACGTGACCCCGAACGTGCGGGAATAAAGAGCGTCTAACGTATGTATTTTAAAATTTCGTGGACTTTTCTAATAAAATATACTTCACAATCTTCAATTATTATTATTATTAAGAGTAGTAGTAGTATTATTTAGAAAAAATTATACTAACTTCCATAGTAGCTTTTAATTCTGCATAATGTTCTGCCGCACGAGCTATTTCATCTGCTTTCAAATTTACAAGATTGCCAATAACTCCTGCTGTTAATCGACCCTGAAATAAAAGCAATAATCAAACTTAATATAATTCAAGTTGAAATGAAAGAGAAAGATAAACAGAGAGAGAAATTATGTTGTAGTTTTCAACTTGACTTCAAGTTTCCGTCAAAAATCTATTATATCTATTACAGGTGAGTAGCAATATGCATTAAAAGCATTATAATAACACGTACACATCTCCGTGTGTATGTATGAAATTCTTTCTGATATTTCCTTTCACGAAGAATGGAAAGTGTGGTGGAAGATATAAGGTCTGTCCGGAAAGTAATGTCACCAAGTCTACAAATATGAAAAAAATATTTATTTATATACTAATAATAATACCTGTACAATAAAATTATTCAAAATATTGTTCTCCTGCGTCGATATATCTTTGCCAGCGGGATTTCCAATCTGCGAAGACATCCTACAAAAGAATGTTCAGGAAATGCGTTTAAAGCCATTTCACAAACTGCTTTCACGTCGTCAATTGTTCTGTAACGACGTCCTTTCGGGAGGGATTTCAAGCGGGGAAACAAAAAGAAGTGCGTGAGCGCCAAGTCGGGACTGTAGGGTGACTGGGGCAGTGTTGCCATGTTAGATTTAGCAAGGTAGCTGGTCACAACGAAGGCAATGTAGGCGCACGCGTTGTCATGATGAATTTTCCAATCGCCGCTGATGTCTGGTCTGAGGCGCAGGATCCTTGCTCGCAGTCTTTTGAGGATTTCTACGTAAAGTTTAGAGTTAATGGTTGTTCCGGAAGGTACAAACTCACGGTGGAAGATCCCCTTGATGTCAAAAAACACAATGAGCATCATGGTCTTGATCTCTGATTTGCTCATTCGAGCCTTCCTGGGACAAGGGGACACCGAAGTGTGTTACTGGGCACTTTGCCTCTTTGTTTCGGGATCGTACTGGAATCAGCCGTGGTAACTGTCTGAAAAGTGAGGATCATTTTTACACATTCCCAAAAATCATCTTGACGAATTTTCACTCTCCGAGATTTTTGATCGTCGGTCAAAAGTCCTGAGACAAGTTTTGCGCACACTTCTCTCATGTGCAAATCCTTGGTCACAATCTCGATAGACGATAGTTTTTTAGTTTTTGGAATATTTAATACGTCAGTCATTTAACGAACACTCATTCAACGGTCTGTTTACAAAAGTTTTTTCACACGAGTGATATTTTCGTCGTTTAAGGAAGCTGACGGGCGTCGAGCGCAGGCTTAGTCGTCGACCTCTTCAGGACTTTCCAAAAACGCGTTGTACTATCTGTATACTTGCCTTTGTGATAAAGATTCATCCCCGACGGCCTGCTGAACCATTGAAAAAGTTTCCGCTGCAAACTTGCCGAGTTTCACACAAAATGTGATGCGTATCTTTGTTCCAGTGAGCGCTGCATCTTAACTTGTAAAACAGACGAAGCAGAGGTTTATGAAATCCTCTGTCCTTCACTTTCGAGAGCTCGGAGACAACTGACCAAGCAATCGCTAGGTAGCTGACTTACAACCATCGAAACCGGTGGATAGAGCATGCTGCAACATACAGTCGCTTCACAATAAAATGTACGACATTTCTTTCTGGACAGATCTTGTATATAAATACTAACAACGGAAGAACCTGCTAACACTGTTTAGAACAGCATCCCTATAGCTGCTGACCATGTTGACGGAATGCTCCTTATGACTATCACCAACTGAACCATCAGTAATCTCTGTTTTATCGATTATTTTTCTCTCGTCGACAAACTCGAAATATAATATCTAATTATATTACCTTACTTTTGATTTAAAATACCACAATTAAAGGTTGGTTCTGGTCTTCCTGCAGTAATGTTATAGCCCTCAACATTCTTTCTTTTTAAATTCTTATACCCCTTATATGACTTTCTTGAAGGGGTTTTGATAGGCCTGTTAGGGAACTTTCACTTTTTGCGTCTCTAATATGCAATAATACTTTCATTTTCTTATTGTTACCAATATAAATTTTATTATAATTACAGGTAACCTGGTAAACTGCTAGGCTGTGAAGTTTTTAGGAAAACGTTTTTCGATATTTATCGAAGAGTTTCCGGCTGCTTTGATACTATACGAATTAGAAATTTATTTTAATTCTCTAGCAGTAAGTACAGAGCTGTTATAAGGTCCTTACTGTAAAACATATCCTTTTAACTTTTTTAAAGAATGATATTGCAGTGAAATAAATGTTTAGGTCTTTATTGAGACTTACATTTTGTATCATCATTGATAGATATATCGCCGCCGTCATCGCCACACCTCCAGCTGGGCTCCGTTGACATCTATACATTCCTGCAACCTCCGGCGAATTCCGTGAATGCTATCTGTCTGTCGTTGTCAGAAATGTCATGGATTACTTCACTAATTTTAGCTTTCATGTTCTGCAAGTCCTTTGGTTTTTCCGCATATACTTGTGTCTTAAGGTGACCCCATAACCTAAAATCACAGGGTGGCAAATCGAGGTAGCTGGAGAGCCAAGGGGTGGGACCTCTGCGCCCAATCCATCTGCCAGGTAGCTCACGGTCAAGGTAGTCTCTGACGACTTGTGCAAAATTTCGCGGGCTTCGTCTTGCTGGTAGCGGATGTGATCTTTGATTCCCAGCCTAACAAATTCAGGCATCAGGAAATTTGTACGCATTTGAAGGTATGTCTTCCCTGTCACAGAAAAATGGGTTTATAAAGTAATCCACTGATACAGAATATCATACATTCACTTTCGGGCTGTCTCTTTCGTGCGCTTCATATTCATGAGGGTTTTCAGTTCCACAAACAAGCCAGTTGTGTCTCTTTACCCTCCTTGAAACATGAGAAGCTGCTTTATCTGAGAACATAACTGCAGAAGTTCCCTGTTCATCATCCAGTCGTTTCAGCATTACTTCACAACTCCAGTCTCGTGTCTTGATCTTTTTCTGTCAGTTCATGCCAAATTTAATCTTGTACGGTTTGGCTTTCAAATGTTTACGCATTA
This sequence comes from Thermobia domestica, assembly GCF_964235325.1. Classification (NCBI taxonomy): domain Eukaryota; kingdom Metazoa; phylum Arthropoda; class Insecta; order Zygentoma; family Lepismatidae; genus Thermobia; species Thermobia domestica. The sequence continues at coordinate 138,766,980 of NC_137463.1, read as the reverse complement.
CCTTGCGCGTTGTTGACTGAAAGATTCCCAATTCCAGTGACGGCCGCGGAATCGATTTTCTTGGACTTCTCTCGAGGCTGTTAGCCTTCGACCGTGTTTGGTTTCACTGGCGGCCGAACACTTCTTTGCATATTACAAACACTCTTGATAACCAGAAACGTGATCTGTCAACTCTTCGTACTCATGACATCAGGGGGTACTTTCTTGTACACTTGTTTGAAGTTATTTATTTTTTTCTTACATTCTTATTTTATTGCCAAGTTTCGACATTTATTAGCTACTTGCTCGACATACCTTCCTTGTATCCACTTTTCTTTTTCACTTGGATGACATATTCAAGTGTCTCCCAACACTTCTACGGATTTAAAGCTCTTTAAAAAAAAGTTTCGCAAAATTATCCTATTTCCAGAAGAGATGAGAAATGCACCACACATACACTGAACACCTGCAACAGATTTTCTGCACTTTCATATTAAGCTTATTATTGCCTCTATAAATGCAAGTGTCTACAAAACGTAAATAATTTCCTTTTTCAATCATCAATTCCCGAGTGGGTGTTAAAAGACAGATATCTCCGGCCAAGCTGACAGTGGTTTCTAATATCAATCGTTGTCAGTTCAGAATCCATTTATACACGTCAACGTCGAACTTCCAATTTAACTATTCATGTCTGTCATGACAATCAAGCATACTGTTTCATGTGACATGAAGCTATGGTTGATAGGGGTGCCAATAACACTGAGTGATGCTTAGATAAACATATCATAGGACTGGGCCCATCGATAAAACCTGATACTATGTAGGTATTCTGAACACGTGCAAGTAAAAACAAAAACAACCACATTTTCCTTATGTGTATGACAGCCGCCCTGAATTCACATTAAGAATCAATAGACTACGCCTTCTATGCTATACTTATGTGGAATGTGATGCTGATCACAGTAAAATTGACAGATGAAAACAATCAGAGAATGAATTGAACATCCTCCCACGTGGTTACAGCCGGTGCCAGACAGGAAAAATGAAAAATTTTCTTGTAACCAAAATGATAATAGAGGATTAGAAAAATATCTTTTCTGAAAAATCTAATAAAACTTATAACGAGGTACAAAAGTGGGGATAAATGAAACTGGAGTAAAATGTGTCATTATGGGAAGGAAAACCAAACGAAAATGTTTTGCAAGATTAATCTTGAAAATAGTTCACAGTTTGAGGTCTTCAGCTTTCTCCGAAGCAGTGTTGCCCGATTGAGCTACAAGTAGCGAATTGGGCGATCCTTTAAAAGCCCTCGCTGCCAAAATTTCAAATTGGGCAACACGCTTCTTTTTGGGCTACTTTTAAGAATGCGCTACTTTCTTATTTTCATATTTGAAATCACAAATTATTAGTTTTATATAATACAACAGAAGTTTTGTTTCTTGAGTATTCTATTCACAATGAATAATAGCTTTACTAAAACTATTTTGTTCGATACTAGTTTAATTCTTGTTTTAATACTTTTTAATTTCCAGATCTGACACCACCAGTAGATTTTTGTTGAGTTTGAAGTGTTGCAGTCCCAGTTAATGCCTGCAGTTGTACGAAACTGTGTAAATGTGAACACCGAAAACTTAATTGTGTTACTATATTGTTCATATCAATATAATGAGTAAGTGCAGTAATAATAGTAATAACTTACAAAATGCATGGCTCCCAGATAAATTTAGCAAATGAATTAAAGAAGTGAGTAATAACAGCGAAAAAGCATACTGCAAACGCTGTAAAGTGTATTTGAGAGCCAAAAAAACTGACTTATGCAAACACGACTCCTTCGAAATCAGGAAAGTCGTCTACTTTATACTATCACCGTCTGCCCAGTTCATTTTGCCCATGGAGTTTGCCCTAACACCACCGACCATAGTCTGAAACTGCAGTCGTCTCCTGACTGCTGCCAATCCGGACATCTGACATATTTCGAACTTCAGGTGTTTCCATTAAATCGATAAGTATACGTATGTGTATGTATATAATTGTGTACATGTATATGTATATAACTAACTAACTAACTCTATAGCCTATGGAACCCGGAGGTTCAATGGCGCGTTCACAAAAGCTCTCCACTGATTTCTATCCTTAGCTAACTGCATCCAGTTTCTACTTTGTATTCCAATCTCTGCGAGATCCATCTTAATATTGTCCTCCCATCTGCGCCTAGGCCTTCCTAATGGTCGTTTTCCGATTGGTCTTCCAGTCAAGACTTTGAAAGCGTTTCTACTTTCTTCCATTCTAGCTACATGACCCGCCCACCTAAGCCTCCTAAACTTGACGACCCTAACAATGTTGGGTAAACCATATAAATTATGTAGTTCCTCATTATATGTATATATGATTAGTAAAATTGTGTAGCTTCAAAAAATATTTTTGTTTAGGCTACAAATAGTTCCAATCCACTACTTTTGGTACACAACCTCGCTACTTTTTAACCTTGAGATCTGGGAACACTGCTCCAAAGAGGGGAAACTCAATCCATCCTTGAGAATACCTCAGAGCTACAATGGACCTATCCCAACAAAGAGAAGAAACAAAGACTCCTCGCTTCCATATATTGACCCTGTGTATCGCAAGTTTTACGACAAACTCAAAACCATACATGTGCAGTAATCTTAGTACTGCAATAACAAAATCTTAATGATCAACGTAATGCCTTTCAATGATCATAAGACTATACAGGGTGGTTCAGTAATGTTGGACAACCCTGAATAAATCGGAAACAAGAAGAGATATTAGCAAGAATGTGGTGGATCCAGATACTTGTGGAAGGGGAACGTCTTTTGAGGGACACAATGTTACCAGCTCAACAGTGTTGCCAGGACAGTACAAAATTGTATTTTTTTTTACAATGGAACACATAGGAGTTTATGCCGTCAAAAGAATTAGTACAGAATGTGAATACCAAGAAGCGAAACTGCACCTGTCAGTGTTACCAAATAAGGAAGGTATAAAGCTTCAAAGATCAAGAAATTAGAGTGTCCGTATAGCAAAACTAGCAAAAAGGCAAGAAAAATAATACTACGGAACGAAAAGGAGTAACCGAAAGAGTAAACCAGAGAACGCACAGCATCCAGTGAGTAACAGGGTTGCCACAGCAAAGGGGAAAAAATTGAAAATGTTGAAGTTGCCATAGGAGGAAAAGTGCCCATATGACGTAATGCTGGAAACACCATAGAAAGTCTATGTAAGGTTCAAGAATCTTAATAGCGTTTGTTCGAAAGCGATATCTCTAACCGTTCCCGAGATACACCAAAGGTGTGCGGGGTTTGCAACACTGCATAATAATTCCCTCGCCCTCCAAACTACAGGAACGAGTAATGAAAATGACGCGCCCGACAAAATGTAAGAACTACACGGGTCTAATCGTCAAATGATACCTGTATGTTTACAAGAACATAAGATGAAGTGTGGGATTTTCCGCGTAACTCGCATAGTAGTATGCATACCAAACTACGAGTGCACATTTCCCCTCCATCCCTAACTGTCTAAAATTATGAAGCCGCCACTGACCATTGTACTTTAACACAGAAGGATAGCATAAAGTGAGAGTGAGTATTGTCTCTGGGCATAGGCTTTTATGACATTTAGAATCATAAAAACCTACATCTAAAAACTTACAATATAAAATCTTACAATCTAAAATCTTACATCTAAAACTACAACTCTTCTAACTTATAATGTCCCCATGGTAGAGTATTTACCCCATCCTCCAAAACACATCTTTTATCGTCTACACAACTTAAAGCTAACTTATTTACTTCTATACCGCATAAATCGTGCTTATAACTTCTAATCAAATTCATCTTCTTATAATATTCTTTTTGGTTGAACAAGCAGTCTTTATAATCGTTAAATGACAGTTCTTTACTTACAACATTTTTCTTAATTCCTTCAGCTTTCTTACAACATTTATCTTTTTCGAACCTGATTGAATACATTTTTGATCTTAAACCAACAAATTCTTCTATGATTGTTCCTTTAAGTTCATCTTTCATCTTACCAAGTATTTTCTTATTGACCTGTGGTATCTTATATCTGTTATCTTTAGAGTAATCACTCGTGTCGAAGTAATCAATATAATTTTTCATATCCTCGTACACATCTTCTGTTTGGATATTGTATATATAGCTATCGGTATCTGTATAACATACTTCTAATTTGTCTTGGTATTTTGACTTCATCACATTATAATGGAAGTCGTACATTAAATATTTCGATAGATCTAAGATGCTCCTTCCAACATATATTGGTTTATTGAAAGTTAATTTTGTTTTATTCATTATGATTGCACATAGATTCTCAGTATAAATAATTCTGTCTTTAAAATTTGGTTTAGCAATTAGTTTTTCTACTCTTGTTGGGTCACATTCTATTTTTATAGGTTTACATCTCTTTCTAATATTTTCCATAGTCTTTCCAAAAACTGAATTGTTCATTAGCTTATAGAAGTCTTTCTCAAAGTCATTTGTTGCTCTAGTTCTCATCTGCGTGTTTAAATCTATGTAATTCTTTAACCAATCTGATTGTTCAAACTCTATTACACGATGAATTTTCTTAAGTTTTAATCCAAGTGACAAACATTGTTTTAAGTTTCGATAGTGAATTACATATTTTTCCTTATCGTATAGGGTTGTTAACAGTTTTGATTGTTTTGAACCAGGTGGACACATGTTTTGAGGTGCTAATGGGTAGTCTTTGTGATAGTCATGTAATTCTTTAGGATATTCAAGATCAACTTCTAATATATAACCAATATCAGAATCATCAGGTATATTTGTGTAATCTGTTTCTCTTATTTCGTCTTCACTTAACCATCTAAATCCCTTATACGGTAGATATTGACTCATTGCCCATCCATACAAGTTGTTAGCATCCAAGTACATTAAGTAAAAATCTTCTTTGTTTCCATCGTAACCTTTCATATACTTATTGTTTGCTTTTACATATCTTTTACTACATTGCGAAATTCCACCTCTTATACCTTTCTCTATCATCAGTACCATATCGTAATCAGTTAGTAACTCTAGTTTTATATTTGTCATCTTTAACACTGCATCCCAAGCTAAACCTGGTGCTGTCATATACCAAGCTGGATCAAGACCATAAGCTTTAAGACATGTTTCTCTAAAGTTCTCAAACACTCTGCTAATAACAATAACATCAGTTTTTAGATATAGGTCATGGTATTGTCCGAGATTCTTAATTTTAAATGTTTTCCACGCTTTCTTTGCATGCTTATAATCCTCATCGCTTATATATGTGTTGTTAAGCTTGTTGTAGAATGCTTCCTTTGGTGGTAATTTTCTCTGTCTAAACTTATTCCAATCACTAACATAATCGTACGGGTAAACACCTTGTTACAAGGTTAAATTGTTCTTCATTAGGGTAGAAGTGTTGTGTGTGAGTCATTTGTTCCCTCGTTAGGTTTGATGATAATTTGTCTAAACTACATGCCATAAATCTAAATGAATCAACGAATTTTAATTTGATAGTTCCAACTCTTTTACTGAATGATATATAACGTTGCTCGTTATTAGGTATTAATTCTATTTGTTCTTTATTACATCCTAGTTCTTTTATAAACAAGTGGGAGTCATATCCAGATAAGTTATGTATAATCACTGGTACAAACTTAGGCATTTTAACTTTTAACTTACAGTTGTTACATAATGCAGCTACAAACTCTCCTGTTATATGATCGTGATGTTTAACTTTATGGTTTTCTGGTGTATATTTTACTTTACAGTAAGAGCAGGATTTGGATTTGTTGAACTCTTTTAACTGTTTACGTGTTATTCATTTTCTTTATATATGTTCGAAATTTGTTTGGCTTCTTTCTTTAACATTCTTATGAACTTCTTAGCTGCATCTTTGCATCTATACACAACAGGATCTGTTTTACTTCCATCACTTTTTACAATATAGTAACAGAATCCAGATGGCTTGTGCTGTTGATATTTTTTAGTATATGATTCATCTTCCGGATAACATTGTTTACATCCCATAACCTTATGTAACAAACATTCAAAATCAGCGAAAATCACGAATGGTATCTTCGTATATTGGTAGTTTTGAAATTCAACATACGTATCTTTTGGTGGCATTTCTATCTTAACAGCTTCGTGAGTAGAACAATCTTTTTCGTGTTTATCTAATGCACTTTGCGAGTAAAAGTATAACAAACATCTATCACATAAGTATTTTCGAGCTCTCCATTTGGTTATTTGACTACTTACTAATCTACTTAGGTTTTTAATCCAACAATAGTGTTTTATTTTCTTTTTTTTACATATAATAAATTCACATGGGTGTCTTTTTTGTTTTTAGTATGATACAAAACGTACACTATATATTTTCCATCATCATATGTATAAACGTTAAATGATATATCGAGTTGTTTTTCAATTTTTCGGATGTCACTTAGTTTTACAGGATAATTGGTGTCTTTTATTTTTTTTTTTCTAAGTCTATAACAATATGCTTGTACTTTGGTGGTCGTTGTGGGTCCTTTCAACAGGATGTAATGCAGAAGCAATTGAATACAAGAAACATTTTTTATCTTTGTTCTTTACATTGATAACAGCCTGTTTTCTTTCGATTTCATTTGGTTGTTCTATGTATGATGATCCTTTATACGGTACATATTTATTAAGAGCTAATTCTATGTAGTTTATATTTGTGAGAGTCCATCCAGAACCTCTAGCTTGGAATTCATCCATTCTTGCTCGTAATATTTCTTTAGCATCACTTATGAATTCTTTTAGATTGGTTGATTGGAATACCTCTTTGTTGTTAAAGTAAAAGTTTAAAATTTCCTTACCTTTCTTATATTGGCAGCTTATTAGAATATTAGCCTTTAACGAACCATGTTTTTGTAAGCTGATGTTTAGTCTATTTATTAAAGCTTTCGTTGTTGAAGTGATATATTGTTCTAGAGGATCATGTTCTTTGTAATCTGTTTTGAATCCCCATGTTTCTAATCTTGATTTCATTGTCGTTTCTTTGAGCTTTACATTAACTGCTATTGATTTAGGTTTTACTTTTGGTTCTTTAAATATCTCTTGTTTAAATGGGAATATATTTCTAATCTGTCTTCTGCTTTGTTCATCATCATGTTGTTTAAGGTTTATTAGTTCATGTTTTCGTAATCGGGAATATCTTTTGATTCCCTTCTCTTTACATTGCCGTCTTAACTCTACTACAGTAAATCTATTATAATTACTCATTTATTATATAGAAAATCAACATTCACTCTTCAATTTTTATCTTTAACCAAAAATTTTTTAATCATTTTCATTCAATTTTTTAACACATTTAAACATCTGCACGCGCCTGCCATTGCTTACATATGTTTATTCGCTGTGTTACTATAGAGCTTTCATGGGAAGACCCATCAAAGTTACATATACACATTTAAAAACTTAATCATTTTTGTAAACTTACTCATCGTCATAATCATCACTATCATATTCGTATTCATCGCTACTCAAATCAGGTGGTTTTTGTTGTGTTATTAATAATTCTTTTTTCTTTAACATTATTTGCTCCTCTATTAACAGAGCTTGCTTCTCTAGTAGTCTTGCTAAGAGTTTAAGATTATGATGAATTAGTTTAAGTCTATCATGTAATAAATCAAAATGTTTCTTCATATTATATAGAAAACCAAAAATTAAATAAATTTTAAAAAATCTAAGAATAAAAACTAATAGGCTAAGGAAATATTATCTTACAAACCTATATTTGATTGTGTATGTAAACATTTAGATATTGGTGACTATACTGATGAATACAAAATAAATTTTAGCATATCCGTAGGTATGTTAGATCATTTGTTCAAGAAAGCTATTAAAGAAAAGAACTCGTATCTTATACAAAACATTCTCTATGCAAACGTTATGAACTTGTCCGATGAGATGTTAGATTCACTGACTGATGAACAATGGTTATCAATAGGTTATGATGATTATGAGGAGGAATATAACTATGATCACATTACAGAAGACTTCATACGTAAATATCAGGAGAAAGTTAATTTGAGTGAAATATGTTCATGGAAAAAGTTATCATAAGATTTATAAGAGAATTGGCTGATAAAGTTGATTGGGAGATTATTTCGGAAAGCCAAGACTTATCAGAAGACTTTATAAGAGAATTTGTTGATAGAGTTCATTGGAGAGAAGTATCGTTTAATCAAAACCTATCTGAAGAATTTATTAATAAATTTATTGACAAAGTTGATTTTGATGGTATATCTTATGGAAGCAAACTCTCTGAAGCTTTTATACGAGAACATGCAGATAAACTTTCTTGGGGGCGCTTATGTGGGATCCAGCAATTATCAGAAAACCTTATGAGAGATTACGCTGACAAAGTAAATTGGGCAATGATTTCAATGTTTCAAAATTTAACAGAAGAATTTATTGCAGAGTTTAAAGACAGTGTTCATTGGTATAACATTTCAAGTTATCAAGACCTCTCTCTAGAGTTTATATATTTATTTAGACATTTCGTAGATTGGAGAGTTATAATAAGAAGATACCATAATAATTCCGATTTAGATAGTATATTGAATTTAGCATTCGATGTTATAACAGATGTTTTGTTTGATGCTTAACTAATCACCTTCTATGGCTATTATACCATAAAAGTCGTAACTTTATCAGATAATAACTGATCATATAAACAATCAATTTCTTTAACCAAATCTTCTTCTGATAAGGATGTCCAAAACTCATTACCCTTACCTTTACGAATATCTAGTTCTTGCTGCATTAGGTTGAATAGCTTAATACTGTTAGGATCTCTAAACTTTTTGTATATTATTACATGATTCGGATATTTTTCTTCTGCTTCATTAAGTGGTTTATATAGGCTTCTCTTTTGGCATCTGATTGTGTAATAAGGGAAAGGATCATTAGGTTTGTTCTTCTTATATATGATTAGGCAATTATCTTTTGAATTATCGTCTGTATATGGTGCTGCAATTTCTTTTAAGCTCTCGTTTTGAATTCTCAATCTCTCCATTGTTTGATCTATTTCTTCTACTCTTTTTTGCAACTCTTCTTTGTCTTGTTGATACTGTCTAAATTCTTGAGTGAAGTAATTAATAATAATTTCATTACATTTAATATAAAAATCTGGTGAAACCCATCTTGCCATATAAAGTATTAACTCTTTCGGAGCATATGTTCCTCGTATAATATCTAATTGACCGCCTTTGACAATCTTAAAGTCATCCCCACGAATTCGGTTCACTAACCATTTATAAAATTTCTTTCCTCCATCATGACACAAATTAGTTCCATTGAAGTATCCTGTTGTCTTATCAATAATCAAATTAAAATCACTAAATAAACCATACCAATAGTTATCTTTAATCTGTTCGTAGAAAATATCATTTAAACTAAGAGAACTATCCATAGTACTCATATTTATTATATAGAAAATCATTATTTTTAACTTTATTTCGTTACCACCTAGTGTTACTGTAAACAATGAGTTTTCAAAGTAGCCCGAATTCGGTCCACTTAGTTTGTTATTGCAGTAATCTAATAACCCTTTTGAATATTTATTTTCTAACCAGTGACCAAACCTCTTACCACGACTTGCACATAACTTCGACGATTTAATCCTCAGCATTTTGTCTGGATCACAATCTGTTTCTTTAGATAGACGTCAACCTCTTAAATAAATACAACACACAAGTGTAACAATTCGTTCCTATTAAACACAATCATCATTCATCTTAGCTTAAACACAAGTGGAACAATTCGTTCCTATTAAACACAATCATCATTCATCTTAGCTTAAACACAAGTGGAACGTTTCGTTACCCTTATCTCATTAAAACTAACCTTTTATGGTTATTATTCCATAAAAGACAACATTTATATTTACATTGCAATATTACTTTTATCTATCCAGCTATTATGTGAATCATTAAGTAATAAGCACTTAACGTATATTTTGTCACCTTTCTTTCTCAACACCTTTTCCACCAAGTATTCATCTTTATGGCTCGTCTTTAATAGTTCTGGTTCGTAAAATCTACCTTGCACATCTTCTTCTTCTTCTAATCTTTAATTCTATACGTAGGCGGATTAGATGGAATAACTTCGCTAATAACAAATACTTCTGTTGATCAATTAGGTGTATATCCTTTCTCAAATAATCCTTTCGATTTACTTATACGAACATAATCGCCTAATTTGTATTTGGGTTTAACACGCTTATATTCTTTCTTATACACTTTATCCAATATTGTTCGCTCATTTTTCTTGTTAACTTCCATAGGCTTTAAACCAATTGTTCTATGCACTCTATTATTATACTCACTAACCAATGTTAGTAATATCTCTATCCATTTGTAATTCCCTTGTGTTGTGAACCTTTTCCACATGTTTTGTTTAAGTGTTCTATTAAATCTCTTGACAACAGAAGCCTTCTTACCACTATAGGTTGAGTAATGATTAATTTTATTTTCCACCATCAACTTCTTAAATTCTTTATTGTAAAACTCTTTCCCTTGATCAGTTTGTAAGTTACTAGGTTTTCTCGCTCTTAATATGGATTCAAATGCTTCTGTAACATTCTTACCGCTCTTTAACAGGAACAGCAAAAGCATATTTCGAAAACACATCTATAATCGTTAGCAGATATTTATACCCTTTATTTAATTTGGAAACACCTTTTAATACTCCGCTATCCATTTCCACAAGATCAGCTTGCCAAAGATCATCGATACCTTTTATAATCACACTTAGTCTGTCGAAGTTTTTTCTAGATGGTTTGTGAATTTCTTCTATAATGTCTTCTCTAACACCTTTACCATCATATAGTCAATTTTTCTTTTTAACGAATTGAGTTTTATTAATTCCACATATACTACATATACCTTTCTTTAGATATCTTCCATTCTTTGTTTGTTCAATTCTAATGGTATCTTTCTTCGTATCTGTTGATTTCTTACACTTAACACAATACATCCTGTTTATTATATAGAAAATCATTTAAGTTCTCTTTCTACGTACATAATAACAGATAGTAATTGTCCTTCTTCGAAAGCTGAATTTTTATCTGCTTCAAACGTAATTATATCACCATTTCTAACGTCTAAAGGAAAAGTTTCAACTAAAGTATCGTTCAAATATATATGTAGATAATATTTATCCAAACTTAATTCCATATGCATTATTTTCCCATTATAGAGAAACTTATAACCATTTGATAGATTAAATATTCTAAAGATTGGGTCTTTAACATTCTTAGTTTTCAATCGACATAAGAGATTAATAGTTTCTTTCTACATAATGAACATATTTGCTTCTTTGTTTGATTTTTGGAAATCTTTTGTAACAAATTTATCTATATCATTCTTTCTAACAACATTCTCTAACTGCGATGACATTTCTGCTTTGTATTTATTGAACTCTGATATAGGAACCTTTGCACTAAACAAAAGAACTACATTATCATTAGTCTTTTGGATTTCTTCCATATATTCTTTCCGAAAAGTGTTAATATCATCTATCTTTATGTATGTGTCTTGTAACGTTTCTAATATATCTTCAAATCGTTTTCTATCGTTTTCTAATTGAGCTTCTATTGACTTAAGTTGACTGACGCTAACAACATCATTTAAATCCTCCAACAATTTTACTTTTTCTTCACTAATATCAACATCCCCTTTTCTATCTACATTACCAAATATATCCATACCCATTTATTATAAAGAAAATACCCATTCTAATTTTTTAAAACATTTCTTTAACATCTCTATTTGTTTAGGTGAGTGTTTAAAATCAATATCAACATGAACATCATGCTTTTTCAACAGATAGTACAATACACATTTTAAGTTAATAAACAATACTCTTTTCGGATACAGTTCTTTAAAGGCCTCGTGTAAGTTTTCGAACTCGTTTATAAGTGTTTCTTCCATATGTCGTAATTTTAATGGTTTTTGATCGGTAACGTGATAGTGTATTAAATAGACATCATCATAATATTTTGTGTATTTGTTTTTCTTTAGTACTTCTAGAACATCTTTTGTTGATATTAAATCTTTGATATATTTCTAAATTCATCATTTAACACCTTGAACACATCTTTAGAAATAATTCTATCCTGTAAAGCTTGTAAACGAGATAACTGTAACTTAAATCTTTTTGTAGTATCATACCATGGTTTTCTTGCACAACCAGCTTTCATTTCTTCATTAGTACTGTAAACCCAACCACTCTCTACAGAACAATCATTACAAATGTAGCTACTCATACCTTTTGTTAATGACTTACTACCACAATTACTGCATTCTAACGGTCTAGAGCTATAATTTGACAACAACTCCTTTAAGGTAATTATTGGACGTAACTTTTCCAACTCTTCATCCGTGTATAAAAATTTAGGTATTAACGTTCTCCATAAATCAATAACTTTAAATACGTTGTTTCTATCTTTTAAGTCTATCTCACTAACATACTGAAAATACTGATAAAGATTATATCTATTTAGTTCATCTAGTTCATCCACATGCTTCTCAAAATAATCTAAAAATCTATTGTGTATAGCTTCCATATTTATCTTAAACAAAACTTTTATGGATACCAACCATAAAAGCACTTAAACTTAATAATATTTAATCATTTTTAATCATATACATAACGTTACTAAAAGAATACCCTTGATTTAGAAGATTTAAAACCTTAACACAAAGATGACCACATATAACTGAATTAAAGTCTTGTATTCGTTCGTCATTGTAAAATAAGTTTTCGGTACCAAGATATTGTACTAGTTGTCTAGGAGGAATACCGCCATAAGAATCGAACACGTACTTTTCGTTGTTATCTTTCCAATAGCATATCCAATGAGTATCAATGTTTTCTGATTTATCGAAGTTAACTATACCACACTCATTTACATAAGGTTTTTGTGGAAGTTCGTCACTCATAAATACACCTCTAAATCGTTTTATCTTTAATTCTTTAACCAACCTCTCTATATCGAAGTTGGTCAATGGTTTTAGTTTTTTGACTTCCTTGGTTTACCTGCTCCTTGTTTTTCTTCTATAGCCATATTGTGCCTTTTTTGTTCTTCAAGTTCTTGTTTATTTTTCTTAGCATCAAGTACAGTTTTAGTAATCGTTGCTGCACCACCTGCTAATGAACCAACTGCTCCTAAAGCTGCTCGAATGGCTGGAATTGTAAAGATAAAACCACCCATATGCTCTTTTTTAATCTTTTTCATTTGTGCAGTAGTTAGAGTTAAATCCATTCCTTTACCTTCTTTAATTTTCTTGGATTTATCGTTAAGTTGCTTCTTTGTTAATACAGGATCGATATTTAAAACCTTTAGTTCACTGTAAGGAACACTAAACATACAACCTTTAATAGAACATATCTTCCTATTTATTTAAGAGAAAATCTTGGTTTGTAAAAGTACAGTTGTTGTAGCTCCACCAAAATCAATTAAGGAATCATTCTCATCCGTTATCCTTATCTCAAAATTATCAACCTTGTCTTTAGATATCGGGATAAATAATGGATAAGTAGGCTCGTAAATAATACTATGTTTAAACTCGGCATCTGTTTTAAATGATGCTATAATTCCTGTTTCTCTGTGTGTGTACTCCGTATCTTTAACAAACATACCATCTGCTATATTACAGTGAACATTAATTGTATCGAATGGGTGAAACTTTGGCATCTTATCTCCAATATGTTCTATGTTACTAGTCAAGTTTTTCTCACTAAAACCTAATACAGTATTAATGGTATCTAAGGTTATATTACAATGTCTGTTAAATATTTTAACTCTATTGTTCTTTCTGTCCTCAGTAAATTTAATATCTTTAAAAGGATCGGTGGAGTATGGAAAATTTGATTGAATATATTCTAATTCTTTTAAATTATATTGACCAGATTGAACTATGAGTTGCTCTGAAAGTACATTATCATTGCTACAAAATGTTAGTTTATTATTTCTTTCTGTAATGTTTGGAGTTAAGTATGTTGTGTAAAACCCAACTAGTCCTATACTTAAATAGTTGTTACTGTTGTCTAATTCATAATGGAGTTTCTTCTTTAAAACAGAAGTATCACTCGTTATCTTAAATACCTTAGCCATTTATTATATAATAAATGAACGAGTTTGATTTACCTAGAGATATTCCAAGAGAGAAAGTAATCAAGTTAATAGAAGATATCATTCAAAAGTTAGAATACAGCTTAAAGAAGAAAAAGAGAAAACTACGAATTGTTAAATATGCATACTACACTTTGATTACGTTATCGGTTATACTTTCTGCAACAACTGGGTTTATTAATATTTTTATACCCGTAACAAGTTACTCAATATTAACAACCTCTTGCGACTGGAAGTGCTATTATAACAGGTTTGTCTTCTAAGTTAAACATAAGCAAAAGAAAAGATGAATATAAAACCATTGTCACTTATATTAGCTCATTTAAAGAACAGTTAGAGATGATAATAACATTAAATGCTGAAATGGATGAAGAATATATAAAAAATACGTTACATAAGATCAAAGAACAACTTAAAGATATAAGATCATAAAAGGTGCTGCCACCCAGGGCTTAACTTATAAGGATCCGGCGATTTAGCGGGTCTGAATCAAAATTTTCTCTATAATAAATGAGTAAGAAAACTATTAATTGGGATGTAAAAGAGATGATAAAAGAAACAACAGCTAAGAAAAGAAATGGAGAACTTATACCCGATGATATTCGATGTCTTATTGTGGGTCCATCTGGTTGTGGTAAGACTTTTCTGTTATTTAACTTCTTATTACAACCAGGTTGGTTAAACAATAATTACTTCTACATATATTCTAAAAGCATGAATCAGCCAAAGTGTGAGCAATTAAAAGAACGATTTGAAAAAGCAGGACTAAAGCTCAAGAAGCAAATAGCAACGTTCTTAAGCAGTAATGAATGTATTGTACCTATTGATGAATGTGAAAAATACTCTGTCGTTGGGTTTGATGATTACATTTTGGAGAACCAAGATACTGTTAGAAATTACTTTACGAGAGGTAGACATAGACATTTAGACTGTTTCTATCTTGCACAGACATATTCAAAAGTACCTAAACAGCTTATAAGAGATAACGTTAGCTTCCTATGCGTATTTAGACAAGATGATACTAATCTTAAACAGGTATAACGAGTTTGTTGGAGGAGATATGCCTTATGATAAATTTAAATAGATATGTTCAAAATGTTGGCAAGAAGATTATGGTTTTATAGTAGTTGATATGACAAGGAAGGTAAACGATGGTAAGTATAGGAACAAGATAAAACACTTTATAAACGTTTGATGTTTTTCACGTTTTACGTTTTAATGGTTTGTTTTTTGACATTTTTTCACGTTATTTGACGTTTGTTCGTTTTCTATATAACAAATGGATGAGAAAGAAATTAATAAAAATATTAAGTTAAAGGAGTTCTTGATAAAGGGCTTCAAATCCTGGAAGAAAGAAAGAGCAGGCATATACGATAAATTTAAGACGCAAGAACAACCTGTAATTGATGCTATCCAAAATTTAGGAAGTGAGATCAAAGAAGTAGCAGAACAAAATAAAAATCTAATAACTGATCTTGTTCCAGCTGTACATAAGACGGTTTCAATAGATCCTAGTCTACTAGAAACACCTAAAAAGATAACTTATGATAGTCCTCCAAGTAGTAGTGATACACCTATAACAGGAAAAATAAAACAAATGAAAAAATAAATTAAAGACAGTCGAAGGAGTAGAGCCTTAACAACAGCACAATGATTTGGTAAAATTGCAACAAAATATTATAGTAAAAGAAATTATAGTGTATTTGGAATAAAAGCTGTTGAAGAAGATGGAAGAATAATAAATAAGATAGGAAATTCTGAAGTTAAAGTGAGTGGTGATGATTTGATAATTAATGGTAAAACTCATAAAGGAACAGGAGGTCTATGGGAATTGTTAACGATGAATACTAATAAAACCATTGAAGATTATGATGATGATGATTTTGAACAGTACAAGGAAATAATAATAGAATCAGATGCTGCCTTCTAAAATATAATCGAGATAAAAAAAAAGTAGCATCTAATAGAGGTTCTAAGTACATTAATATTATCAAGCCTATTTGGGATGATTATATTAAACCATATTTACCTTCAACACCAACAAGAAAGAAAACACCAAAGTCTGGGGAAGGAATGAAAATATACAACGAATTACCTAAAGAATATATATGGATGGGTGATGTGAGAAAGTTAATTGATCGGTTAATAGTTATAGATGGAGAAGAAAAGGCTGGTAATATTAACTTTTATAATGAGAAAGTTGGTATAGTGAGTATGATTAACAATAAGCTTTCGCAATTTATTCCTAATGATCCGAAAGGCATAGGTTATTTGATTAAGATCTTAAATACATTACCACCACGATTTTGGAATGATGAGAAGCTTGGAAAAGGATTAGTAAATGATTTGATTAATAAATTACTGTTTGAGCTACATGTTCCAGGCTACAAATTTTGCGGTCAACTGATATTTTGTTGTTGTGCTTGAAAAGAGCATGGCAACACACACCTTGTTGCAGGAACGTCCTTAGACCCTAATCTACCACCTCTATTTGGAAACTTTCAGGGGGGAACTCGGGTAATGACCGAACACAATGGTAATAACGATTAGGATTGGATAATCCGCAGGCGAGCTCCTTAATTAGCAAAATAAAAAATGAATTAGTATAATAAAATTGAGAAAATAAATATGAAAGGTGTTACCTATAAAATCGTAAATAGCATCGATGATAAAATTTATATTGGAAGTACAACGAAAAGATTATCCCAAAGAATGGGTTCTCATAGAGGTGACGCTAGAAATAATAATCCTAAACTTATTAGCGAATACATGAGAACTATTGGAATAGATAAATTCTCCATTGAACCTATTAAAATAGTAACTGTTTCTTCAAGAAAAGATTTAAGAATTAGAGAAAAACAAGAGCTTGAAAAATTTGATAAAAATATTATACTTAATGTTCTTCGAGCTTATTCGTTCAACAGAGAAAAAACAAAGAGATTTGGATAGAAAGAGAGCATCAAGAAGGGCTTATTATCATCGACATAAACAAGATCCTATTTGGCATGAAAAAGAAAAAGAAAGAAATAAACTTAGAATGACAGATCGAAGTAAAGAGAAGCTATTTAAAACTGTATGGAAAGAATTATGCAACATAGAAATATAATGGTCAGTCTAATATGGAGCCGTCTCAGACTGAACGGGTGTGGTGGTGAGGGGTTTGACCAACTCCTACGATCCATTAAGATACAGTCCAACCTTCAGGGAAACTTGGAGGGTTAACTGCCAGGAACCAAGCTTCAAGAAAGATTAGAAAGGGCTGATAAAGGTATTAACCCATTAGATGAGGCTTGTAAAGAACAAGATATATACTACAGAGTCAATAAAGATTACAGAGTCAAGACATATTGCTGATAAGGAGCTAGAAACTAAAGCATGGAATAGAGCATTTAGTAGTGATGCATCAATTGGTGAACGATTAGCTGCTTTTGGTACTGCTATGAATGCTAAGGTTAAGTTAGGATGGGGATTGTAAGTTTTTAAATGTTATTATGTATGATTCTTTTATGGGTACATCCCATAAAAGCGTTGTTTTAAGATTTTCTTTATAATAAATGGATAGTATTGAGAGTTACGAGTTACAGAGTTTTAAACCTAACACAAGAACATTTAATAATTTGAATGAAGCTAACAAAGATATTGAATTTGATTTCGATGTGGGGGATGGCTTTATATATCCACACAAAGCAGATTGTCATATGACTTTTGAAGTTGTTGGTGCATCAAGCTGGAGGAACATTTGGTGCAAATGATACTATAAAACTTGTAGATAACTTCTTACCATTCTTCTTTTCTCAAATTGAGGTTAGAAAGCATGGAGTTGTTGTAGATAAGATTGAACTACCTGGAATAACATCTACAGCTATTGGAACATTAAAGATTTCCAAACCAGAAGTTGAATATCTAAAACAAGCAGGATTTGAAACAGATGATAAACTTGGTCTACGAAAGGACTTTAGCGTTTTGTATCCATTAAGATTAATTCCAGGCTTTTTAAGTGATTATAAAGAGGTTATGTGGAAAGGTGGATTGAGAATAACATTTACAAAAGCTAACAACAATAACGATGTCTTGTACAAATGGACTGGAACAGGAGCAGGTGCAACAGCTCCTCATGATGGAATAATAACAATAAAGAATATGGAGATAAGAATGCCTATTATTGAATACGAATCTAATTACGAAAACAAGTTAAAGTTGAATATTCTTAAAGAACCTAAGATAATGTTTTATTCCATACTTAGTGTGTTCAGAAGACTGTTGTAGGTTCTTTCTTGGAGTTCGATGTTACTACTCAATTTAATTCTAGACAATTTGATATGCCTGATTTCGTAGTTGTAATGTTCCAAACTGATAGAAGTGGTAAACAAACAGCAGATGCAAGTAAGTTCGATCATTGTAAGGTAAAGAATATCTATCTTAAGAATGGAAGGAATGAGGTATTTCCAAAAGAATCAAGAAACTTAGATATTGCTAACAGGGATTATTTTAAGATGTATGAAGATTATACTGCATTTAAGAGAATAACATGTGGTAATACTGAAATGTACTATGATCCTAAAGAGTTTATAGATAACAGACCAATGTATGTGATTAATTGTAGTAA
The DNA here is from genome assembly GCF_964235325.1 of Thermobia domestica. Lineage (NCBI taxonomy): Eukaryota > Metazoa > Arthropoda > Insecta > Zygentoma > Lepismatidae > Thermobia > Thermobia domestica. Next base: position 138,748,199 of record NC_137463.1, on the reverse strand, counting down.
GAGGAAGAATGTATTGGTAATTAAGAACGAACATAGATTGTAGTAGACTTTGCAGAAGCTGTGGCTGATAATACTGTATGCTATGCGATTTTAATTGGACAAAAGAACTTTACATATGACCCTAAGAATGAGAAAGTAGTAGAAGAGTTTTAGAGAGTTAAATGTATTTTTGAAATGTTTATGGAGGTTTTCCATAAACGTTATTCTAAAATTAGCAAAAATGATTAAAAAGTTTTTTGTTAAAGATAAAAATTGAAGTGATCATTGATTTCCTATATAATAAATACGATGGCGAGTCATATTGAGCTTTTAAATAAACTTGGAAGTCTTGAGCAAAAAGAAGTTATTGGATTAAGAGAATTAGAATTAGATACAGAATATAAGATTGTGAAAATGGAAAAGATTAAAACTAAGTTTGGAAAGAGCATTTTAGTTGAATGTGAAGAGTTTAAGGTCTTTCTTCCATCCAGATTTACAAAACACTTACCAGATAAAATGATTGATGAGATCATTAAAGATGGATTAAAAATCAAATACACTGGTCTAAAAGATAATTATCCAACTGTTGAGTTCTGTATGTAAATTTCAAATGGGAAGCGGTTTTATGAAATTTTTCATAAAACGAACATTTTCCTTATAACAAATAAGCTATGGCTAATTATTTGAATAAGAAAAAGGACGTTAAAGCATTGAGATTTATTCGCATAGATGAGTTAGAAAAAGGTAAACCGTACGAGATAACATTATGGAAATTGATTCAAACACAACGTTATGGTCAGAGTTTTAGTACATTTAGATGAGAAATATAAGACGTTATTACCACAAAGATATAATGACGATACTAAGCAAGGGTTGAAAGATATGAAAAAATATAAGCTGTTTGTTAAGTATGAAAGTTTGAAAGATTTAGATAATGGTTATAAAATACATCAGTTTTACTTTAGAAATGAATCCAAAAAATAACAAAAATGATTTAAAAATTTTTTTCTAAAGTAAAAAATGAAATGATTAGTATGGATCCCTAAAAGAAGTTTATACTTACTAATAATTTCAATGTAATTGTGAAAAATGTGCAAACCGAAGTCCAAGTAGTTTTTGATATTAACGGTTATTTCTTCAGCTTGAACTATGACCAATGGACTGAGTTTAAGAAATCATTGATTCCTATAGAGAACAAAGTTAACAGAAGATTACATTATCAGTATCCAAACTTGTATTTTTAAGTATGTTCTAAGTGTATAAGTGTTTTTATGGTTTCAAGACTATAAAAACTGAGATCTTTAGACATACACAGTGCTATGTTATTCGATTTTTAAAGTTCTATACATAAATAAGAGATTTATTTGTTTTGTAATAGTATCCTTAGTTATGCAATCTACAATACATTCAAAAGATAGTAAATGTATTTCTCTACCGAATATCGTTTGAATTTTGAAACTCGGTTAATAAATAACGGAAATATAGTGGTTTCGAAATACTATCCTTAAAGGTAGGCAACCACTTGGACACTCAAAAGATTGTAGATTTATTTCTCTACCGAATGTCGTTTAAATTTTGAAAATCGGTTAATAAACAACGGAGCTATAGCGATTTGAAAAATAGTACCCCTTCAATACGCCACTGATGACAGGGGTGGTTATCGTGTTCAAAAAATTATCATGTTTACCTTATTTGGTGGTAATTCATTGGTAATAGTTTCAAGGCTTAATTCGTAATTTTAACAATTCTGGAAAAACATGTTTAAAACAATTACTTTCCAACCCTGTTTTTAAAATTTGTTTTACAACTTAGGATTTAATTTTAATATTCTGGTATCACTGAGTGCTGATGAGATGGAAAGAGAGACACTAGCGCATGTATGTGGCATGTTTTGGAACTAGATGCTAACTCCACCGAGGAAGATTATAACGGCAAACATGTATTCGCTTCAAAGCTAGCCGTTACGAGAGGAAAGTTAAGCGACGAATACGCCGTCCCGATCTATGTTTAGCCGTTAAATCCAATGTTATCTATATGGGAGGCGAAGAATCCATCGCCGTTATCATTCTCTCTGTTTCTATTGCACAAACCTCTCTGTCGTTCAGAGCTGAGAAGGAAAGAGAGAACGAGAATCGGATTGCAAGTCATGTTCTAAGAAAGAAAAAGAGAGAGACTATAAATCTCATGTATATGTATGCTATTCCTTTTCTCTCAACTGAAACTGGCTTGTAAACTTCAACATATGTGTGTGCGTGTGTGCAATGAGAGCTAGAGTGTACATACATATATACCTGTAACAGCTGTATGCAATATACTAAATTTTAAGCTTTTATAATTCAGTTATTTTTAAAGCGATTTGCACCAAACAAAAACTATTTTTTCAATCAAAGACAGCACTATAAGTTATAAGTTTTAGATATAAGTTTTTATGATTCTAAATGTCATAAAAGCATATGCCCAGAGACAATACTCAATCTCACTTTCTGCTATCTTTCTGTGTTAAAGTACAATGGTCAGTGGCGGCTTCATAATTTTAGACAGGGGTGGAGGGGAAATGTGTACTCGTAGTTTGGTATGCATACTACTTCGCATGGGACACGGAGACATGATTGTCACGCAATGTTCGTGACAATATACGCATTTTGGTACACAAACCAGATCAGCTGTTCTTGTGATGTAGTGGTTAACGATTCGGACTACGATGTTGGTCGTTGGTTCGATCCAATTCAGGGTTACTGTTTTGTTTTTCTTGCAAACATCACTATCAGTAAGGCAACTACATTACGGGAAAAGTACGGTAAATGACTATATATATATTACACAAATGTTTGATATTGATAGATATGTATTGCTCTTTATAGAACAGGGTGCAAGAAAATTAATTTCTCAATGCTCAAATCGATTGTAGCAAATAATAAATATTTTTCTTTTTATAAATATGATCTTAATAAAAATGTTCTTACATAATATATATCGATGCAACTAATCCATATGGATGTACTAGAAGTTATCATATGCTCTATGGACAATTTTATCGGGAATATATTAACAACAAAAATGAAAAATATTGGCCGAAGAAAATAATACAAACAAAAGATGATTCTGATATCGGTTATATTTTAGAAGTAGATTTAGAATATCCAAAAGGACTTCATAATAAACATTTAGATTTAGCAGTAGCCACAGAAAATTACATAAACCATAAGAAACATCCAAAACTATTAACAATAAAGAAAATTGTATGTTACATTATCAAAATTTAAAATTTTATTTGTCACAACGTCTCAAACTTATAAAAATAAACGAAATTTTAGCGTTTAAGCAATCAGCATGATTAACGAAATGTATAGATTTAAACAAAGAAATTCGATAGCGATCAAAGAATGGTTTTGAAAAAGGTTTTTATAAACTTGCAAATAATGCTGTGTCTGGAAAAACTATCGAAAATGTAAGAAAGGAAGTTGATATAAGACTTGCAGATAATAATAATCCAGTGAAAATATTAATTGCGAAATCGCTCTAGCAGCTATTCATATGTATAAAACTAAAATTACTTTTAACAAGCCTATCTACGTTGGAATGTCTGTTCTAGATATATCTAAAATGTGTTTGTATGATTTCTATGGCAATGTTTTAAAGAAAAAATATAGAGCTAAATTGAAATTGTTGATGAGTGATACAGATTCCGTTATACCACATATAGAAACAAAAAATGCATATGAAGATATAAAACATATGTATGAGCATTTAGACATGTCTGATTACAAAGGAAACAACGAATATGCTTTGAAGTTGATCAATAAAAAGTATTGGGATAATTTAAGAATGAGCTCAAAGGTGTTATAACAGAAAAGATTTTAAATCAAAAATGTGTTAAGAAAAAAGGACATAACGATGATGAACAAGGAATAGAGAAAAAGAAAGATCAAATCAAACATTGTTACATCAGAAATATCTTTCAAAGATTAGAAGATTGTGTTTTAAAAGATAAAGAACTGACAAAATACAATCCGAAGTAAAAAGCATGATGCATTTTCAGTAGAAGAAAAATTAGCATTAAGCTCTTACGATGACAAAAGATACACATTAGAAAATGGAATATATACCCTAGCTTCGGAACATTCAAAATAGATTTAAAGACAGAACTAATAACGAAATTGTTAAAAGAACAAGAGAAAAAAGAATTTTTTTAAAAATAGAATAATTAAATTTTAAAAAATGTGATTAGATTTAAGTTTAGATGTAAGGATTCGATGGATATTTTCATAGAAACTAATTCATTTATCATATGCCAAAAAACCTGTTCAAAATAACAAAATTAAGAATTTTATATAGAAAATAATCAAAAATAATATAATCATTCATAATTTAATCCAATTTAATAATGAAAGTTTGTGTAGTATTTATTTATGAAATTTTCGATGAAACCGGCATTTATATATATCTACTTCAAAATATGGCTAGGTATGTTTCAAATTGCTAAGATGTATTATCTATTGTATCTTTAATAATAGACGTTTTACCTAACTATATTTGCTGTTATATGAACAAAGTTAATTTCTTCCATATTTCACATGAATATCCGAAACCTTAATTACAATAGTAGAAAGGGTGGATTTGGAAGTTTTGGGAAAAAGATTGGACAATGGAAACCTTAAAACCGTGTAATCTAAATAAGCGACATAGTCATTAAACAAAAGTATTGAAATTTTATACAAATTTCATGGAGAGGATCGAACCAGGAACCCTACGCACTAGAGGTAAGCGCTCTACCACTGAGTTACCGTGTCCCCCAATAATTAAAAAGAAAAAGCGTACCCCCGAAAGACCAATATTTTTTAGACTAGCAATTTTATTTATCTTGGCAATTAAATGAATGCTGAACAAACACAGAGTCTGTATACCTGAGTATGATTAAACGAGTTAAAAATCTTAGCTAATTTTGAAGTTTGTGTGTGCAACTCTGAACTAGAACTAAGGCACATAAGTAAGATTTCTAGAGTTCAGTCTGTTAATTGTAAAACAAAAAAACACAAACTATGGTTTACTGTGAAGCAAAAAGAAGAAAATGCAAGACAATACATCTGCAAAAAGTAAAACTAACGAACACAGAACGATTCCAATTAAAAACACTGAACAATAAAAGGTTTAAAAAGATAACTCTATATAATATTGCAGGTTCGAGGGATTCAACAAATTCTGATACAGAAAGATTTCTGGTCGAAAGTTAAGGTGCTAATTAGAATTCAGTTTACAAATGCTAATGAAGTTAAAAATAAAAATATTTACAGTACTTCTTATTACATACTAATTTACCCTAATACAATGGAGAGACCGACTTTTAGAGTGACACCATAAGAAAAATTTTTGACCCTTCTAGACGACGGGCAACGCAGTATGTATCCTGATAAGTTGTACAATTAATATTACTCTTCCGATCAAAAATTGATAATATTTTCTTTGTAAACCAAATTTTCCCCAGGCTGCAGGTGTTTATTGTACCAGTAGGCCGGCTAAATGAAGCTACTGTAAGAAACTGGTGATCGGTATGCATACACCTGGCCAGCTTTTCCTGAGGACCAACATCTCTATGTACCCACATGCTGGGCTAACCGGCGTCCTGGTATAATACAACGGTAGCCCATGGTGTCGGCAACACGGCAGTCTAAGTGTCAAACAGCTTAATGTGGATGATCAGGACTATAATGACAGAATTCAGAATGAAACACTCAAAATCTGTAATAAAGCGAGTGACACTACCTTCAGAAGGCATTGTATCGCAGCTTTACAAAGTTCATAATAATAATAATCAATCATTATCATCGATGCTTCACTAACCAGAAAGCAGTGATGTAAATTTTCCGATTCATGGAAACATATTCCACTTATTCTTACATCGTTGTTTAGCCTATAACAGTATGGATTGGCTTGGATTTTTAAACCAACCCTCGTATTTCCCCAGCGTCAATTCTTAGAAATATAATGCAATCAGCTAACAGTTGGAGGAGAACAATGCTTAAGAATTTGTCACCCAAAAGGTACCTCACTTTTCTAGACAGTCTTGCTTCCTCCCGTCAGCCCATATTTGGAGAAAAAATTTAGCTACTCTCGTTGTAAACGCCCACGCACAAGCCCTCATGACGATGACAGATTTTTACGTGACAATGTAAAAATTATTAATAATCGTCAATTCTACAACTTATTGGAACAATCACTGTTTTAATGTGATTTCTATTAACCTATGGACCATTCATTATATATTATTAACAATATAATAAAGCAAAAACTTAATGTTTTCTACGAACTATATTTTAGTTTAGTCAGTGTATTCTTGTGCTGTGAACTGGCACCGATGTGACGCGAAGAGAAGAGAAGAGAGCGTCATCTCCTACCAAGTAAATTGGACGTATTCAAGATGTGCTCGAAATAAGTTGATTTCAAAATTTAAAACGAACATGAATAGTATTTGAGTTTTATATATATCAAATGCAATGTGAGAGCAGGAAGCAGTGACAAGTATATAAATGATGTTTCAATAGTAACAAGGAACTTGTGTTAACAAGAATTGTTCTTAAGCATTTCCCTCGCCAATACAACGATTTGTAGAAGAACCCTGTTGTATGTCAAGGAGTGGGACATTCAACTCATCGATATCCAGCAATGGAAGCCAACTACTTAATAGTGCACTAGTGAATTTTATTTCGTACATTCGCCGAAATCGTCCTGCGCGCTTACGTGTCGTTCCGAGATCGTCCGAAAGGGCCACTTTGTTTTTGAATGAAATATTAATCATAATTTGAAAATATCAGTGTTGTTTTCTATTATATGTGGTCCATGTAATCAAGATGAAGTGAATATTAATACAGTGTTAGATTACAATTCTTGTTATTTTTTCCTAAAAGTGAAGAAACTGCTAACCAGATGTGTTTAATAAATTATGTTTTCTTTTAGCGGTTGAAATGTGTATAAGTTAAAGTGTATGCGGCATAAAGTGTTTATCAGAAGGTAAGGTATCTACCAATAGAGAAGTTCAAACATTTACTTTCGCCTCCCACTACTCGTCTGGTGTTAACCACGCATGGCTATCCTACCTTGCACTCTTTTACAGGTATTGACCAGTGTATTTTGGAGCTGACGCTTCAGCGATGGTGGGTATACGGCTCATGCCTCTGATACGTATAACGCCCGAATCTTAGGACCGTGGAGGAGTGAAGATACTTGTTTATTGCCAGTCTCTTACGTCAATTTACTAATTTATCCATTTGAATGATGTTTTAAAGATTTTTGAGAGATCCAAGGTTCGGATCCAAATATTATTATTAGTCAGTCTTCTCGAACTGGAACAAACGAGTATCGAACCCCATTCCCCTTATATCTGGCGCTTCGAACACGGACATCCGGAACTCGAACCCAGGACCGGCACTCCCCTCATATCTGACGCACCGAACAAAGACAGATGTTTTAGTGGGGAAAAAGCGAATATTTGAACTTCACTATTTTGTATTCAATGCCAAGTTAATAATTTACATGTTGTGTTTTGTAGTATAATATTTTACAATGTCAACTTCTAACGAAATGGAAACACTGCTTGAAGCAGTACAAAAGTTGTCCGCAGATTTAGCTAACACTAACCAAGTGATAAAAGATAATCATAATGAGTTAGTCAAACAAGGTAATAGTGTAAAAGCAGAAATTATAGAGTTACGGGAAAAACATGAATTTTCAACTCAGGAACTTACGAATGGTATACAGAGAGTAGAAGCTGAGTGCAATGCCTTTAAAGTAGAAATTAAAGTTGAAATTGAAAATTTGAAACATGAAGTTAGGGATTTTAAGGCAGAAGTAAATGATCGTTTCAATGAAATGAAAATTCAAACGAACAATCAGCTGATCGAGACACGGAATGAGTTGTCATTAGTTATCCAGCAGGTTGAAGCTCAAAGTTGTAGTTCACTAACTCAAATGAAGCATGATTTTCAACAGATTTCTAACACGTATGAGTGTAAAATCGTAGACCGTGAGGAGAAAATACGTAGCAATCGAAATTCATTGATAGACATTGAAAGTAAAATTCAAGCTCACCAAGCACAGGTAGTCCAGTGCATGCAAAAGGTAACTCTAAATGAAAGTAGTGTAAATAATTGCGGCATGGAAGTTGATCGGATTAATCAATCGTTACTTTTTCTCAAAAATACAGTAGATCGTTGTAACAACATTGTAGTAGAATTAACAAATGATAGGGAAAAAGAATCAAAACAGTATGTTCAAATCCAGAGTACTGTTTTGGAGGTTAAAAATGAAATTGGTAACCTCAAACAAGAACTGCAAATGTTACAAGCTCAACTAACCTTGACGCAAAAACAAATTTTGAACTTGCACGTGGAATCTAGACCTAGTAGCATTGCTAATACTCGTAGTGTAACTAATTCACTATACAGTAGTGTAGCTAATACCTCATCAACTCGAAGTTCCACTAGTCGTAGTAGCAGTAGCGGCACTAACACAAGTTATGAATCTAATAGTAAACCAAAATCTAAAAGCAAAAACCGTAGTCGCATTCATCACAGAAAACCAGTTCAGATTACGAATGCTAGGCCCATTAAGCGTAGTGATATTGAATCGTTTGAAAAGTTCTTAGGACATGAAAGCGAAATCACAGCTTCAAACTTCTTGGAACTGTTTGAGAAAAATGTTAAATTAATGCAAATTCCTGAAGAGCAGTATTTAGATATTTTAGATTTTTTGATGCAAGGATCTTCCAAATCTTGGTTCCTTACTCGTAAACCTGACTTTAAATCATATAGTGATTTTGTTTGTGCTTTCAAGCAACAGTTCGAATCTCCGCAAGTTGTAGCTGGTAAAATGTCAGTATTGCAATCCAAAAGGTATGACCCTAAAGTCGACGGTACAGTTTACCAATTTGTAGCAGATCGCTACCATAAGATTCGAGAACTGAATGAAAACGTTAGTGAAGCTTTTATTTTGAATACAATTAAATTGTTATTGCCTAATTATTTTCAGAAACAATTGGTTTTGTTACCATCCTTGGATTTGCAAACTATGTTGAATGTTGTTCAAAACCTTGAAACATTGTCAAAAAACAATGACAACTTTAGAACAAATAGTGGATTTCTTAAGAAACAGATTCGTGTAAATCAGGTTAATGTCCAAGAAAATGAAAGTAATGAACATAATTTTAGAGAATCACAACATCAAAGCAAAAACAAAGGTAAAAAGCAACCCCAAAGCAAAGGTAAAAATCAACATTTTAAGAATAAGAATAAACCAAGAAACGTCCATCCCCAGCGTAATCCTGAAAACGATAATCAGTACGATAGCCAAGAAGCTATACATTACACTGAGACTAGCCGCGCTGATAATGGTGGGCACACGCCTCAACCATTTCCAACTTTTCATCCTGGTAACCAACCACCTTTTATTTCAAATTTTAATCAACCTCGTACCTTCCCTCCTCCTACATCATCAGGTAATCAGAGTAGACAAACACCGTTAAACTAGAAACGCTCTGCCGAGAGAGTGCTTCTGGTAGAGCTTATGAAAACTTTAGTAATAGTCACGATTTTAGTAATGAAGATGCACTCACCCCAATTTTTCCTGTGGAATATGTAATGTTGAGTAAAAACATTAATAATGTTGTTAATTGGGACTTAGATATTTCTGAAGATGAAATAGAAATTGATGAAAATGTAAGTAAGGGTAATAACACTCGCACTGCAGAAATTTTTTGTAAAGTATTAGATACTCAGTTGAAAGCATTGTGCGATACAGGGGCATCAGCATCCCTTATCAGTTTTGAGGCATGGAAACGTATTTCTTCCGTAATTTCACATCCGCAGTTAAAACCTGCACCACATATTCTCTTGGTAGATTATTCTGGTAAAAGAAAAAAGCAGGTTAAGGGTGAAGTAAATATTTGTGTGGAAATAGAACACTTGATGTTCGACATAAGAGTTCTGGTAGTAGATGAATTAAACACAGAATGCTTGTTAGGTCGCAATTTCCTCACAATCGCCCATGCGATGATAGATTTTTCGAAAAACGTAATTAGTTTTTCTGACGGAAAAGAAATTGTTGTTGTTCCTATGCTCATTGAAAAATCTCATAGTAAAGAAAACAGTTGTTGTCAACCTAAGAAGATTTTGACTTATGCTGATCGAATAAATAAACCTGTTGACACTGAGTTAGGTATTTCTGTAGAAAATAATAACTTGTCAGATGAAAGTTCAGAGTTCGAATCCAATCATGACTATACATCTTCAGCATGTCCTGTAATTAATAGTTTGGTTTCACAAAAGGGTAAATTAGAACAAGAGTGGATCCGTGTTTTACATGAACGAGATCAGGCGTATTCACAGTTGAGAAAAGAGTCGAAAGATTTTCGAATAAAAGATCTTAATATAAATCAAGCAGTAGAAGAAAATTTTTTACTCGAATACTATGGTTTACAAATGTCAGAAATTGATAATGAGATTCAAAATGCTCATGGTAATAGCCAAAGTAAACAGGAAAGTTGTGGGGATAAGGTATCAAATGATAATGTTATTTTCGAAAATGTGTGTGCTGTAGCAACAATAAACGAAATTAGGGAAAAGGTACATGAATGTGATCATTTAAGTAATGAGGAAAAACAGCAATTATTTGATTTGTTGGTAAAACATCGTGATGTATTCACAGATTATCCAGGTAGATGCAATTTATATGAATATTCCATAGATGTTGACACTACTAACCCCATAGTAAAAAGACAATATACTTTACCCTACCATTTTAAAGAAAGCATTGACAAGCAAATCGATGAATGGTTAAAAGTAGGTGTCATTGAACCAGCAGTGTCGATACATAGCCACCCAATTTTCTGTGTACCTAAGAAAAACACAACCAAACCTAGAGTTGTAGTTGATCTGACTGAGCTCAATAAGCATGTTAAATTAAAACAATTGAAAGTAAACCGAATTGATGATTTATTGTTGAAATTTCAAGGTGCTAAGTTTGTAAGTTCAATTGACCTTGTGTCATCGTATTCACAAATTCCTCTGTCTGAGGAATCTCGTGATTTCATTGCCTTCTCTTGGAACAATCATATGTACAGATTTACTGTTATCCCATTTGGATACATTAATGGTTCTGTCGCTCTCATAGATGCATTACAGAAGGTGCTAGGTTATGCATTGTATAATAAACTTGTTTCATATATTGACGATTTAAGTATTCCAACCTTTTCTTTTGAAGAACAATTAAATTTATTAGATCAGTTATTTACTAAGCTGAGTGAAGCTAACATGACTGTTAATCTTTCAAAATCTTCATTTTGTAAGACTAGTTTTAATTTTTTGGGTTTTGTTGTAACACCTGAAGGTATTTGTAAAGATCCTTCTTACGTAGAAGTTATTCGCCAACTACCTCGTCCAACCAATATAAAACAATTACAACGAGTTTTAGGCCTTTTCGAATGGTGTTCTAAATTTGTACACAAATTTGCTGAACTAGCTGTTTCTTTATTTGAACTTATCCAGAAAGGGAAAAAATGGATTTGGACCCCAGAATGTGAACATAGTTTTCAGTCCCTTAAAGACAGTTTGGTTCAAGATGTACTACTCACTCACCCAAAACTTGATTCCGATTTTTCATTGATCACCGACAGTTCACAGGTGGCCGTGGCTGGCATACTTTTTCAAGAAATTGATGGTAAACGTAACATTATTGGATTCTGTAGTAAAACTTTAAACAAAGCGCAGCGTGCGTATACTACAACTGAACAAGAGGCGTTAGCAATAGTGATTTCTATTCGTAAATGGGGACATTTACTGTATGGTAAACATGTTAAAGTGTATACTGACCATAACTCTTTAGTGTACTTACATAAGATTAGAAATTGGAATTCTCGTTTAGCTCGTTGGAGTCCCGAATTACAAAGTTTTGATTTGGAAATCATTCATATTCGTGGAATTGACAATAAAGCCAGTGACGCCTTGTCACGTATAGTTTTAGCTCCTAAAACTGAAACTCATACGGTGAATAACCTCGAAGTGTTACCGTCATTTTTCGGAAATATGACCATACAGGAACTAGTCGAAAAACAACGTGAACATACAGAATATGATTCAATAATGAAATTTCTTCAAAATCCTAATGACCCATACTCTAAGGTGAAAAACAGAAATCTTGAAAAATTTTATAAACTTGAAAAGGGTGTACTTTTGAACAGAAATTTCCATTTCCAAAATTCTTGGAGAATTTGTATTCCACCTTCATTAGTTCGTACTATTGTAGAACACATGCATTGTCAACGAGGTCACTTTGGAATTGAAAAAACTTTTGGTTTTGTAAATGAAATTTGTTACTGGAAATCTATGAGAAAAGATATCAGTAATTTTATCAATGATTGTATTGTATGTAAAGAAACGAAAGTAGAAACATCACCTCCGGCTAGACCAATGGAAAGTATTACTGTCAATGGTCCTCGTGTGCTTATTTCAATTGATATTTTAGGACCATACGTTTCTTCTTCCTCAGGTTATAAATATGCATTGTCAATTTTAGATGTTTTCACTAGATATTACACTTTGTATCCTATGCGAAATGCTACCACCAAATGTGTTTTACGTTGTTTAGAATCATTGTATTTCTTGCATTTAGGCATTCCTAGCGCTATCTTGGTTGATAATGGTAGCTGTTTCAGTTCTCGAAAATTCAAAGAAAAAATGTCAGAATATGGAATCAAAATACATTACGTAACACCATATCACGCTTCTTCTAACCCGGTTGAACGAATCCATCGTCAGACTAATCGACTGTTTAAATTGTTCTGTAGTGAAGATCACACTGCTTGGGAAAAATTCATCCCTCAAATTGTAATTTTGTTAAATTATTCAATTTCAAGTAGTTTAGGTGTAAGCCCTGCCAGCTTGCATTTGAATGTAAAGCCTTCTGAATCAGTATTTAAGCATTTTGGTATTGTGGTTACTGAAAAGGATACAGATGAATATGTTTTGTGGGATAATAAATTAGTTATGGCAGATCTGAAAAGAACTGAAATAATTCGTAAAAAAAATGTTAAGCATAACCTGAAACAAGAAAGTAAATATAAGATAAAGGAAAATGATTTAGTTTTCTTGAAGCAAACGAATTTGAGTTCAGCCATAGACAAAAGAATCTCAAAATTTCTTTATCTGTACAAAGGTCCCCTGTTGTGCTCTAAAAAGGTCTCAGAAAAGGTTTTTGAGTTAACGGATCCACTCACTGGTAAATGTTTAGTTGACAGATTAAAAGTTTGGAAACCTACTAAAGAAACAAAGAGCATTTGGCTTAATTTAGCTACTAAACACTGTGGAACCAAAAGTGATGAAATCCTAAAAGAACAGAGTAAAAGTTCAGAGTTGAATAGTTGTATTGAAGAAGTGACTTATGATTCCATCAATGCTGTAATGGTAAATCTTTCAAACCAATGTGATTCCAAAATTAACTTGAATAGAATTGACAAAATCCTTGATGAAATTTTAGAATTAGATTCATATTTAAAATATCTCACTGAATCATCATGGTGTAACGTACATAACTTAGAGTTTACGTTGATAAATTTTATTAACCCTCTCGTTTTGTTTAATTAGCATTCTGGTAAGATCACAGTGATCAAATTAGGATGACTGACTCCTACTGATGTGGTGGGCTACCGCAGCCTTGTTTTCCAACTAAACACGCCTACGTGGTGAACCACTGAGTCACAAACGGGAGAATAATAATAATAATAATAATAATAATAATAAAATTTACAGAATCAATATTCAAATGCAAATGTGAGATTAGTAAATGAATACTTACATGATAATTGTTAGCAACTATTGTTGCATTTACTTTGTGTTAATCTTTTCGTTGAATACGAAAACATTTCAAGTAGTACTTGAAGACATTGAAGCAAAGGTCCCTCCACTATTATGGGTTATTCATATTATGTAATGCCCGGAGTAGGCAATTTTCTTATTAGTCCCCTCTATATTATTTTTAAATTTTAACCAAATGTTCTATCTTTTCACTTTGCTTCGGGGATGGAAAGATATTAATTAATAATTGGGGTAGGGTCTTGCTAATTTAATGCAGGCAGTATATTTTTATATACTTTGAGCGTGACGAGCTCACATGTGCCCAGTTTATTTCATTTTAAATAAATGAAATATTTTTAGTGTTATATTTACTTATGTGCTTTTACCATGTAATCTTAATAAAGTATGAACCTATCGTGTGCACTATATCATATGTTTTAGTTGTGTTGAATTATTTCGAATATTCTTGATAAATGTCTTGTGTTAGCATGTCAATGAAAGTACATTTTTGAATTTTATGAATAATGTTGATGTTTTCATTGTAATAAATTTTCTACATATATAGTAGGAAGGAATATCTCATTTTCGTGAAAAATAAAATCATGATAAGTTGAATTATTTGATGATATATGCTATTCTTGAGTGATATTATGTGTTTTATCTGAGAATTAAGAAGTACTATTGCAGAATTTTAAGTAATTTTACTATTTCAAATTTATTGGTATATAGTTAGTTTGAACTATTTATATTTTACTGTGCATTCTTAAATATGGCATTGAATACAATACCTCATCGAATACGATACCTTACCAAACCTAACATGTTATTAAATATGATGTTTATTCATTATTGCATTGAATATATTAATATGTTTGTATAACTTGGTTTGAATTTTGAAAAACATTATGAAGTATAATGTTGAATAGTATTTTGAATTACAAATAACTATTGATTTATATTCAAATATTGAAATTATATTTGAGTTTACATTTCAAGGAATAATTGAAATAAATGAAAAATATAAATAAATAATAAAAATGAAAGGACTCAAAAGACATTTACGAAATGGCCCTCGCGTTATCGTAAATGGCCCTCGCGTTCGTTATTCTTCGACTTTCGCGATCATGTGCGTCCGAGTGAAGCTACAAACTGTTATTCACCAGTGTGAACAAACTACAAATGACATTAACCCTCTATGGACTAATGGAGTGCTGTGATTGCTGTTGTGTTGCAATGTGGTTAAGAAGATTTGGATTCCAGGGTTCTTGCCCACTTCTGTGATACCTTCAGCGGTCATTCCGTTCGACGCCATCTATAACAGTATGGATTGGCTTGGATTTTTAAACCAACCCTCGTATTTCCCCAGCGTCAATTCTTAGAAATATAATGCAATCAGCTAACAGTTGGAGGAGAACAATGCTTAAGAATTTGTCACCCAAAAGGTACCTCACTTTTCTAGACAGTCTTGCTTCCTCCCGTCGGCCCATATTTGGAGAAAAAATTTAGCTACTCTCGTTGTAAACGCCCACGCACAAGCCCTCATGACGATGACAGATTTTTACGTGACAATGTAAAAATTATTAATAATCGTCAATTCTACAACTTATTGGAACAATCACTGTTTTAATGTGATTTCTATTAACCTATGGACCATTCATTATATATTATTAACAATATAATAAAGCAAAAACTTAATGTTTTCTACGAACTATATTTTAGTTTAGTCAGTGTATTCTTGTGCTGTGAAGGCAACGATGTGACGCGAAGAGAAGAGAAGAGAGCGTCATCTCCTACCAAGTAAATTGGACGTATTCAAGATGTGCTCGAAATAAGTTGATTTCAAAATTTAAAACGAACATGAATAGTATTTGAGTTTTATATATATCAAATGCAATGTGAGAGCAGGAAGCAGTGACAAGTATATAAATGATGTTTCAATAGTAACAAGGAACTTGTGTTAACAAGAATTGTTCTTAAGCATTTCCCTCGCCAATACAACGATTTGTAGAAGAACCCTGTTGTATGTCAAGGAATGGGACATTCAACTCATCGATATCCAGCAATGGAAGCCAACTACTTAATAGTGCACTAGTGAATTTTATTTCGTACATTCGCCGAAATCGTCCTGCGCGCTTACGTGTCGTTCCGAGATCGTCCGAAAGGGCCACTTTGTTTTTGAATGAAATATTAATCATAATTTGAAAATATCAGTGTTGTTTTCTATTATATGTGGTCCATGTAATCAAGATGAAGTGAATATTAATACAGTGTTAGATTACAATTCTTGTTATTTTTTCCTAAAAGCGAAGAAACTGCTAACCAGATGTGTTTAATAAATTATGTTTTCTTTTAGCGGTTGAAATGTGTATAAGTTAAAGTGTATGCGGCATAAAGTGTTTATCAGAAGGTAAGGTATCTACCAATAGAGAAGTTCAAACATTTACTTTCGCCTCCCACTACTCGTCTGGTGTTAACCACGCATGGCTATCCTACCTTGCACTCTTTTACAGGTATTGACCAGTGTATTTTGGAGCTGACACTTCAGCGATGGTGGGTATACGGCTCATGCCTCTGATACGTATAACGCCCGAATCTTAGGACCGTGGAGGAGTGAAGATACTTGTTTATTGCCAGTCTCTTACGTCAATTTACTAATTTATGCATTTGAATGATGTTTTAAAGGAGATTTTTGAGAGATCCAAGGTTCGGGTCCCAATATTATTATTAGTCAGTCTTCTCGAACTGGAACAAACGAGTATCGAACCCCATTCCCCTTATATCTGGCGCTTCGAACACGGACATCCGGAACTCGAACCCAGGACCGGCACTCCCCTTATAAGCCGTAAAATTTTTTGAAATAAATATTGTCTGAAAAATGTTCCATGAAGTGAAAATCCAATGATTTCTACATTTCTGAGAGAAAAAAAATATAATGTATTCTTCCCTCAAAATTCTCACCTTTCGTTAATTCATTACGCGTAAGATGATGCTTTCTCATAGCTTTAAACACAATAAAACCAAAGCATTTCTTATTTTCTGTTACAAAAATAATCTTCATAAGGAAATGGGACTTTTATGTAGTTATTACATTACATAGGCAGGCGTATATGTGAAGAAATAGTGGAATTTTCTGTTTTTGAAATACCTGATAAATTCACAAAGGTTTCTTTTCGCTTTCTCGTTGCATTTTACACAATGGGGTGGGATATTTGTACTTTACGAACTTTATTTATGTCCCCTGCACTTTACACACACATACGCATACATACATACATACACACACACCGAGAGAGAAACACTATGTAAGTTTTTACTTGCCAACTTGAAATAGAAAATTTTCCAGTTCCCGAAAGCTAATTGGAAAATTATAATTTGTTGCTGTCTAGCTTTCCTCTACGGGAATTCAATTTTATAGCTCGATGTGCAGTTAAATATAGAGGAAAATTTTCCACCTAACATCACTATATATAATATTTAAAATTGTCCGGGTTATGAAAAGTTTTTCCACTTGTTTCTATATTATAATGAAAATTCTCCGATCCATTTCTTTCACTTGTTTCTACACAGAAATAAAACTTCCCGATTTATAAAAAGTTGTTTTACTTTTTGCTTCAAAATGATGAAAATTTTCCTACTTACAAAAAGCTTTTCAATTCTTCCATACACGACAGAAAAATTTTCGATTCATGAAAAACTGTTTCACTTGTTCCTACATAGTACCGGAAATTTTTTGAGCTATGAAAATTTTCAGATTCTTTAGACGATCTTCCACTTTTTAACATTTCTATACATGAAGACAATTTAATGGTTAATGAGGAATCGTTACTAAAATGATGCTTTAATGAGTCCCGTTTATGATTTAGCATTTTGCACATTTTTTAGGATGAGGATTTTTTTTTAATTGCATTTGATATGTGTAAGAATCTATTAAGAAATATAAGAAAATAAACCAACACCATTTGTATGAAATAGTTAAAAGCAACAATATGATATAGGTAGTATAGTATAACAATTCGGGGTTTGAATTGATAAGGAAATTGTTTTTTTGATTTTCTTGTGTTATAATATAGGATTTAGTGCTTACTTTACACATTTAAAGTTATTTAAGAATAAAGTGCACAAGGCATACTCACAGTTTGTTAAAGTTTTCCATACTCGTCCTGGGGTTGTGTCAATCAACCTCCAACGGTTTTGATGTGATTGATAATCGATGATTCCGAAGAAGCGAATGATGCTGATTGTTTTAAAACCGCTACTTTTTATACTAGTTTGAAAGTCATTTTGAAGTTGGTAAAAACACATGTGTACACTTGTTATTGACACAAAAGAAAACATGTTTTTCTTTTTTTTTTTTTTTTTTTTTGTTAAAATTGTCACCTTAAGAGTGTTTATATGATGTATTTCAATTTTTATCGGAAATTTTATTTACATACTAACAAGTTCATGGGACTTATTTTTTTTATTATATTTTATTTTATTTTATTATTTTATTTTTATTTTTGGATCTGTTTTAACGTTGTATTCACAGGTGACACGCTATGTGAGTATAAAAAATTTTAATTTTTAAATCATTCATGACCTTTAAAACATATTATTACTTTATCACTAATATTTGTTTAGAACGGAAAAATATAGGGGAAAATTTTCTGAAATGGAAAATTTTCCACCTCACATCACTACCAGAGAGTAACTGGGCAAATATTCCATGTTATCTGCAAATGCAGATACAAACGCAAATTCGTCCACCTAACTATTTCAGGGAACACCATAAACTATTAGATGAAAAACATAAAAAAGCAGAGCAGATAATTCCAGAGAACTTTAAGACCCATCTAGAACGCAGGAATACAGATAAGAGAATAAAATATATGGGACAAGAACAGTGAAATCTCTTCTGGAAGATGCGATTTATGATGGTCATCCAGGACAGTGATACAAACCAGAAATGACTGTAAATATGTATTAAGCAAGAATCTCAAAATGAAAAATGAACAAAAAAAGGTGAAACATATTACATACAACTGAAAAAACACAATCTCATTCCGCATAATGGATCCAACTGACAATGTGAAAACACACAGTACTGCAGCAAAAATCATACATTAGTTTCTAGCACAAAATAAGGAACTGATCATCGATATTTAAACATACTACAAATACCAGTTAAAAACAATACTGAGAACAATAAATAAAAACGGATATTAACAGAACAGAGGTTACTATCACCAATAAAACAGAACAAGAAGTAACTCTTGCAATAGACGAAATGTAACATGTATACAACTGCATTATAAACATCAACACGTAGAAAGACCTGGCAGACGAAATATCCGAGTTATAATGAAACCAATCATTATTTAAGCCACAACTGTTATTCCTGAAAACAATGCGATAGTTGGAAAATATTAACGCGAAACATCTAACAACACTACAAAAAACACTAATTATGGACATCTGTCATATGGTAAGAAAGTTGTCTGGGGAAGAACTCTCCAATACTCTGGAATTGATAGAGGCTTCTATCAGCTAGTAAGTTAAACCGATCTAAAATTCAGATATAATAATAATAATTATTTATTTATTTACATATACACTAGATAGATTCTGTAAATGAAAGAACACGGAAAATTGACAAATGCAATAAAAAACATGCAATGATATTAATTGAACTTGATAACAGAAAAATTGTGCATACTACCCAATGCGCTATATTTTCTGAACACACTTTGTTGCTATATTCACATTTTTAAAATAAAAGTAAATTAATTAATATTACCTCCTCAGCTCTGTGTGTGTCTTGCATCTCTGTTGCCTTTTGTACATAACGTAGATGAGTAGTATCCTTCTAAAAAAAATAAATAAATAAATAAATAAATTAAAAAAAAAGTGAATCGTCCAAAAAGTGATGACCTAATACTACTCAATACACTTGTAAAATCTTCAATGTTCACCATTTTTTAAACCAATCCGTAACATAATCTATGTTACTGCTTTCAAAATTAAAAGCACTACTTTTTATACTAATGGGTTAATACAGTTAGAAAGGCAACCTCTATCGTCACTCAAATGTTCAAAAGCTATCAAATATAAGTTATAAATATCATTAGAACAAACATATTCCTTTGAAATTCTTAAACTCGAATAGATACTAACAAGCTTTCAAACTTTTACCATTCTAAGTCTTTATCTGCCGTTTTATTGTTGTATTATACCTTTAGATACTTAAATAGTCTTTGAAAGCTATATACTTACTCTAGATCCTTAAATAACAAATCAAATACCCTAGTCGAGATCTACTGGAAAACATACAAGATGCTGGTAAACGTAATGTGAACAACGACGGAAATGAAGGTGAAATACTGGAGGTTGAAGTTCAAGAATGATTAAATGTGAAATGCAAAACACATCTTTATTGGGAAAGACGACACTGCAAATGACGACTGGAAAACTAAATGGACAATATTACTGGTTCGATTAACACCGACCTCGGATTCTTGAATCAGCTACCCTCAAAACCTATCTATGATATTTTTTACAGATTTTTTCGACGATTTTTCAAATTTGACCTTGACATGACCTTGTCGGTTCAAGAAAATGACATAATCGGATCCAGTGATTCAAAAAACATTTATGTACTTTTTGTTCAGATCTTTGCAACGTCCCCCCTCTATTTGACCTTCAAATGATCTTGAACCTGATGTGATGGAAGTTAACCGGCGTCGGATTCGGAATCCTAGTATACCCTAGTGAGACTAGTTCATACTTTATAGATAAAAAGTCGACCTAACTAGTAGTTTTAGTTTACGAGGGAGCGCGTGCCATTAAGTGACGATAATAACACTGCTCTTCATTTTTTTTTTAAAAAAAAAGAAAAGTTTCGATGATTTTGGTTTGAAAGGCGTTTTGTTATAATTTTGGGGCGTTGATTACGAATATAACATCAATTTTACCCCATCACGTTACGTTTTCCTGGAAATGGAGAGGTATGTTTATATCAATACATGCAAACTACTTATAATATAGGATACATAATATATATTTTTAATGTACATACAGCGATTCCGAAATGACAAAAGTAACTAAATACACACAAATGAAAAAAATACCATAGTTTACTTAAATATGTATGTACAGTCATTCGATATAGGTCGGAGGTATAAGAAACGACAGCTCCACCCTATACTTAATTTTGTTTCTGAATGTACAATTAATCACACAAAAGCCTACTACTTATGAAACAATTTCCTTCGTTTTCCATTTTCCCAGGAGTTACTACGCTTATATTCTCCCTTGCCAGCAACCAGCAGTAGTCGGCCACCACGTTAATGGTCCAACCACCTTGATACCTTTTTTCAATATCCTTTAAGTCCTGGTGAAAGCGTTTGCCCTGTTCTTCACTATAGACACCAAGATTCTGTGGGAAATTTTCTGAATGTGCATGTAAAAAGTGTAGTTTGACACTCATATTACACCCACGACTCCTAAGATCTTGCAGCAACACTTCTACAATATGTTCATAATCAGAACATCTTATATTACCCAGGAAGTTCTTCACAACATTTCTGAAGCTTCACCATGCTTTCTTCTCCATTTGGGTCATCGTATTCTCAAAAGGTAGGTCGCTGAGAAGTTTTCTTATCTGTAGACCATTGAATATACCACCTATGAGTTTTAAAATGCTCATAGTACTAAATACCTTGTATATGTACTTAAAACACATACCGTCCTTATTTAGAACACGAACTAACTGACATGATGCCTAACTTTATATGCAGGGGAGAAAGTAAAACTTTTGAATGTTCCACGAGTGGTTCATGTTCAATATTCTTCGATCCAGCTGAGAGATTTTTGGGATAGCCATTTTTTCCTAACACAATATTCACCGTTTGCACGACTATCCCATTCGCAGAGATAACAAAGATGTTTGATGCAACCTGATTGAAGTCCCAGCAAGACGCCTATAACTTTAAAATCGCCACATAGAAGCCATTGGTGTTCTTCGCAGTTCAAAGGATCTAGTAAACATTTAACATTTTCATGTCTCTTTCATATGAATAGAATGTGCAACAGGAACAGACCCAAGGATACTGCTATTGCCAAGTAAGATGCCGATGAATCGATAAAAAGTCTTCAATCAGAAGCATTGTAAGTCACACCAAACCATTGTGTAAGTCCTGGTATGTCACGGCAGTAAACTATTGATTCATGTTTTTTTAAAAATAAATAAATAAATAAATAAATAAATAAAATAAAATAAAAATAAAAAAACTCACGTTCTCTTTGCCTATACCAAAAGAAAGTAGTTCCAGGTGAAAGTAAGTTTTTCGCTTTGAGTCTTGAGCCTAAGTCATTTAGTTCTTGCTGGTAAAATAGTTGTGGTTTATCACTGTCACTTGGTATAAAATCATTACTTTTTGAGTGTGAGTCATCCGGTTTTTCTTCAGTGTCAAATGATTTACAGCGTTGCCGCGGCAGTAACCCACTTTACATAAAATAGCTAACACACTACTACTGCGAATAGTTTCATCAACCTGTTAACTTATTTGACTGTAAAGATACCAAGACATCGCAGGATTTGCACATAGTAAAATTAATGTCAATTTTCTATCTATTACTAGAATATATTCATGTTGTCTATTAGTTTTTTCCGTAGACATAAGTAGTTTTTTCATTAAACATTGATTTTTGAATATGTTGAATTCTCAAAATCCTGAAGTGACAGAAAGAAACTGATTACATATTTGAAATCAGTGCAAAAATCTAGTTCAGAAAATGTTATTCGTTTGAAAATATCGAAAGGCATGCAGAACGGTGAATCAGCAGATATCTCAAAAACGTGGGGTTTTTGGGTTTCGTGCCCACTGAGCACTTTTCATCAGGGACCAAAATACACAACATACTGCAACACCAGCCAATTTACCGGAAATCAGATTTCCATAAGCTCTGAGCTCGGCCTCTTTTGGGGCTTCCCTGTAAGTCCTTAATTATGGTAGGTTCATGATTCACATATCCTCATCTTCAGCATGAACCCGAGCTTACCTACGATACAATATACACGGTTATGGATGTCTAAATTTCCTCACGGTTGCCATAATGATAGGTAATTACTTTATATGGGTTGAAGACGTCAAATAATTAAAAAGAAAAGAAAAAAAATACCTAATACATGAAATAAGATATTTTATCATTTGGGAGAAGATTTTCTTCAGGATAATAGGTCTATCCACATCTTTTCAGCGATTATGAACCGATTGCTAAAATTATCATAAAACTTCTGTAGTAGGTAGATTAATCATACACATAAAATAAGTGAGTACGTCTTACACTGTGAAATTATAGTAGACTTCTAAACTATGCGAACTCACAACCGAAACTGGTCATAGTAGATCTATAACTTTCAGCTATGATACAGGAACAAGGTCAGATATTAAACTCATTTTTGGAATCCTGAAGCCATTTCAAGAAGTCATGTTTTGCTATCTCTTACCATGTTTATTATTTGAAAATTAATATTCTCCCTGGAAGTAGTTGAAGATCTCTACAACTTCTGGTTGTACTAAACTAATAAAATCGGAAATCTAACATATTCCCGGGACACTTAATCGATTAAACTAACTAACTCTATGGCCTATGGAACCCGGAAGTTCAGTGTCGCGTTCACAAAGCTCTCCACTGACTTCTATCCTTAGCCAACTGAATCCAGTTTCTACTTTGTATTCCTATTTTTGCGAGAACCATTTTAATATTGTCTTTCCATCTGCGCCTAGGTCTTTCTAATGGTCGTTTCTCGATTTGTTTTCCAGTTACGGCTTTGAAAGCGCTCCTACTTTTTTCCATTTTGGCTACATGACGTGCTCACCTGAGCCTCCTAGATTTGATGACCCTAACAATGTTCGGTACACCGTATAAATTCCCCATTATGAAGTTTCCGCCATTCCCCATTTCCGTTCCTCTTGGGTCCGAATATTCGTTTCAGTATCTTGTTCTCAAGTACTTTCAGTCTATGTTCTTCCCTCTGAGTAAGCGACCATGTTTCGCAAGCATACAGAACAGCAAGCACGATTATCGTTTTATATATTTTAAGCTTTAAATTCCTCGACAGAATTCGCGACGACAAGAGATTTTGGACTGAATAATAACACGAATTTCCTGCTTTTAGTCGACATTTAATTTCTTCATGAATTTGGTTTTCGTCTGTTAATATTGTTCCTAGATATTTGAAAGTATCCACTTTATCAAAAGTGTTATTTGATATTTTAACGCATCCAATTTGCCGTATTATGGTCCCGACGAACTTCCATGTATTTAGTTTTCTCCTTAATCGATTAAAGAAAGAAAGAAAGAAAGAAAAAAATTATCTCGCTATCTCTTGCTGTTTTTGTTATATAGATATCCATGGTGAAAAGGTAGTAGTCGTACATTTCTACAGCTTCTGGTATTAGTAGAGAAATGTGGGCGAAGACTGTATATTTTTTCAGACGCTGAATGGATTCCAGAAAAGAGCTTGTCCATATTTATTGGCGTTCCTGTTGTATACAATTAATGCTGAAACTAGAAAAGTTTAATTTGTACTACCTAAAGTTGGAATAGAGGATGAAACCTATTCTTGGGCTGCGGAGTCGATTCCAAAAAATTGCTTGTCGATATGTCTAGTTCTATGAAGACCTATCTTCAAACCGAAAGTAGTAGTAATTTCTACAATTTTCGATTCTATTATCGGCGCAACAAGAGCTGGCTTCTGACAGTTGGGTAGAGCGTGTGGAGTATTGTGAAGGCGCTGTTGCCAAACGCTCAGCAACAGACACAGCAGCTCTGGCGACAAATTAGGACGTTTAACAAGTTTTATAATCGTAGAAATATAACAGGAACATATGATTTCCAAATAACAATAATAATAATACTTGAAATATTGGTATTCTACAAGAAAAGCAGAGCATATATTAATAAACTGTTTTTACATTGAATTGACATCAACTTCGAAATTTATGCAGCTTCAATATTTTTATTCACCTAACGGAGAGATTTTGCAATCTTCTAATATCGAATCGAACACTAAAAAGTATTTTAATTAAATTTTCATTAAACTTTACAAAGTTTGGCTAATTATTCAGTGGCTTTCCCAAAATACAACAAGTTACTACTTCCATATAATTCGAATACAAATTCCTGCGCTAATAGGTAACTAAAAGATTTTCTTTTTCTTTAGAGTAACTAGAAGACAGACATCAGAACAGAAAGTTTCAGTAGCAAATGATTTACTGGGCTTGATTTCTTGTTATACTTTCAAAAATTTAATTAACTGTTTTATTTAGTCATTTTCGCTATAGTTAATATTTCGTGCACAGGCCCATAGCTAACCAAAACCCTAAAAGTTTAAAGGCGAATAGCCCACGAGATGAGACGAGAAGTAAAGTTTTCTCGTCTCGCCCTGTAAATATTTGTTGTTTAGTTTGGTGTGATGTCCTCACATGTGTCTGCATGCAACAAAATCAATCTCCCTTCTTTCAATTGGGACAGGCATTGTAGTTTTAAGTGCCGAGTCAGTCCAACATTTGCTATTTGAGTGGTTAGCATTGACTCATGTTTCGTCAAGCCATACTATTTTTTCGGGTTCGATATTTGCCATTTCCCTAAAAAACGACAGCGCATAATAACTATATCCTTCCTCTCTAATAAAATCTTCCTTCCTGTTTTTTTTTTTTTTTTTTATATATATATATTCAAACCCTATCTTGTTAAAGTACTTTCCGCAGGGCTGACTTCCCACCCGTAAATAAACTACTTTTCGCAGAGTTGACTTCCCACCGTAAATAAACTATTTTTTTCGTACCGAATCAAGGAAAAAAAAAATAAAGTGGAATGAAAGGGGTCATTCATTCTTTTTCTCGTTTTCGAAACAGCATCAAGCGTTACACATTTCCCGTGACTGACTTCTATATGTTGAACCACTTTTGTTTTACATTGTTGTTCTAGAATTTTCAGTCGTCATATTTATTTTGTAAATAGAGCACACACTAAAACTATTCACAACCAACAACCATTATTAATTTGTAAAGAACACTTAACACAGCATACCCTATCCCACACTGAAACAACTATTTTACAGAAGATTCTACTCTCAACTGCCGGCAACAGCGCGGTCGTTGCCTAGAAACAGCGTGAAAAAATACGGCAGTGCTTGGCTAACAATCGTCCCTTTCATTTTGTTTATAACACGTGCAGCTATCTGTCAGAGGCCAGTTCTTATTGCCCAGACAATAATGAAGATATGCGAATGAAGATTCATTTTCCTTCAGATGATGAATCGATTCTTTAAAAGACGCTTATATATTACCATATTTGTTCTATGACAATCAATACTGAAACCGAAAGTAGTAGTAGATTCCTACCATTTTCGATTTTGGTATCAAAAATCGCTTTACTCTATCTGTTACTCTTTTTTGTTCTGTGATGATGGACATTGAAACTGGGAATGGTTAATTTATACCACTTCAGGTTTGGATAGAAAGTTAACGGAGGAGATGGAATCTATACTTGGGATACTGAATCGATTTCGAGAAAGTACTTTTCGATATCTTACCATTCTTGCTCTGATACTTACTTGTTGACAAACAAACAGACAGACAGACATAAACGTTCTATAAGACTTCCGATACTTATACATAATGCCAACCTGGGTTGCTCTTGATGAAAATTGAATAGAATTTGACTAGGTAGAGCACTCTGAGCTTCCCAGATTGATCTAATTAGCATTAAGTAACTCTGTATTTACTCGCATTATGTGAGAGGTAATTTGGGGATACTCCACCACTGGTTGCATTGAGTGAGGGCCAACCAGAGCCCTATTAAAATGATAACCAAAATATCTACTTAAAACATGTGTATTTAATAGAATTACTAATCATTTGTGTGTGAAGCATTGTTTGTGTAATGAGGACTTAAGAAAATGTGGTTTAGTGTGTGAATCATAAATAACGAATCGGATTAGCACAGAATTTGGTTGTGACACATACCTGTTGTTGGTGATGATATTCGAGCCAAGCACTGAATGATCGTATCCCAGTAACAGCAGTCGGTTGAATTTCAACGTTGGTACTTCTTAGACGATTCTCTTAATAATAAAGTTAATAATGCTTAACCCGATGAATGACTGAACTTTGAATGCTACTCTTCCAAGTATTGATCCTCTAATAACTATGTCATTGAACAAAATAAAAGGTTTTTATACAACTCAAACTGCTGACGTTCCGGTAATACGGTTTCAGCACTCGGGCCGATTTTCATCCACGTGCGTCCCAGATCTGAAAAGATCTTATTCAACCAAATTCTCATAACCTCAATTCAATTATGATGACACGAAACAATGTCACTTTTCTTGATGTCCTCATTGTCCCAAGAAAAGTGTGAATGTTAACAAATTTATTACATAACATTACAAGCTCTTGTTGATAGACTAGAATGCATACAATCTGAAGTATACACATAGTGTATTCTCTGCACATATCTCTTTAAAACAAACAAGAGTAAATTAGGTTTCCTAAAACTCAAGACAATATTACAAAACAAATTAAACCAATAAATTAATAATTTTATCTATGGTCTTGACACCCCCGCCGACAAGATTCCAGCTTGCCGTCGCAAGTGGACGCCAAGAGATATATGTGAAACATCGAAATCTTTAAAATATATGTAAAACAGTATTAATAAATATAAAATTTGTAATAATTTATTAAAATACAATATTGCGTAAGATAAAAACCATAACATCAAAATTAAGTCAAAATTTATCAAAGTGTATGAATATTGAGATTTTACTGTATAAAATTTACAATGCACAATAAAATTATCAATGATTAAATCATTACTTGATTTCTAAAAAAAGTATTGTTGGTACTATATTTACATAAACTTTGCAGTACTGCTGAGTATCTGCGTGAAAAGGTTGTAAACCAATAACCGATACGTAGCATTTAATATATATATATATATATATATATATATATATATATATATATATATATATATATATAAAACATATAATATATTGAAAATAAACAGTTTATTAAATGCATTGAAACATCTTTCTGTCAAAGGCTCTCTCATTTGATTTAAAACCAAGTCTTTTAAAGAATAAGCTTGAGCCATCTGTTGGTTTTTTCTCGCATTATGTCCGTTGAATAATAACTCACACATATCACACTTGTTGCTGTTAATTCTTCCTCTTAAAAGAGAGGAATGCAGTTTAATGCAAGAGAAACAAAGAGGTGTATATATCTCAGTTATCCTTCTCCTTGCTCATGAAAAGAAAACAAGTGCAATGTAGAAAGAGAGATCTCACAAAGTCGCTGATAACATAGGTGTGGTCCGTACTTTGTACCGATGTGGCCTGACTGAGTTACTGCTGACTAAGGGATCTTATGCTATATCTCAATCCAGAGTAGAAAGCTCATTTATTTTTTCACTACGTTTAGACACCAATGAACACAGTGGGAAATAAAATTTCACTTTTCCCTCTTCTATTTTTAACGAAACTGGGTACACTACACATAAACAAAATATAGTACATATAGTTTTGCATTATAATGAATGTGATCAGATATACAGGGTGTCTGAAAACACTACTTTATTTTTACTCATTGTTCCCCTGTAATAACATTAACTCTTATCATATTTAGCAACACTAGCTCACATCCGGCCACGCTGGATGATGAACTCCTTCGGAAGCGTCACTTAGACATGGGGCTTCTTCCGTTAAAGACTCCATCCATGCTACTCGAAAGTCTGATTTTTAGCGAATTTTGTAGAATAACTGGACTATATTAATCTAATATTACACGGAATTATCGCACTTCCGTGTTGTAACTGGAGAAGTTCCTTTTGGATATCATTTTTTATAAAATTTAGAATATTTCGGACTGTTTCTAGAAACACACTTCTCCACTAAGTCCAGTTCGGGCGTGAAAATCAGCTAGGGAACGGCGTTTTGGCTCGATTTCTTTGCTTGTGCTGTTCTAATAGTGCTTTCGTCGTGTGTCACTTCTGTGCTTCTTTGTTTTTTGTGGTCTCAGAATTAATTGTGTGCAAGAAATGTAGTGCGTCCAGTTTTGCTTGAGTAAGGGGGCAGGGGGGTGGTGGAAACGAATTTGAGAGATTCTTCTGTTCGTTCAAGATGGCTGTATTGTGCATTAGTGACTCCTCATTGTGCATAGTTGTATGAGTGTCTGAATGTTCCCCCTTATTTGTTTCTGTGAATGAAGTAAATCCCTTTTCAATGTCGCAGTGTTCAGTGTCAATGTGAAACAAATTCTTGAATGAAATAATGTCATCATCATTCTTGTGTTGTAGAGCTTATGCTATTTCGCTCTTTGCTTTGTGGTGAATCAACTATGAAAACGTGAGGGATAGACGTCTCACAAGAAATTACCTTCTTCGCTTTCCTAGTTGCTTTCTTACAAAGATACATTCCTATTGCTATTAATGTAATGCCTAGGAGGGAGGTTACTGCTATTGCTGCCAATAATATAATTACTAATTTTTCCATTTTTCTTTTCTGTAATAAAGACAAAATATGTTTTCGTCAGGCTTGTTATATCCCTAAATATAATATTATACATTGCTAAATTTTAAATACTTAATACCTTAAAAATATATTTATTTACATATTCATGCATTTAAATCTGGCTTTTATTAGCGATTGAATCTCGCGTCTCACGAGATCATGCATTGAGCTAATTTACATGTAGGTTCTGTTTCGATATTATATACTGAATCAACCTCAAAATTGATTTATTAGAATAATATCTATTTTGATTACAGACTTTAACGTAGTTACTTCTGATAGGCTAATACCTCATCTATTGTCTACGTAATATTTTCTTCTTTTTTTATTCATATTTCATATTTATTCTTTATATTGCACATAATAGTCAATATTTATCATTCAATACTAATATAATATAATAGTAAATAAATAGTAATTGCCATTATTAGTACAAAATGTGGTATCTTAAACATCTAATACATATATATAAATTCTTATTTCTATCACCTATAAGATTACATTCATAAATATCAGGCCTATACTAATAAATAATAAATCATTAATTGATTGATAGGTGATACTAATTATCAATAATTATTGATTGATTGATTAGGTATTGATTGATTGATTACTTATTGATTGGAAATTGTTTTTTTACAATACATGACCAAATAACAACACCTTACGTTAATACTCTATTACTTATTTTAGCTTGACGAAAAACATATTTGTACTCTATTCATTATAGCTTATTTATGTATAACTTAACCTATATTTACTTCCTTTTTTCCGTTTTCCGCGGTTCGCGATTTCTTTCAGTTTTATATAGCCGTTCGGTAACGTACCATGCATGTTTTCTTGTTTGCAATTTTACCATATTATTTTATAACTGTTAATTTAATGTTTGTTTTCCTTATTTATTACATGTGCAGAACACTTTAATATTTCCAAATTTTCAACTTTTATTTATTTTATTTTATTTTATTTTTCTCTACTAATTTCAAAATTTCATAATTAAAATATTTCAATTTTAACTGAATTTCCCACGTTGTGCTAGAACATTATGTAGATTTAATACAAGGAAATAATTTACACTTGTACTCATTCGTGCAAAATAGATTTTGCCCATGCAGTTTAAGTTCAATTTCAAACAACCTTATCACTTTATTACCATGTTAATTAAATTATTAATATATTATTCAGGTTCAATTTATACTTATTATTTTTATTATTAATTATTTCAAATCTGTTTTAAAATTTGGATACATGTTTTCCTTCTTACGGTTTATCATGCTTTATTTCATATTTTGAAATGAGTTTAGATACTTTAACATAAATAAAAATTGATAATATAATAATAATGGATAACACTCCTAAAATTCCAATAATTGCATACATCATATAGTCATTTTTTAGTTGAAGATTTGGAATTACAGAATTTAATTTTAATTTTAACAATTTTTCAGTCAAGACATCTAGTTCTTGCGTATTAGCTGTAACATTTAAGTGTTTTTCTGACCAATTCCTTATTAAATTTATCATTTCGTTTGAGACTTGTAAAATTTTCTTCGTCGGAGTTACGATGTCTCCGAAAATGAGATTATCGAATTGTTCATGTGGAATAAAATATGATCTATTATTTCCAAAATGAAATTTTTTCCGAATGTACTTCTTGTTGTCCGCCTAATTTTGTCATATAGCCTGGTTCTAACGCTGAATATAACACTCCAGCATGAGTCTAAGACTATGATATATTTGAATGATATTTTTCTGATTTTAATCGACAGTATTCTACCGAATTTTTGAATATTAAATTATTCAAATATTTGGATTCCGTATTTAATTTTACATTGTTACAAAAATACAAGAAACTTTTAAATGTACATTCATCTTTTTCTAGGCTATAGAATTTTCTTCCAGTAAAATATACCATTTCCGGTAATTGATAATAATATCGTCAATTGTCAATGAGGAATCCCATTGATGTTACCTCATACATTTTCGATATGCTAGTTTCATAGACAACTGTTGTGCGTAATAATAGATCAACATTATTTTCATTGTAATAAAATTTTAGCACATGAACACTCGATATTCTATAAAATAATCCGATGTCCTGAGAATATATTTATGTTTTAATACATCATGAGAATTTATGAAATCCAAAACTTCTTGATTACTCAAAATATATGTTAATTCGTTAGATAAAATATTTTTCAGAATTTCAGAAACACGTTGTTTTGCCATGTGCAAAAATAAATTTGTTAGAATTTTCCGATGAGCTTGGTGCATATAACAGTAAAGTTCTTGTAATTTAGACCGAAAATCATCCAATATGTGCTTGACTTTAACAATTACGCCATGAACTACGCTAATTTGACCATTCATAGAATGTTTTAATCTTCTGACCTCATTTGTTAATACATTTTCGTGTTCGGTTAATTTATTTATTGACGCTGACATTTGTTGTCCATGCACTAAGTTGTAAGCTGATAGTCCAATGGAAGAAAATCCTAGAATCCATGAGAAAATAGATCTCCTTGTTCTATTTTTATTCATGCATTGTGCTATACCATCCTTGTATAAAAATGCACATGGAATGGAATTTAAAATGTTTGTGCGAAATTCTAATTCTTGTTTCCGAAATTCTTCGGAAATATCTGGCACTTCCGAACAAACTTCATGAATCGGAACTGATTCATGAAAGTTTAGGTGTAATTTAACAGTGGTGTATACCTCATTCACCGTATGTACTGCAAACGAATCTTCGAAAACTGCGATTCCTAATTTCTCCAAAGTGTATTGCTGATGTTCTGCTGCTGATATCGTTACAACTGCGATGCCGACTAATATTAATTTTCCAAACATGATGTGACAGTTTTCTTCCACAATCTGTAATTTATGGAAAATTTACCTCTTATTTATTTATTAATTATTTTGCCGTGTTTATGATTATTTCAAACATTTACAATTAATTAGCTATAATATTAAATATTATTTTACTTCACTTATTTATTTCTCTTTATTTTCCTTATAAGCATATGACACTGTAAGAGACGAGACCATTTCCTGTCCGTCAAGACGTTAGCCTTTGGTTCTTTGGGATATTACGTGAACACTAAGTTCACTACCCAACCAGGTCGGGCTGACTCGACCTAGGTCAGTGCTCACACATATAAGAAAAATAAAGTTCATGTTTTTTTTTTCAATCACTTAGCATTTCTTCTTCTTCTAATTCCTCCTCAATATATGGCTTTAATCTACGAATTTCGACTGAATCATATTTCACCTGTCCTTTATTATTATAATATTTTAACTTATAGGAATTGTTATTTAACTTTTCAATTATTTCCGCTCTAATATTGTATTTTTCTGCGAAACATGCTGGTGTCCCTGGTGTTGGCATCTGACGCACTAGAACCTTTTGGCCAATTTCAAAAGTTGGTTGATCAAATTTCTTTTCCATATATTTCTTTTGAGATTTGAAACGTTTTTGCAAGTTCTTATATGCCAAATTTCTAGCTTCTTTTAATGCGGCAATACGTAACTCATTGTCTTCGTTTTCACATGGAATGTCTAAATAATTTTCAAGAGGGGTTCTAGCCTCTTTACCGAATAGTAAATAATATGGACTATATTTCATTCCGTCATGGATTTGTGTATTCAAAGTAAATACAGTACTTGGTAATACAACATCCCATGAATTCAGTTTCTTATCACAGTAGTGTCTCATTACTGTTTGTAAGGTTAGGTTCATTCTTTCTGCTTGACCGATTTTATAATGCGCGCCTGTGTTGGCGAAGTTTAGATGAATTCCATACCGCTCGGCCATTTCTTCCATTAGTTTTCCCCGATGTGAGGACAAACGATCTAGCCGAATTTGCTTTGGTATACCATACTTTAATATTAGTTCTTCGTATATGGTTTGACATATTGTTTCTGCAGACACATTTGGAATGGATTTCGCTATTAAATATCTAGTAGCTTGGTCTACTATAACTAAGATATATTTATGTCTATGAGTGCTTGATATCGGGAAGGGTCCAGCCTCGTCTATCACTACGCTATCCCAAGGTTGGTACTGTGAGTACGTCTGTGGATGTAACGGAATACGCCCAGTCTTCCTCTTGTTTGTTTGACAACTTATACAAGATGCGCATTTATCGTGAAAGAATTTCTTCATATTAGGAAAATAAATTTTCCTAACTACTCGTGCATAACACTTGCTATACGAGAAATGTCCTCCTCCGTATTGTTCTACATGTAGTTGTCTAAATACGTGTTCACGCAACGAAAATGGAATACACAGTAGATATTTCTTTGCAATCGCAAATCTATGTATCCTATACAATCTTCCTCCTCGTATTTCGTACATTCGAGTTTGTTTTTCGAGTTCCGGTGTACATTCATCTGGATGTTCTATTGCATTAATCAAGGGTCCGAATATTTTGTCTTTTCTCTGTAATTCGGCTACATCTATGTTCTCTTCTAACGTCAGAAACGTATCAAGTGTATCTAAATCGAAATCATTTTTATCGGGAGTTATTGTTGTGTTTCTGCTTAATACGTCAGACGGATTTTTACTTCCTTCACAATGAACCGGGATGTAATTGTATTCTTCAAGTTCCAAAGACCAACGTAAAAGTTTTGGTGATAATTTAGGACATGTTTTTAAATGAGTAAGGGCACGACAATCCGTGTACAATTCAAATTCATTCGCATATAAATAAAAATTGAATGCTTTGCATGCTGCTAAGATACTAAGCAGTTCCTGTTCCACAATATGTCTCGATTGTTCATTCGGTCTTAATAGCCTACTATAGTATCCTAATGGTGTCCAGTTACCATTTTCTTGTTGCTGTAGCAACACTGCACCTACGGATTTTGAACATGCATCCTTGCATAACCGTAAAGGTTTCCCCTGGACATATGGACATAATAATGGGGCAGATAATAGAGCAGCCTTTAACTCCTCAAATGCTTTTTGGTGGTTCTCATTCCACACGAACTTTTGTCCCTTTTTCAAAAGTTTCTGTAAATCTGCGGTTAGATTTGCATAATTCTTACAAAATCTTCTTACATAATTTGTCAATCCTAGGAATGATTTTAATTCTTTTGGTGATTTTGGTGGTTTAAACATTTTTATTGCCTTCATTATTTTTTCACTGATTTCGTATCCACTCTCGCTTACTAGATGGCCTAACGCTAACACCTTTTCTTTCATAAACTGACATTTCTCTACTGAGAGTTTCATTGCAAATTTTCTTAATCTTTTGAAGACATTCTCTAAAACTTCTAACATTTTCCCCTGCCCATTCGTGAATAGGAAGATATCATCCATATAATAAGATACAGACTCTACCGATATGTTCGCCAACGCCATAGCCATTATCCTAGAGTATACCGCTGGTGCGCTCAAGTAACCTTGAATTAGTCTAGTAAATCTATAACTTCCTAGACCAGGAATATTGAATCCGGTGCAATCACGTGATTCTTCTGTGATTGGTACTTGAAAATAAGCAGATTTTATATCTAACACTGAGTACCATTTATGACCTCCCATACATGATAAAATCGAATGTACAGGCGGTAAAGACACCGTGAAAAATTCTGCGTGTTTATTTAATTGTCTAGCATCCAGGACGCTTCTCAGACTCCCGTCTGGCTTCTTAATGAAATGAAATGAAATTTTGAGTTTTACGTCCCACGCTTATGCCGGTTAGGCTAAAGGAGACGGTGATAATGAGTAATGAATGAAATGGTGGAATGAAGAAAGTGGGAGGAAACGGGAGAACCCCGAGAAAACCCACGCACACGGTGTTTGTCCAGGCTTCTTAATGAATAGCATAGGGCTGTTATAAGGGCTTGAAGCCTCTTCTATAATATCCTGTTTTTAGAAGAACATTTATGTGCTTCCTAACCTTGTCCTTTAATGCTACTGGCACTGGATATTGCGCGCGTCTAAACGGAACTTTTGTCTTTAACTCTATGTGATGGCTGTAGTTTTTAATTTTCCCTATACTCTCTTTTCTCCATGCAAATACATCTGAATATGTTCGGAATATTCTTGATTTGTCCACGAATTTACCAATACTTCTAGGAGCTAAAAATGTTTTCTTTGCTACGACAAATTTCGGAACCATGCATACTCTTAGAATATGCGATATTCTCTCAGAAACATTTAGTGGATTATTATTATTCCTATTTTTGTTTGGAGGTCGACCAAATCTTTGCAAAATAATCTGTCTCTTGCCATAATGAATTTGACAATTGTGCGGGTGTAAAAAGTCATTGCCAATTAAAATTTGATTAGGGAAATCCTTAATTCTAAATCTATGGTGAAAATTGCTACCAATTATTGTAAATTGAACAATTGCTACTTTATCAATTGTCAAAGACTTTTGCAACATGCCTCTAATTTGGGTTTTCTCCGGAATAACTATCGCATTCGTTGGTAATAATTCATCACTTATGACTGACAATTGTGATCCCGTATCAATTGTTGATCTTATTCTTCGGTTTGCTATGTAAACTGGTAAAAATACCATTTCATTGTCACGTTCTATTGCGGCTACTATTTCTCTAATTTTCCTAACTCTATTATCTGTAAATGTGCCTCATTCATTTACAGTTTGTTTCAGTTTAAAGACTGAATAGGTGGACTATATGTTACTCCGTTTAGTTGTTGTGGAACCATTGGTGGTACCGCAGGCTGAGACTGTGGAGGTTGTTGAGATACCATTGGTAATACCTGTTGATAATATTGCGGCGGGAAATTAGGCTGAAATTGCGGATTATACTGATAGTTATTCGGAAAATTATTTTGGAAACCTTTTCCGCGCCAATTTCTCCTGAAATTTCTTTGTCCTCTTCCGTTTCCGGATCTGTAATTGTTTCCTCGACCTCTATTATTTCAGTTATTATATTTGCCATTCCACGACTGATTGTTGTCATAATTTCTATTGTTTCTATTGTCATAATTTCTGATTTCTAAAATTTCTTCCTCTAAATCCTTTTCCTCGATCTGACCTATGTTCTCTATTTTTGTCTTGATCCTGACTACCGTTTGAATCCTGAGCTTGATCCTTATTATGATTGAACTGTGATGCATTCGTTAATGCTACTTGTAAATCATCAATTTTCTTTTCTAATTTTGAAATTTGCGCAACACTAACTGGCTCTTTCTTAATTTCTTTGTCTTCTTTTTGATTAATAGTTTATCTATTTCTATATCACTATCTTCACTTTCTACTTGTTTCATTTTCTTTAGTAAATCTTTCACCGTTACTTTCCTATCTCTATTATCTCTCTTCTGTCTCCTTTCTATTTTACACTTATTTTTATCTACTTTTTGTAACTTCTAAAAATTCTTCTAATGATACGAAAGTTTTTGTTCCTACTTTTTGCATAAAATATGGCAAAAGTCCTGCTGCTATTAATCCTATTTTCTTTGTATCGTCCATTTTCTCATCTATTCTATCCGCTAATGTAAGAATATCATAAGCGAAATTTATCATAGGTTCCTCTTCTCTCTGCAACCTGTCTCTAATCCTGTCTTCTAAATCTAGGTTAAAATTTGAATTTGTAAATTCTTCTATCAGATCCTTTTGTAGGTCTTTATACGAAATGTCTGCCACATTTTTTCTTTTCAAAAATAGCTTTACCCATTGTCTACCTACATTTTTAAAAACTGTAGTAAGCAGTGTTTTCCTTTTGTCTTCATCATACCCTGCTATTTCACAAGCGTCATCAAACTCATCAAAGAACGCAACTATGTCCTGATCCTTTATTAAATCGCACTTTGGTAATCTACTCATATCCGTAAATATTGCTACTCTTCTATCTGATGCCGCCATATCTCTATTTTCTAATTCTATTTTAGGTTCTTTCTGTTCCTTGTTTTTTTTCTTTTATATCTGGATTTATTTCTTCAAATTCACGTGCGTCCCCGCGGTGGTGTTAATAAACGTACTAATTTCTCGACTCCTACGTCTACACCTTCTAATGTTTTCTGCGTTCTTGTTATAATTCTCCTTTCCGTCATTAAACTATACTTATTCTAAAATATTTATACACACATTATATAATTCTAAACCCTTCGTATAAGCACGTACACAAACACCTTTTGTATTAATCATATAATAAGGCACATATACTTTTATAACACAACCATTTCTTAATAATTCATAAGGAATTCTTATGTTTACTTCTAACTTATTTACTACACACATAATAATTATTGTTACCAAATGGAAAAATTAGTCATTATTATTATTATTCTTTAACTTCATCGCTGTTTCCAACATTTCGCGAGGGTGGGCGGGTGGGTTTAGCAACTACCAAGCAAGAGTGCGGGATGCAACCATGCCAATGGCTAATTTAAACTAGGATCGAATTTCAAAGTATCTAGACCATGCCTTGGTGGTTACACTAAACTAGTTCTAGTTATGCGGGAATCGAACCCAAACCTGGGTTCCACCATGCCAACCTGGATTGCTCTTGATGAAAATTGAATAGAATTTGACTAGGTAGAGCACTCTGAGCTCCCCAGATTGATCTAATTAGCATTAAGTAACTCTGTATTTACTCGCATTATGTGAGAGGTAATTTGGGGATACTCCACCACTGATTGCATTGAGTGAGGGCCAACCAGAGCCCTATTAAAATGATAACAAAAATGTCTACTTAAAACATGTGTATTTAATAGAATTACTAATAATTTGTGTGTGAAGCATTGTTTGTGTAATCAGGACTTAAGAAAGTGTGGTTTAGTGTGTGAATCATAAATAACGAATCGGATTAGCACAGAATTTGGTTGTGACACATACCTGTTGTTGGTGATGATATTCGAGCCAAGCACTGAATGATCGTATCCCAGTAACAGCAGTCGGTTGAATTTCAACGTTGGTACTTCTTAGACGATTCTCTTAATAATAAAGTTAATAATGCTTAACCCGATGAATGACTGAACTTTGAATGCTACTCTTCCAAGTATTGATCCTCTAATAACTATGTCATTGAACAAAATAAAAGGTTTTTATACAACTCAAACTGCTGACGTTCCGGTAATACGGTTTCAGCACTCGGGCCGATTTTCATCCACGTGCGTCCCAGATCTGAAAAGATCTTATTCAACCAAATTCTCATAACCTCAATTCAATTATGATGACACGAAACAATGTCACTTTTCTTGATGTCCTCATTGTCCCAAGAAAAGTGTGAATGTTAACAAATTTATTACATAACATTACAAGCTCTTGTTGATAGACTAGAATGCATACAATCTGAAGTATACACATAGTGTATTCTCTGCACATATCTCTTTAAAACAAACAAGAGTAAATTAGGTTTCCTAAAACTCAAGACAATATTACAAAACAAATTAAACCAATAAATTAATAATTTATCTATGGTCTTGACAATAATATAATTTGTATTTCTACAATGAACGCCACTGCGCTTCCGGTTTCGTATTTCAGGTAGAATATATCTTCATTATCTCACTAAATTAGCATTCTACTTTGAAATATAAAGTCTAAAGTCGCTTATAAAATGAAAGCAAATGTAGATAGCCGCAATTGATAATTATTGGAACAAGTTAGACCGAAGGGCAATCATGTCAGGTGAACGGCCGCCATCATGTTATCCGCCAGTTTGAATCTTGCTTAAGAAATTTAAATGGGAAGGGGGTCATGTGATGTATGAAACAAAGCTAGAATTTTAAGAGAAACTAATGGTGTAAGCAGATTTTACATAACTGTAATAACTTTTAAGTTATAAGCACTTGAAACTCAGATTACCTCTTATAAAATGTGTTCAATGTGCTTGCCATGTTCCGCTATGCATATTTGCAATCGTGCCTCCCAAGCTGTAAGAACAAGGATCAATGTTTCAGGTGTGATTTGTGCACCTGTATGCTGTATTTGTTGTTTCAAATGATCCAGATTTCTAATATTTCCGCCATATAACATTGCCTTTACGTGCCTGACAGGTAAAAGTACATTGGTGATAAATTAGGTGATTTGGCAGGCCATCCAATTGGCTTATGTTGACCAATCCATCGACCAGGAAATTGTTCATCCAGATACTAACGAACCTGCAGTTCATAATGAGGTGGCGCCCCATCATGCTGGTAAAATAAGGGCCGATACTGAGGGAAGAATGAGTTGTTTTAACATGTCCACATAACGCTCTGCTGTTAAGGTGCCAGGGACAACAAATAGGCTATTGATACCTGTCTCCCACATCATAACTTTCCCACTATCAACCATCTTACACGGATCTGTCCATTTGAGGTTTTCTGGAGACCAGTAGTGTAGATTTTGTTTGTTTACCTCCCCTGTAACAAAAATTTGCCTCATCTTGTGTGTAAAATTAGCATTGCAAAGTTGGGGTCCTATACCAATTGTTCCACTGTTCACTCACAAAATTGCACTTTCCGATCCGAATCATTCTCAGAAAGATGGTGCTGAAGCTTCATTTTGTAAGGATGCCAGTTATGCAAGAAGTTTGTACAAAGTGAAGTGCCGGAGAAGGGAAGAACTCAATCCAGCCACCATCGTGTACGAACTGAGATACTAAGCGCCGAGGGATAAGTCAGAGATTAATGTCCTAAGTAGAACCCATTACCAACGATCAAATAGAAATCAGACTAACAGGAAGACAATTCATCACAGGAAGCTGCAGATCCCGATATTCGAAATAGGAACTTCAAATACAGAAGCTTAAAAGAGAAAAATACCTACTGAAGATAACGCAAGTGTAGCCATTTAGTAATTGTGTCGTATTTTTGGAATTGCTACAAGAATCGTACAGTGTGGACTTAAGCGAGACGGATTGCTGCATAAAGGTAGGACCAATCCTTATTTTACTTTTATCCCACTGGAAATTGGGACTGAAGTGTATTGGCAGATCGCACTCTATTTTCAGTCTTTTTTTCTTCCTGGTCAAATGTCGCATCGCGACGGAACATTTATTTTTATAATCATCCGTCTCCAGACAGATTGGACAATAATTAAGATTTTAGTAATTCTTTTCAATATAAAGGAACAATGCTTATGTGATATTTTATTTCTGTTGTACTTCATTTTATCGGAAAGACAATCTCATATATACACTCATGTGCAAACTTAAGAATAATGCTATTTGCATGATTTATTGCACTCAGAGAATGGTGAATCAGCCATATATTATTGGAACGTGGAATTGCAAATGGATACAGTTCGAAAACACTGGAAGAGAATGCACAGGATGGGCAATAGAGACAAAAATGCATGGACATGGGAAAATTCAGAAAAAGACCAATGTGGTTTTCGAGGGTTAACCGTAAGATACAGGACATCAATAGTGTGTATGATTGCCTCGCACTGCAACACATGCACCGAAACGTGATTGCATGCTGAGAATGAGATTATCAAGAAATGGCTGAGGTATGTTTTGCCATTCCTGTACAAGTGCCTCCCGCAGCTCAGGAATGGATCTTGGAGCCATTTGACGACGTGCAATTCGCGTGCCAAGCATATCCCACGCATGCTCGATAGTGTTCAAGTCCGGTGAGCAACTGGGCCAATCGAATCCCTGATATCCTGGTGATCAAGGTATTCATCCACTATGGCAGCGCGATGGGGACGTGCGTTATCACAAATTAGAATGAAATCAGGACCCACTGCAACCCGAAACAGACAAACGTATTGGTCCAAGATGTCATCCCGATACATTGCACCAATGACGGTATCCTGTAGGAAGACATGCAGAGGTGTAAGGGACCCCAGGATGATCTCATCCCATCCAGTAATTCCGCCGCCCCTGTACTGGTCTACAGCAGTTATGTTAGCTGGAAGGAACCGTGTTCCTGGTTCTCTCCAGATGAACGCACGTCGAAAATCATTGGTGAGACTGAAACTGGATTCGTCTGTGAACAGGACATGACTTCATTGTTCCGAGGTCCATGTGTGATGTTCTCTGGACCAATTCAACCGAGCTCTTCTTTGCTGTGGGTCAATGGAACACACTTTCCTGGTCTTCTGGCATACAAGTGTCCTTCAGCTAACCGTCGGTACACTGTAAATCTTGACACTGACGTTTCTGTAGCAGCTGCAAGGTCCTTAGAGAGATCTGAGGCGGTGCTGTGTCTGTTGCGCCTGGCAGTTAGACGTAAGTAACCGTCTTCCTGGTCACTGGTGCTCCTTGGACGACCTTCGCCGAACCTCCGAGAGACGTTTTTACCCCTTTGGAATCGTCGCCAGATCCTCGAGATGACACTTTGTGGGACACCCAATTCACGAGACGCGTCCAGCTGGTTCTGACCCCCCTCGAGTCGCCCGATGATTCTTCCACGCATAACATCATCAATATGGTCTCTTTGCGCCATTCTCCTACATGTACAATGGCACTATGTCAAGTAATGCAGCTTTGATTCACAAGTCTCTAACGTCTCGAACACAAGTGCTTGCGTGTTGAAACTACGCTCATCACCAACCATTGTTCAATGGGTATATGCAGCATCACCAAGCGGCAACATCGGGAGTTACGCGTGTTAAGCAGTCAGGTATGTGTAATAGGATAAATTATATGCATTTACGATACTCTCCAAAACTGCTATCTATGTATTTTTACATTATTTTTAAGTTTTGCACATGAGTATATATATGTACAGCGTTTTATTTCTAAAAATAAAGGTGCTGGTATGCTGGACCACAGGTTCATAATGGTTAGAAAGTTGCATACCTTTCAGGGTATTATTATTATAATTATTATTAACAATAATAATGTCCAGTACCATATCACTGCAGTCGTGTAACTAAAAATTTTAAT
Organism: Thermobia domestica; assembly: GCF_964235325.1. Classification (NCBI taxonomy): domain Eukaryota; kingdom Metazoa; phylum Arthropoda; class Insecta; order Zygentoma; family Lepismatidae; genus Thermobia; species Thermobia domestica. Next base: position 138,706,028 of record NC_137463.1, on the reverse strand, counting down.
TTTTCATCTTAATTTTACAATACAATGAACATAATGATAATCAATATTTCTTAGTGATTAATTTCTTACTTTTTTGTCTTTTTTAAACGGGCGAAAGTAAGGTACTATTGCTTGTTTTCAGAAGGCATCAAGAGTTTCACAAATACTGAATTTCATTAACAACACACATACAGTACCTTGTTCACATAGTGTACTTCAGAGCAAAGGTGTCCAAACTCATGAGGCTGGCGCTCACGAGTTCACAACTCACGATCACTCAACCTCAACCTCACGAAGTGAGCGTGAGGTTGAGTGAGTGTGAGGTCAGACTGGTTATGTGAGCGTGAGGTCAGGCTAGAGGTGAGCGCGAGGTCAGACTGGTGAGGTGAGCGTGAGGTTGGATCAAAGTAGACACCTGGTTTTTCCAATAGCAGGGAGAAGTATATTGTAATTCGAAAACACTCTCTACACAAAAGCTTTTTCTCTATCTGAAGGTAACACCTGCTGTGACACGACCATAGGTAAGCAGGGAGTATCTTTGGTCCGCTACCTTCTTCTTTTTTTTTTTTTTCTTCATTGGCCAACTTAGGATAGAAGTTTTAGTGTCTTTGTCATCAGGTATTTCTTAGAAGCAAGTAGAAAATAATCATGGAATGTCTTGATGTTTTGTCAAGCACACTGGAGAGTATTTGGCCTCGAAATCCGGTCAAGAATATTCATTATTTAGTATCATAAAATAACCAATTAAATTAAACTGTTTTGTAATTACCTACATTTTTAAAGATACATTACCGCCAAAACTGGTTTGAATATTTTCCTTTGTCCCTTTAACTATAGTTTTCTCTTGTAATTTCGCTTGCCATTGTTTAATAGGGATTTTGTAGGCTAAGTCTGTTTTATTTACGAATTTTCTAGAGGGGAGGGGAATCTTGAATCTTGGGCTAGCAGTTAACTAAATAAGAAATGCAGCCCTCCCCCGCCCTCGGCCGAGGGAAGCCCATCTCTCCAACTACTTGGGCGCAATTTCCCCCGAATATACTATTCGCCCCCAAAACAGAGTGCTTAAATTCTTAGCGAGATTTCTCCTACCCAATGAGTTTCCACACTGGTTTGCATGTCGAATACATTGCAGGCTACATCTTTTAGTAGTCCTTGTCCATTCTTTCCAGGGTTGGCAAAAGCCATGGTTTTTATTGAAAAAATTTTTAAAAAACGGTTTTTTGGTTTAAATCCGTTTTTGTTTTGTTTAAACCAGTTTTTTTTTTTTTTTTTTTTTTTTTTTTTAATAATTTGCTCTATGCATTTATATCACATATGGACAGAAATAAGTTTGTTTCGCCTTGGCGTTATTATGCAAAAACCGAGTTATGTTGGAAGGGGCCACATAACCTTAAAGCGGAATCCAAACGCTTCTCGCCTTACATCAGAGATAAATTGTCCTCTATTTGAACTCGAAACCGGGACTAATTGGCCGCAAATGCGATACATCTGCCGACTCACGAAGGACTCATGATAAAAATACGTTGTACTGATCTTTACATACTTGTTAATATAGTTGTCAAGTGTCATTTCAGAAGGACAAGAAGATAAGCAATTGCACAATTGAAACCATTAAAAAGAATTACATATGGACAATTTCAAAATACTGTAGTAGTCCAAGTTTGTTCACAACGACTTTTATTAGTACAAGTTAATGAACTACGACGACGTAATTTGCATATCAGTAAGAAAAGTGAATAATGATACGAATTATTTGAGTCCACTTTGGCTCTGACCCATTTATACATAAATACTACCAAAGATACTTCTGATTTCAATAAATGCCTCTCGTGGGGTTTGTGTGACCCCCCTCCCCGAAAGTACGGTATTTCGATGTATTTTATCAACAGTAAATACGACCCTGCGAAACAATATTTAGAATTTTTCTTTGACTACAATTGCATAACAATAATAACAAACTACAAAAAAATCACAGAAGAAACATTCGTAAATTTATATTTAAAAAAGCAGAAACTGCTATAGTAGTATAATCTTTTTGAGTAATAAGTGGGGAATTAGGTCTGAATATAATACGAATAATTGCGGGAGTGAAACGTGATAACCCACAAATGTGTGTTCATCAAGATTTTACAAATACTTACACCTTTACGAACATTCTTCGGTTTTTGGTTTAAACCAGCCAACCCTGATTCTTTCTAAACAGGATCAGTCTATACAGTATTTTTTTTTTTTTTTTCATCTTTCGTCATAATTTTATCCTTTCAAGCCACAGAGAAATTCATTCACCTTCACAGTTGCCGTTATTAAAAGGAAAATTATAGTATAATTAAAAGTTCGATTCTGTCATTTTGAAAGAAAATGTGCCCTTTCCCCTCCCAAAAAAAGTCTAACGGGTGCAACCAACGCCCTAAAGCAGCATGTGGGCACCTCTGCCTGCTCCAAATAGAAAATAGAATTTACATATTTTTTGGGCGAGTATTTGAGAGGCATTATTACATCTTGATAAGCATATAGAATTTCACATACACCGACTATTTACTTGGAAATAGAATTCATATAGTTAGCAAGTAATTGTTTTTGTATAAATATAACTACGCAGAACAGCCATAAATAAATGTTTTGTATTACTAGGGTAAATGTGCCAGTCCTCGACCACTTAACTCATTTTCGTATAATCCTTTAATCGTTGTTCAGAGAGCGGAACAACTTAGGAGGATGCAACTAGCTCACGTGTGTCCCTAAAGCTATATTTCATCTATATTTTATCCAAAACAGAGATAGCTTATACCATTTATGTAATATTAGTCGGACAAACACCTATGATTGATTTATTTTTAGTGTTTGACCACTAATGTTTTAATGTTTTGCCGACCTTAGGCCCAAAAGCGTTTGGCGCTCCCCTCCCCCCGTCGATGAACAACATTTTAATACAAAATAATCATATAGAAAAATCTTATTTTATAAATATCTTCGTTTTTGTACAAATTTTAATGCATTTTCACTTTGTATTCTGTAAAGAAAGATTTGAATTGCTACAAATTAAGTTTTTTTAAAGTAAATTTACAGAAAATGATTAATTTGAGTTTTACAATACGAGCTAGTTCAATAATACATGGAATTCGTTTCGAATTTTCGACTGTACGTAATAGTTTTAATATTGAAACTACCGAGAGTCTCTAAAATGACCAGAATAACTGTTTGGACTGTTGAAATTTATCTAGATAGAGATTGGTAAGGTGGCAGATGTCGAGGATCACATGCGAAAGAGAACTTAGGGAAGTGAGCGAAGCACATCATACGGGCCGGCTTCTATGCAAATGTCTACTGCAAGTATAAGGTTAAAATTTTACTTAACTTCGACCAATGATTCAAGCCATAGATTTGCAAAATCAATTATTTCTTGAAGAGTTTCATTTTTACTTTTAATATTATTATTATTATTGAACTTTGACTTTTTTGGGGGGGCCGCGGTGGCTCAGTGTTAGAGCGTTCACCTCTGGTGCGTAGGGATCCGGGTTCGATCTCAGCCCCCGCCAAATGAACTTTGTGTTGAACAAACATCGTGTGCGTGGGTTTTCTCGGGTTCTCCCGTTTCCTCCCACTTTATTAATTATATCATTTCATTCATTCTTACATCATCGTCTCCTTTAGCCTAACCGGCATAACATTGGGATGTAAAACTGAAAGATTTCATTTCGTGGGCTATTCCCGAAATAAGAATGTTGATGTCTTTTTTCCTTTCGACTTCACAGTATACTCTTACTTATGATATAGTTTATAGGTAGATTTCTTTTCTTATTACTGCTGCAACACAGCATAACATGCTTATAAATACGCAATCGAACACTGTATCCTTCAGCAATAGAATTAGTGAATATGTGAGCAGTGCCGCCGTGCTGCCCAGAGAGAATATTGATCTCCAGAAAGGGAGAAGTGACAAGACGACTATTTCCTAGTAGCCATGTCATTTTTACTACTAATGATAAATAATTTCCAAAGGTACCAAAAGTACATAAGATATATTTTTAATATTTTTAAGAGAACAGGATAATTCAATTAGAATAGTCAGTTATGGGATTCTGTTCATGGCAATTTTTGATCTCTGTCCCTTTGTTCACAGGTCATTAATGAATATTTTAGTAAAATAATCTACGGTTGTGCCCTTTAGATAAACATTGGTAATTTGGTGAAATGATAATGGGAGAAAAGAGGAAAGCTCACGGACATAAAGCTGTTTGTGAAGGCTTAAACAAGGGAGATCCGGGAGTGTCGAATGGACGTGGGGAAAACCGATGACTGAAAATGGATGGCGAAGCCACCAGTCAGTGACCAATAGGATTAGAATATTTGTTAAGCCTTGGTCCGAAAACATTTGATCTAAAAAACAAAATTCAATTCTATTTCATCCCCCTGGACTCGGGAAAGGGATAATGCGACTACCTCTAGTGTGGTTATACTTAGTCTGTACTACAAGTTGGCTTTGATTTGATTTTCGTTTGGCATCGTTCTTCGGCAGCGAGGCTATATGAGACATGGACCTACAGTTTAAGGTGAAATCCGAACCACCATCCTTCAATGCTCTCGCACCAGGAATAGAACATGGGATCCCGTGCACCAAAGGCACGCGTGCCAGCCACTAGACCAGCTGGGAGGGCTACAAGTTGGCTTTGCTGAGACGACGATAATAAGTGAGTATCGTTTCACAGTGTGAAACTACAGTAGACTTCCGAACATTACAAATTCAATCTAAAACTAGATATGCAACCTTCTGTTGCAATAGAGGGATAAGGTCAGACAAAAAACTTATTCTTGAAGCGATTTTTGAACACCGCTTTTCGACATCTCTTACCGTTTACAATCTATGGAAATCAATATTGAAACCAGAAGTAGTAGGAATTTACACCATTTCCAATTTTAATAAAGAGATAGGTGGAAATGGTGTAAATCTTTGAGACCCTGAATCGATTTCCGAAAACTTTTTGTCACTGGTTACTACCATTTTTGTGCTATGACCATTACTAATGAAACCATAAAATAGTTCATTCCAACCCAGGGTGCGAAATCGTTTGAAAATGGTGGGGGGAAGGAAGTTCGACTTATTTGTCTGAACATTTTCATTACAATTATATTTTTATATTAAGGTATACCCGCCGACAGATTTTGGTGGGGGAAATTCCCTCCGCCCCCCCGGATTTCGCACCCTGTTTCAACCACTTCCGGTTTACGCAGAAGACTGTCGCACGAGATTGAATCTATTCTTGGAATGCTGAATTGATTCCTGGAAACTGTTTCTCGTTCCTGGAAACCAACGGAAACCGAAAAAAAAAAAAAAAAAGAAAGAATCGACATCGTCCGTCTGATCATTATCGAAAACGATTGAATTGTTTGAAATGACCTTTCGAATATGGTTAGCTCTGGACTCAACTTAAAATTTTATCATATGAGTTTCTTTAAAATTTGTATCCTAAGGTAGTGGGAATTAAAATATGATAAAATTAATCAAAGTCAGGAAGATTAAACTAGGCAGGGGCGCACACACGGGGATGGTCCACCGGGTCCGGACACCCCCAAAAAATCATAACTCAACAGACATGTACACAGATTCGTAGTAAAACTATGGTTGCTTGGAAGAAAAGATTGATATAGCCTAAAATTTAGTCGTAACTTTCCTTTTCTTATAAGAGCAGTCCAGTTCTATCAGTTTTCCTCAGGAATAGGTCTGTACTTAAAAATTAAGCTTTTTTTTGGGGGGGGGGGGAGGTGTAGAACATCAGTTCAATACTACATAGACGTAGTATCTTGTAGTATTAGACCCACTCCAAAACTTGGACCCCTCCTAACAATAATTTCTGAGTGCGCGCCTGAAACTAGGTAATATATATATATATATATATACTCTTTATTTAAATAAGTGGTCATGCGTCCAAGCGTTTTCGAAAGCGCCTAAGCGTCAGAGGGTATATTTCTAAAATATTTTAAGTTCCCATTTTATATTCAGGCTTCTTTGTAGGAAATGCATTTTTTAACATGGGTCGGAATCGGACTGAGGTTTTCCTTTTTCACTTTTATCGAAAGGGGTTTCAAATATACTTGACACATTTCTCACAAACCTATTCTTTCCGTGTGGAAAATGGGCTTTCAGCTAATAATACCAATAATATTCATGTTCTCATAATTTATATTTATTCCCAGCAAGGCTTCTCTATACCGTTGTAGTGCAGTGCAATATTATGTTTTACCAACTTTGTTCTTAACGAAATCATAGTTCTTGCTAAACAGATACTTCGTACTTCTAAGGTATTTAATTTAACGCCTGTTTCTAACAACTTTCGTAATGAACTTGAATTGATTGATTGATTTGAGTTTAGCGTTCCATTTAGCATTGCGGTTATATGAAGCGTGGACCTACAGCTTAACGTGGGATCCGAACCACATGACCTCCAGCCGGGATCGTAATGAACTTACTTCTAATTTCGAATGTGGATTAGTTCTGTTAGAAGTTTGTGCCCCCTTGCTTGCTCTTCAAGCCCCCAGGTCGGAAACCACTACTCTAATTAACCCGATCGTTTTATTATTGAATTTGCATAGAGTGAAAGTCTAATTTAGATTCATACTGTGAAATGGAATTCACTTGTTTCTATTTCGTTATTATCACACAAACTACAATTCTATTTCATTTCAGAGACATAACATATAATTCTGTCTACTTATGGCGAGTTATGGCTATCAGATTATTCGTTGGCATGGGTAATACGCATCAGCATGTTGTGCCATATATGGCACGTATTTTTGTTCCACCTTAGCTCCGATTTGAGTTACCAAAAGCGACTATTTTTTTCTTTCATGTGTTAGGTGAGATGTTGATACCTATAAACAATATATTTTGCTGCCATACGGTGTTTTCTTTGTGATTATATTAGGTATGGAAGTATTCACAGGCGTTTTATTGAGAATTAGTTTTTTTACAGCACCAAAAAATCATGCAGTAAGTGTTTAAATACGAATTACGTTAAGTATTGAGCGTTTACACGCTTTGTGGTAGGTTTCGATTTTGCTAATACATCGATGTCCTGTACATCATTTATACACCGTAGTGATTCTTGCTGAATTTGCTTCAATGAAATTTATTGCATTTTGGCATCTACGGTCTTAAGCCCTTCACGTTAAAGGATGACGTCCCGCGGCTCCGAGGAAGATAGAGCTTGGCTGGCACACTCCCATATGCCTTGATATGACAGTCTCAGAAAAAAAAAAAAAAAAAAAAAACCTTTTTGTTACATCTCTAAGTGAGAGTGAGGTCGTGTAGGCGCTAGCCCTGTAAGAGGATGGCGGGCCACATTCCTAGTCCAAGCCAGTGGCGGCGCTACAGGGGGGCGAGGAGGGGTGATCGCCACCACAATATTTTTTCTCGACCCAACTTCCCCCCCCCCCCCGTTACATTTTTCTACGTATAACTGGTGAACTCATGATCAAAAAACTGTTGCTGTAGAATTTGCCACTGAAATCTATATGACCTCGCCACCCCAAAATTTTTCTTGCCTCCCCTCTTGCTCCTCTGCTATTACGAGCCTAGCGACGCCACTGGTCCAAGCCAGCGCCATGTTTAATGACCGCTCTGGTTGGTTCACATGTAGAGTTTTGGTTTTTGAATATTGTTGAAACACGCTTGGTCTAGTGGCTATTATATTTGTCTTCAGTGCGCTCTGTTCCAGCTTCGATTCTCGGTTGTGGTACAATTAAAGGAAATAAGTGGCTCGGATTCCACTATAATTAGTAGGTCCGAGTTTTCTTTAGCAGCCATGCCATATCCGTGCAATGGCCAAATTACACCAAAGCAAACAACTTTTCCTTGGTGATACATATTATATGTCTATATCTATCTAGCTATATAAAATACTGAAAATAATCAAAATCATATTTGATATCATTGTACTAAGGGGTGCCCTTGAGCCAGGTCAGCCACCTCTGGTTACGCTACTGGCTTGCTAGAAATCGAAATCGGGTCTTCCAATTTAATACGCCTACATTAATCAGATAGCCATGAGGAAACTCAGAATTAATTTTAGACGGGAGCAAACTAAAGTAAACCAGGTGCATGCAGAAGATCTCCTTTGTCTTGAAGATTTGAAAATACAGTAAGTGAAAAGGCAGACATTTCTTTGTCTTTTTCGTACACTTTGATCAGAAGGGTGATCCATTTCTTGTGAATTCCTTTATAGTAAATCTCTATAGGGAAGTAAAAGGGGTGAAGTGCGTTTTTTTTTTCTATTTTATTGTTCTGTATAAATCCATGTGATGGCATGACACTGGTACCATGGAAGAGGGGAAGAATTCTTCTCTGGTATTTCGCCTGCTCTGACACTTTCGCGTCATCTAATCTCACTCTTTCTTCATCTCGAGAAGGAGCTATTGCAGCCTGCAGAGAATGCGAGAAAAGAAGAAAATATAAAGATCTGCTCGATAGATACATGTTCGTGCCCGTAGTCATTGAATCGAGCGGCATTTGGGGCCTCGAAGGGTTCAATTTCATCAAAGAAGTAGGCCCACGTATTGCACACCTTACTGGTGACAAGCGGGCTACTACTTTTCTGATACAACGTATCAGCATAGCAGTTCAGCGAGGAAATGTAGCTTCCATTTTAGGTACATTACCTCCTGGAAAATTACTAGAAGTAGTTTTCCTTTTATAACTGACTGTTCAGAATTTACTGTTTATCTTTCTGAAAAAAAAAAAAATAGCACATTACTTTTTACATTCTTAATCTATATATATAAAAGAGAACGCACAAAATCCTTTGTCCGCTCATCACGCTAATACGGCTGAACCGATTTCTTTCATTTTTGGGGGGTTGTTAGGATTTGGACCCTAGATGGTTTTTATCATATCACTTTAATTTTCAATTACCAGTGTCTTGAGATAATTGACCAATCAGGTGTCAATACGTACAAAAAATCCTTTGTCCGCTCATCACGCTAATACGGCTGAACCGATTTCTTTCATTTTTGGGGGGTTGTTAGGATGTGGACCCTAGATGGTTTTTATCATATCACTTTAATTTTCAATTAGCAGTGTCTTGAGATAATTGACCATTCAGGTGTCCATACGTACAAATCCTTTGTTATTAGTTCATCATAGGTATAAAAATAAACGTATTTATATGCAACCCGCATGACCCTGTGACTCGGCGGGTTAACATAACTGACAGGCGCTATAAATCACTTGAAAGCGAAAAAGTAAAAATTATCTAAGTAACAAAGTTTATTGCGTTCCGGGATGACCGCAGCGAAGCGGGGCGGGTTGGGGTGACCGCAGCGAAGCGGGGCGGGTTAACATAAATGACAGGCGATATAATGTTAACATTAGTGCAATCTTCTATGGTTTTTATCATATCACTTGAAAGCGAAAAAGTAAAAATTATCTAAGTAACAAAGTTTATTGCGTTCCGGGGTGACCGCAGCGAAGCGGGGTGAACGCTGCTAGTAATACAATATCATATTATTAAAAGAAAAGTAATTACGCTATTAGAACAAAAAGAACAAATTCGAATAAAAAAAGAAGAAAGTTTTACTTTAAAAAATTATATAGAAGTATGTATGAAATAACTATACATAAATTCAAAATTCTAAATTTTAATTATGAAGTATCTATATACAATTTTGGAATTCGAAATTGATTATAATAACATGAGATAAGCACTAAAGCGCTTGATTGACAAACCAGAGTAAGAACTGATAATAAAACAATATTGAATAGGTTTACAACAGGGGTGACTAGCCTTTCTTAGGTTTGAGGGCTACTTCTCATTTCTGAAATCTCTAGTGATCTAGTAATCAAAATACAGATTAATAATGAGGACGTGATTGACAGTAAAGAAGTAAATACGAACAATAAAATTAAGATTAATTAAATATTTAAAAAAAAGCCTAATTAGTTAATTTTTATTTTCTCAGAAACGTTCATTTGTTATTAGAAACTAGAAATCAGTCCATCGAGACTGATTGATACAGATAGTGTGACACAGACCACCGCGGGATATTTCTCACGATTGCCGATAGGCTAGTAGAGACCATGGTTGATGTGTTGGCCATCTCTGGTCGGTTATAATGACCTGTTTCGAAGACATGAAAAGGGTTTTAATCAAGGACGTGTCGCTTCTGATGTATGTGGTCCAGGTTTCAATTCCCAGTGCTAGTCGGTTTTATCTCATTTTAAACTATGGGTCTAACTTTGCTTTAGCCGAGGTTAAACTTTAGATATCAAAGCAAACCAAATTGAATCGGTTAATTTGTTGTAGCTTTCGTAGTTTGGAAGGCTCCTCGCATTTCATGAACAGAAATTGGGGAAACGATATTTCTTTCCTTTTTGTCAACAGAACAGACCACTGGACGACAGGTATAAACAAATTCTTAACAAATAACCAGATATTTCCTGCTTTCCTTCCAAGAAGCTGGCAGCCAAGGAGGGTTGGAAGCGGTGACCTATTCATTCCTTTGATTCTCTTCTTGAATGGAATGTTCTTGAGAAATGTTAAAAGATCTTTATCAAACATTGGATTGACAACGGTTGTAAATAATAGTTATCATGATTTTATATAATATTTTTGATTCCCCAGATAATACAGATAATTCAAATTAAACAGAGTTGTTAGATTAATTTTCCATCTAGTATAAAATAACTTATGAATAAAAATCTATTGCCATTGCTTATAGCCTACTTAATTTGCAAATATATTACAGTACAGTGTTTTCTAGACGCTCTTCCCCCCCCCCCAAGTTGTAGAATTCCCATTAAGATTTTTGAAAATTAAGAGCTTCGTTAAAAGAGAAAACTCACTCATATCAACTTACTAAGTTATTGTGATATTAATGTTTTTTTTTTCTTGATATTTTTTGCTCTTTCAGCAGCGAATCTAATGAGACCTCTCTTGTCCCAAAGAAAGAACATTTATCACTTGTTCAGAGGATCAAAAACAGAGGTGCCTGGCAACCCTTTCTTTTACTCCAGGTGTGTGTGAATTTTCATGATAATGAGATCTGATCAGATCGGAATGCAAATACTGTGGCAAAAACACGAAAATCGAGTCGTGGCAAACAACATGCCACCAATCCCCTATTCTGCAACTGCTTCAAGATCGAAAATGTTATTACTCCCCTTGTTTACCTTCATTTTTAATATTCCTGCGCAAACAGCAGCTTGCGTATCTCTTCACCCTCTCATTTTCAAACCTTTGTTCTAACCATCGCGACGGTGATTATTACGATTGGGTAGGAAAGCGGGATTAACTAACGAAGCTCATCACTATCAAAACGCCGAAAACATACTTTGACCATTTCTGATTTTTGAAAACGCTCCTGTGTATACTATAAGTCATTACTCGGCACCTTGTATAACACACTGTCATTAAGATAGAATAACTTTTCTTAAGAAGTGTCTAGTAAGTAAAAAGTTGTAACTTTTCGAAACATTTGGGTTACGAGCGAAGCGGGGAAGTTTTTTTTATTTATTTATTTTACGAAATGTATTCCTATAGAAACCGACAACAATATTAATTTAATAGGGCGCAAATACTTCTATGGGGCACCGCAGAAGTTTACTCTTTTCCGACACTTTTTCCTGCTTGCTCGTTCAACGCCCTCTTGTCAGCGCCCGGGTCGACGGCCCCTCCATAGCTACGGCTCTGTTAATATGCTCTGTCCATAAGCAGAAAATAAAATTATTTTTTCATTCTACCTATTATTTATTTATAATTTACTTGTATTTATCATGGCTTTCTTTACATTTACGGCATAATTATTGGACGTAAAAAAAGAAATGAGATTACAGTCTGATCAGTCCTGATTTCCTGTATGAGGTTAGCATGAATCCCATGTCCGTATCGTCTTCTAATCCAATGTTTTACCCAAACTTTGCGATTTCTTTTCTTTTTTAAACATAAATACAATGATACCATTGCCACGGACGTAATATAGCTAAAAGTTGCAGCATTGCTCTCTTCCATTTTAAGGTCTTTATCTCACTACGGCGGGAACAAATTAGCGAGAAACAGGAATTGACCTTTTCCGAGTGACACGACATACACACACACACACACACACACACACACACACACACACAAACATCGTGGTCATCTTTTGTTCGTCCAGGAGAAACGTAAAGTTTCTGAAGTAGTTCGCATAATCTCCGAAAGATGTCAGACTCTATTGACCATGTGCTAGAAATACCTTTGGAAAATATCGCTATGTGTAAATAGAAAATATCTCACTTGCATATGATAAAAAAATCTCTACCCTTGATGATTTATCATAACGTCTAAAAGCTCGCTAAAATATGTAAAAGCCTTGTTGTTCCCACTCTTGCTACCAGAACATGTTCTCACTCGAGACATGTGCAGCTGCCAATCACAATAGTGCAAAACCCTGTCGATCTGCGTGGTTTAGCAAGGAAGGGAAACCGCTACGAACCCCGCCCAGTGGTTATAACCTGAGGCTAAGAGTGATCAGTTCCATTTGAACAGCACTCCCTCTCTCTGGAAGCACTTAGGACTTTCCAGTTGAAAATTCGCTAATGCAACTTGTACATGTTCGAATTATGCCTTGGGTTGCTTCGTGTTTCAAGTTTCTTAATAATAATAATAATAATAAAAAATCTATTGGTAGCAACATTAAAAGAACATTAATTGAGTTTTAATTACTGTTCATGAAATGATCAGAAAGAGTATTAGTTGACCTAGAATATCTATGGCAACTTAATTTAAATTTTATTTATTAGTCTCTCTCTCTCTGTTATGAATTTACTTGTACCTAATGAGTTATTTTCGATAGGAAGAGCGGACCTTTCGGTGTAAAGATTGAAATTTTTACACCAACCAAGGGTTACAAGTAAACTTCCTTACATCGAAGTTGCCTGGTTCTGATACCATGTTCAGATGTAGGTTTACGTCTGATATAGCTTTGATGCTGAACTAGACGTTAAACTCTTATCCAACCAACTAAAATATGTTACATAAAAGCTTGCATAATCCTTACCTCACGTGGTTTAAATCATTTAAGAATTAAAGTCCATTAACAATGGAGTATAACCTACCCGTACGACCTGGAAAATGTGGGGCAATACTTCAATGTACTATTATATTTGATTTTTATCTATTTTAAAAATTTACTTATTTATTTTATTTTACATTATATTATTTTTTGCCAATTATTTCCACTTCTAGGTTTAAAACCACCAAAGAATGAGAGAATGACTGTAGCTCCAACTTTAAACTCTCAGTTTAGAAAAACAATCCACGATAACTCGTAAAAATTAATACAATTCATATAATATGGTACATACTGTATGTTCGTTGAGTATTTCCAACAATGCTCACTACTTGGGCTTCAAACTGACCAATTGTATAGAAGTAAATCTACTACTCGATTTAAACAAGTTCTAGCAGTGTCACGTGGACACCATGTGGAGGAGTATGGTATTCATCGCTTGACAGATTTCACAATTAATATTTAAACTGAAACTACTAGTGGATATCTATCTCTTTCTTCTTTTTCAGTTTAACGTTTCATGGTTATGTCAAGGCGGCTAATAGAGACGTGGACCTATTGATTGTAGTGGAATCTGAACTACTTTCTTCATTCAAGTGTATCTCCACTGGAAATCGCACCCAGAACCACACGCAATAAAGGACAGCGTGCTACCCACTAGACCAAACGAGGGTCTAAATTACTATCACTTCCCGTTTTAGCAGATATACAAGATTAGAAATCTATTGTATATACTTGAGATGCCTAATTGATTGCATGAAACCCCTTTCTTGATGTCTATTACCATTTTTCACTACAGCCCTTTCGAGACCACCTGATTTTCGGCGTTTTCATCGACTTTCAGTTAATGAAATATAACTCAAAGACTATTAATGTGACTGATATGGTTAAGACTTTGATTTTTAGAGCAAACATATGGCATTTTTTGGCGTAAGTTTGATTTTAGTGTTGCCAACGGGAGGAAAATTATGGTGAGAAATGTAGGAATGAAAATTAACAACAAAAAAAATGGATAGGTGCTGATTGCCACGGGTGCTGACTGCCACAGCCAATTATTGGTGCTGACTGCCACGACTGTCGCTGATTGCAAATATGAAGGTGCTGACTGCCACGACGGCGTGCTGACTGCCACGAGCCTGGGAGAAACTGTATTTGGAAAGAGAGTAATTAATCCCTCATACTAAATTTATGATTATTGATTAATTTAGTAGGGATTAATTCAGTAATCATCACAACAAATCTATGTGGCATCCTATACATAAGTTACAAAGTTGCTCACTAAGTGGAACGACATACACTTGGATGTTTATAAAGGGATTGTCTTTTCTGTTATATGTACAATTTTCACATTTCATTGTTTATATTAATTGTTTTATTGTATTATTTAATGGATATCATGATCTTAAGCCAGCTGACAAGGGAAGTTTGGGAGAAGCACTCGCCTGCAGAGAAATAAGCATGTCATTTGAAGGACCAATTCATGCTGATTACAACAGGTAATAAAACTCCTGTACGTTGAGAACTGTTCGAGATATTCAGCTTGGAAATTTATATGAGTAAATGAGTGGATGCACGTTTCAATGCGTTAAGTATTCTCACCCACGGCGAAGCCTGGTGGTTTGAACTTGCTATTGCTTGATCACTGGGGTCCATTCACAGACAATTTTGTCTATTACAAGTTGCATGACGGATGGCAAAGACCTAATGGTTGAGAAGATACCAAAGAATTGCACACGATTTGTGCAACCATTTAATGTGCTTTAGTTTCGATCAATCAAAGATTATGGCAGAAGATTTGTACATAGTATGAATCTTCTTCATCTGGACGTTATAATGTACCAACGAAACAATCAAATAAAGTTCGTGTCCATACGAATCACTTCTGATCACCGCGATACATTGGATTGTTTCAGTTTGCGTTCTGCGAGGCAGGTTACGAACAAATTATAGGCCTATAACTTTTGAATCACTTGTCGAATTTGCTTTTTGCTTTGGTTCTGCGAACTGTTCTCTTGACGGATGCAACACAATTGCACATATAAAATGTTCATGGTGCAAGGGAGTCTTTTGCCTACGTCATTTCTTCATAAAACAGAACAACAGTGGTCAATTTTCATCTCTAACCTATGATTATTGTGAACAATGAAATAACTAATTGTATCTGACAAACCCGTTGTATCTGACAAACGTATTCGTATGTCAATATTCGTTATTAAATATGTTGTACTTAACGCGTATAAATGCGTATATCCTCATTTTCTCATATAAACTTCCAATTTGAATATCTCGAACCGTTCTCAACCGCACAGGAATTTTATTAGCCTGTTATAATCAGCATGAATTGGGACTTCAAGTGGCATGCTTAGTTTCTCTGCAGGCGAATGCTTTCTCCTGAACTTCCCTTGAGAGGTACAGCCAGCAGTGCTTTTTTGATGGAACTTTCAAGAGCTGCTCGAAACAATTTGCACAGCTGTACACAGTTCATGCTAACATAGGGAGTTCAAGTGAGAATACATAAATCGTACCAATTTTGTACGCGCCGCTACCTGACAAAACTGAAAGTATACTCATGTCCAAAATTATTGTCGCATATCTATAACTGTCTTTTTGTAAGAATATAATTTGATAATTTTGCAGAGTACTTTTAATACTTATATTATGTGTATAATCAGGAAATTTATATTTGTGATAAATTTCATAGGAAAAGAATTATAAATACGAAAGTCATAATGAGTAAAATAAAATGTAACTAAATGGACAAGAAAATTTTATTTTCGTTTTATTGTTCTTATTTACTGCTCTTTTGACATGAAATTTATCACATACTTGTCTTTGTCGATTATACACATACTAACATTATAAGAAATACCGGGCGAATTCGTTATCAAATTATATTACTAGAACAACATATTTATAACAACATATTTTTAATCATGTGACAATAATTTTGGACTTGAGTGTACATACAGAGACCTGTTTACCTTTGTTAGGTGTTGGTCTGAACAACACGATCCTAAAGATCATCTAGTTTCTTTCATGCTCCTTGGCGTCCGGTAATGTTACGTCTAGCAACTTTCTCTTAGGCTCGTGGCAGTCAGCACGCCATCGTGGCAGTCAGCACCTTGATATTGGCAATCAGAATCAGTCGTGGCAATCAGCACCATTAATTGGCTGTGGCAGTCAGCACCCGTGGCAGTCAGCACCCCACCAAAAAAATCCTTATCGAATTTTAAGATTTTTTGGAGCTGACAACACTGTTGCCACATGGGTTCAAGTCACTTCAAATAATACTTTTGTGTACTGACAACATACAGTGGAAACGTGAAGTCGCTGTCTGTCATACAAAGACAGAAAGAATAAAATCTTTCTCATCATACACGCGAAATTTTGACACTTTTTTGACCTCAGAAGCTAAAATATACAGTTATGCAAGAGCTGCAGCGTCCCTTATTATGCAATCAACACTATCTATGGTGCGTTATGTTGGCTAAGGACAAGGCTTTTAGATCCTGGTACGTGTGTTTCAATGTACCCTATAAGAGGGAAGTTATAGAAGCAAAAATGGGATATTTTCCGAATTTTATACCTAAAATCGGGAATTTTAATTTTCTGTGGCTGGCATCACTGCTAGAAGACAGACACCGCAAACTATTTTAAAATAAACTTTGGTATGCCAATAATATATCCTACAAGTATCATGATGATATCTAATAAACTAAGGATGTCATTATCAAAAATATCTGATTCAACGTTTACAAAAGCCTTATTATCGTTCCACTTGGAGGGACAAGGTCTACTGTAAATCTCAACTGTACCTCCCCGAATTATCCAAGTGAAACTTTCTATGATGCTTTGTGTAGGTTAAAGATGAGGTTTTCAGAGAGCAGTGCGTTTGTTTCAATGTAGACTATAAGAGGGAGTCAGTTATAGAGGTGGGAACTTAGGAGGGGAAAAAAGGGAAATTTTCCGAATTTTTAAGATAAATCGGGAATTATTGCTGGAAACATTGCTACCAGATACGTGCAAATAATCTTAAAATTTCGTCCACCACTAATATATCCTGCAAGTATCATGTCAATATCTAAAAAACGAACCTTAAAAAAAGAAAAAAGAAAAAGAAATTAGTATGGTAAACAGAAAAGTGAAAAAATCAAGATTTGGAACCTAAATTGGAATTTTGTGTGTACCCCCTAATTACTCAATTGTTACGGTCGGTATCTGCTTTTGTTCAGGAAGGACTGATGCTTGGCTGACATAAGTTGACTTGCGTTCGTACGTATAGGTACGGATTTATAAACATAAATTTCGAAAATTTCGATCTTTTACCCCCCCCCCCAAAAAAAAATAGGGAAATTTTAATTTTTTTAGTTGGCGACACTGATTGCAAGTTGTTCTAATTGGTTTAAAAAATTAGGTATTTATACGAGGTATAATCCTGACAAGTCGTAAGTGAATTTCTCTAATACAAGTTATACTTAAAAAACAGAAAGAAGATTTGAAATTCGAAAAACTTAAAATTTCGACTTTGAGCTCCAATTTGAGAGGAAAATTCGACACCCAGGAAAAAATTCGGTCAGAATAAACTATGGTGCAAACATATTTGGCATAGAAAATATCATCCCGATATCTTAATTAGTGTTCACACAGCAGAGGACTGTATAAGTGATCACGTCTAAACTTTAAGATGGCCGCTACAGGAATGCAAATAACCACTCGCCCGAGGCGAGTGGTTCATCGGTCCGGGCGAGTATTTAATTATCATACCGAAGGTAAGTAAATGATTTCTATTGTGTAATGTGGGCTAGTAGCTTTTTTCTTGGGCGAGTAAAATTTTGTTGCTTATTTGCATCCCTGCGCTATTTTGGTAGTACTTTCTTTGTGACTGACCTAGATGTGTACAAAATTTGAAGTAGCGTTTCGGGGTTATCTTAGTGACCCTTCGCTTGTGAGACTGTGTGCGTGCTCGTCTCCTTTCTTCTCGATTCAACACTTACTAGACTACAGATTCCTCATTCTGTCGGGAAAAAAAGTCCTATATTCTCTGTGTGCTAAGAAAACATATAACAAAAGCAAATCAATGAGACGGAAGAATTTATGGAATGAAAAGAGTAGTGGAAAGTATTTACAAAGAACACACATATAATGTTTTCCACTATTTTATATTCCGAGATCAAACCAGAAATCTTCACAAAAGAGGTGAGTACTTTATCCGAAACGGATTGCGATAGAACAAATACGTATCATTGCGACCATATTGCATTGTTTCGCCTAATAATTGCATCGCCGAACTAATCTCAGCTACTTCATAATAATTATGACAGACAGACTATGAGATTCACGTACACCATTTTAGTCATAATAAGGATCCTTGTTTTGTCAGAAAGTTTGAACATTAAAATTGGTAGGAACTTGTGGTGTAGAAACATAATCGTTAACCACTTGGCCACGAAACACCACTCCTTGCTGCCCTAGTCAAAATTAAAGGTCATATCATGCCATACGTATGATATGATCATCTTATTCTTTCTAATCTTTGTTTGATGAACGATGCACATGCAAGCAACTTTTACGGCGTCGCAAAAGGTCTTGAACTCTAAAATATTATTTTATTCTTGTTATTGCTATTTCTGATCACATTGGTATTAAATTATATTAAATTATTTCCATTATCAACATGGGCCGCGTTGGCTCAGTGGTACTGCGTTCAACTCTGCAGCGTTGGGTCCCTGGTTCGATCCAAGCTCGAGCCAAGACGGCTTTGTGGTGAACAAACACCATGTGCGTGGGTTTTCTCTGAGTTTCCCCGTTTCCTCCCACTTTCTTCATTCCACCATTTCATTCATTCTCATCATCACCGTCTCCTTTAGCCTACACAGGTATAACCGCCGGACGTAGAACTTTTTTTTTTTTATCATAAAGGTTTATCAAAGTAAGAGTCTCATTCACATCAAGTGATAACAAATAAATAAAACGGATTATAAATTAATATTGACATCTGATAAGTGAAATATTGCTTTAAACGTTCAATTATTTCGTTTCCACATAATACAAGTATCTACGCCAACATAAGAGAAAATTGTATCTACGAACTTCTAGGGAATCAAACGTCGATCCCATATTTCCTAACAGTTATTTTATCTAACAGTCACGGAACAACAAGTATGGTAAGTTTTCTGTGTTTCTTTTACTTCGAAACTCAACCAAGCAGACAAATTCTGATGTTTGATCAACGCTCACCATAGAGTTGAGTTGTGTTTTAGTAGCGTCCTATGCAGCAGCGAGGCTATATAAGATATGTATCTACAGCTTAACATGGGATACTAATAAAAATAAAAGAAAGAAGGGAAATTAACCATGCGTCATGGAAGTAAGGTTTACCAAAAATTCTCTATCATTTACCGTGTCCGTATGTGTGTGTGTATAGTGATGAGGAGGGGCGGCGTCTTGGGTACAAAAATTCTCAAGAAGTACTTTATGCTTAACTATGAATTTTAAACAGAATATAGCAGGTCTAAAGTTAGTAGTCGAATGAGTTGATGGAGATATTAAAACCGAAAGAGGAAGAAACCTATTAATTCTCGTTTAACGTTGATAGCTATATAGCAGAAACGATTATCGATAACAAGAAGCCGTTTTATGTAATCAATTAAGTGTTAAATGAATACATTTCATA
This sequence comes from Thermobia domestica, assembly GCF_964235325.1. Taxonomy (NCBI): domain Eukaryota; kingdom Metazoa; phylum Arthropoda; class Insecta; order Zygentoma; family Lepismatidae; genus Thermobia; species Thermobia domestica. Next base: position 138,686,338 of record NC_137463.1, on the reverse strand, counting down.
TCCATTTCTAAATCTCTACTGAATCCGGGGCTGGGATAAGTAACTTACACAGTAATCTTTTCGTTAAAAAATTCGAAGAAAAATGTTCAAACGAGGCAAGAATAGGTGCAGGTAGTAACGCACGGTGGGAACATATTAAACATTGCTTACAGCAGGCTGCAGAAGAAGCAGTAGGTTACCGCGAACACAAAACTGCTAATAAACCATGGGTTACAGAGCAGATGTTGCAGAAAATGAGGGAGAGAAAGATGTGGAAACAGATTGATACAGAAGAGGACAGAAAGATGTACAGGTAGTTAAATAATGAATTACGAAGAGAAACAGACAGAGCGAGGGAAGAGTTTTACAAAAGAAAATGCGAGGACATAGAAGAATTAGAAAGAGTTGGGAAATATGAGGAAATGTACAAGGAGGTGAAATCTATGGAACTTCGGAGGAAACAAGGGGGTATTATGATGGCAGTAGAAAATAAGAATGAGGAGGTAGTCAGCGAGAGAAATCAGGTTATAGGAAGGTGGAAAGAATATGTTGAAGACTTATATGAGAGTAGGCATAGACCGTGTAGTCTAAATGTTGAAGTAGAAAATGAAGTAGGCGAGGTTGATAAAGGATTTAGTATTCTTAGGGATGAATTTGAAAAAAGCTATATCCGAGATTAGGAATGGAAAGGCAACCGGAATAGATAACATACCAATCGAATTCATTAAAAATATAGAAGACAAGGGAAAGAAAGAATTGTTCCGACTATGCAATGAAATATATGAAACAGAAGAATGGCCAGAAGACTTTCTGAAAACGATCATGATACCGATAGCTAAGAAATCGAACCCAAAGAGATGTGAGGGTTATAGAACTATTAGTCTGATATCTCATGCAGGTAAAATTCTGCTCCGAATACCGAACAGAAGATTATATGAAAGAACAAATAAAGAAGTTGAGGAGGAGCAGTTCGGGTTCAGAAGAGGCAAGGGCACAAGAGATGCTATTGGATTATTAAGGGCGATCGATGAAAGATTTATAGAAAATGGGAAAGAGGTGTATGTTGTATTTATCGATCTAGAAAAGGCTTTTGACCGCGTGAATTGGGAATTGTTGTTGGGAGTTCTAACGAAGATAAGGTTGGAATGGAAAGATAGAAGACTCATAAGAAACTTATACATGAACCAACAAGTAAGTGTTAGGATAGGAGAAGAACTGACGGAAGAGAGTGCAATTGGAAGGGGAGTTCGACAAGGATGCTGCCTCTCGCCAACACTATTTAATGTCTATCTAGAAGAGACAGTGAAAAAGAGTTTACATGATGATGATGGCATTTCGGTAGGAGGTAGAATGATTAGATGCATAAGATTTGCAGACGATATGGCGCTTGTTGCAGAATCTGAAAAGGAAATCAATAAAATGTTAGAAAAAAATGAGAAAGGGCTTTGGAGAATATGGGATGAAAATAAATATTAGAAAGACAAAAGCCATGGTGATTGGAACGAAGGGGTCTGTGTCAAATATAAAAGTAGGAGGGGAGAAAATAGAACAAGTGAATAGTTTTCGATATTTGGGTAGTATTCTTAGTAATAACATGAAGGGCGAACGTGAAATAAAAACAAGGATAGGAATGGCGAAAGAAGCCTTTAGGAGGAAGAAAAGTCTGTTTTGTAGGACCTTGAATAAAGAGTTGAGAAAAAGACTCAGAAAATGCTTCGTGTGGAGTGTTGTACTGTATGGGGCGGAAACGTGGACATTACGTAAAGGTGATGAAAATCGACTGGAAGCCTTCGAAATGTGGGTGTGGAGAAGAATGGAAAGAATTAGTTGGGTCGAGCGGAAAACGAATGAGTGAGTGTTAGAAATGGTGGGTGAGAAAAGAACACTTTTAGATATTATTAGGAAGAGGAAGAGAAACTGGTTGGGACATTGCCTAAGAAGAGATTGTATCATGAGGGACGTCCTAGAGGGTATGTTGGCGGGAAAGAGAGGGAGGGGGCGAAGGAGACTACAATTAATGGATGATATAAAAACAGAAAGATCATACGCGAAGACGAAGAAGTTAGCGGAGGACCGTGGAGCATGGAAGGTTCTCAGCTGCGGCAAGTGATCTGCCAATAAAGGCAAAATACCTATGATGATGACTTATACAGTGCTTATCAAATTTCTAAAACTGCTAAAAATCTCGATTAGAATGCGTGTTTCGAAAACTTAAGAACAACTAAAGTTGCAGAGTATCAACAGAACTATCAGATGGGCTAGGCCATAAAAATATGTGGGTTCCTGTTTGGGTCTCTTGGGCTCCAACTTTGAATTTTGAAATTGGATCCCCATTAATTATGGCAGATCCTATATCTACGAAAAAAACTAGATCAGAATATGTGCTTCTCAAAACCGTAGGATGTAAATCCTGGGCCCTACAAGGCTGGAAAGTAGATTAATAGGAGAAGTGGTAAAGGTTCTGAAAACGCTAAATAGAAATCTCCGTTAGAGAACATTTTTTTTAAGAAAAAAAAATGAAAGAGACGAAAGTTACATAAAATTAACTAACAGAGCAATCGGACGGGCGGGTCATTTCAAAAATATGGGACACTCTAACGGAGATATTTAACCGTTCCGGAACCTTTACCGTTTCCACTATTAATCTATTTTCCGGTCCTGTAGGATCCAGGACTTACATCCTGCAGTTTTGAGAAGCACATATTCTGATTTAGTTTTATCCGTAGATATAGACCTACAATAAAAAAATGGGGGCTCCTATTTAAAAATTCAAAGTTGGGGCCCAAGGAGCCCAAACAGGGCCCACATATTTTGATGGGCCAGCCCATCCGATAGCTATGTTGATAGTTTGCAACTTCAGTCGCTTTAAATTTTCAAAACGCGCATTCTAATCGAGATATTTAGCAATTTTTGAAACTTTACAAGCACTGTATAAGAGACCGCGTCTAAACTTTACCCTTTTTTCAAAGGCCTTGTACTTCAAGATAGAATCTGTAAATCCGAGAATGTTAACACAAATAAAAAGCTAGCTTTTATTAATGAATCACCAAGAACCTATTTGCTATGTTGATTACTGAGGGAGTAATCAAAATTCGTGTTACACTAAATTGTCAATTAAAGGCACACTTATTTTGGAACAGGTTGGTCTCTTTTGTAAGTGTCCATCCATGGCATGGCTTCCACACATGGGCACGGGTTCAATAAGATGACGTAGATTTTCCATGTTTAACTCAAACCAAACACACTAGTGCACTTTCGTTAATTGAGACACGGTTTATGCCGAAGTTGCTATCCATCTCACTGAAAGCTCCCAAATATGTCATTCTCAATTGTATTGTAGCCCGGAAAGTATGGGGAAAATGACAAAGTATAAATAAATCATTATGTGTGCCTCCAAGAGGCCTGTGGTGATCGGAACGCGGTGATTATAGACACTGTAAAACCACTAGATGGATTTAAAATACTTGTTCTCAAATTAGATTTTTTCCTTATCAAAAGGTAAGAATAGTGAACTTTGAATGCTTATTATAGGTATCTCTTCACTGTTTAATAAGTTGAGAGTAATCTAATTCACTTCCGTGTATCCCGAGATGGGTATTCTTCAATTTTTATGAAAGCTGGTAGATCAATTTTCAAAATGTAGTATATACACTTTTAATTTTGTGCCAAACTTTTCGCTGGTCTATTAATTAACGCACGCCCTTGATTCATTAGATCATGGGTTCGATTCGTAATGAAAGAGTACTTAAATTTTTAATATATCATGGCCATTCAGATTCCATTTTTTACTGAGATCTACGTCTTATATAGCTTTGGTGCTCAAAAGAGACTAAACTTCAATCATCATAATCGTCTTTCCTCCACATACTTGTAACCGGTTTGAGTTCTGTCAAAGTTGAGACACATTTAGTTTGCAACATCCTACTCGAAAGAGGATTTTGACCACATTTCGTGAAAATAGTGGAGCTTTCAAAATATTTTTTTTCTATAGAGACTGCTGAGTCCCCCACACTCGGTAATAGAAAGAAACGGGAGAACCCAGAGAAAACCGATGCACACGGAGTTTCTCTATCTCAAATCTGACTTGACACAAGCCACCATAGAACCAGGAAACGTAAGCCCCATAGCTGGTTTACCACTCTACTAATGAGATGTTTATAAACTATACCGAAAAGATGTCCCGAATTGAAGTGCTAAATCAAATATTTAATGTTTTATGTGGTGATTTTAATGTTTTGATGTGTTTATCTTTTTATTTAATAAGTATCCGGAATTACTTGGAATTAAGACGTGTCTTGTTTACTTGGATGACTGTACTTTTTATGATCGTGGTATAACGGTAGAGTTGGAAACTGCTATAACGTTTTTCATAAATAAATTTTCCCAAACGAGATGGAAGAAATATAATGGATATCTGTAGTTTTATACTATAATTATACCGCTAGCTCTTATGCCATAATTATTGCTATCCTTGTTGCTACAGTGGCTAGCACACACGACTTTGGTGCGTGGGGTTCCAAGTTTGATTCCCGGTTGAAAGAGTAAAGAAATTAGAACGCACAAAGGTAGTTCGGATTCCACCTCAAACTGTAGCCTTGCTGCTGAGAAGAAACACTAAACTTCAAACCACTATCAGATGAGCATATTTAATAAAGTTTAGATCTAAGGAAGAGAAAGGAAGATTTTAATTATAAGGAGAAAACTCTAACCTCAAATTGGCAATAAATGTTACATGAAAGACATAATTAATTTCAACATTATTTTAATATTATATATTTCAAATATTAAGTACCTAGATATATTCCCGAACATGTAATACGATATTGAACTTTGTCATTGAATAAAATAATCCGTAAAATATAGTGAACACTTCAAGAAAAGTATGTTGGTAGCACTGAACGTCCTACTTAAACCCCTCCGTCCCATTCAAACCCCTATCAACCGAATTAGACCCATTTTTGGTCCTCAATAGACCCATTCGTCCCGTATAGACCCCTTGTGTATTTTCGTGCATTGCAAAAGGGGTCTAAACGGAACGAAAACGTACGGAATAGACCCATTGCAGCTATTTATATCTATCTATCTATCTATAGCTGCTTGAAAGTGGCTTATTTGCGGACTCGTAATTTATAGGTCTAAAGATAGTACGACGGCATAATAAATTATAGTAGGTGCAGTGAATTGCGTAGAATAAACCAAAAAAGTAAAAGCCGACTAGTGTTTCTTTGCAAAATTGTATTATCAACTGAGAAAAACATGTCCCAAAGTGGTCTATTTCCCGACTATGAAAATCAAAAAGAAAAGTGTTTTATTTTTAGAATATTTATATTTGATAGGCATTAAAGAGCTGAAAGGAACAATTTAATCTTTATCAACTATATTATCAACCTTCAAATAAAAAAGTTCGCATTTTTGGGACAATGTGTTAGTCAAGAATGATGTTCGGTCATTAGAGGTAAAAGTAAAAAAAATTGAATTTTTAAAATTTCTGATATTAACTGTTATGAGTATCTATGATTGTTTAATGTGGTGTTATTGGCTATTAAAATAGGTTTTCCATCCTAATTGAGTGTTTAATATGAAAATATTTATCATAAACCATAAGAAGTGATCTATATGCGGAAAAAAGAACCAGATTTCGCCAAAAAACGGAATAATCTAATTCTCCGTAAATGTTTAGGGAAAATAAGGTTTGAAATATATATTTCCCTTTAGGGTGAGATTGTACCTAACAATTATTACTTCAATATTTTCATTAAGATACTTAATAATCCACATATAATAATTGAAGCTGCTTGTGGTCTATTTGCAGCATTCAGTGTCACCATCTCCTATCTGAAAACTTCATTGTCATTTGACCGATGTTTTAAATCAAATACTTGAAACCGAGTGTATGTTAATGGTGACACTCAATTTATGAACACGAATTCCTAATTGACATGAGAAAATGCACTATACAGTTCCTTTTAAAAGTCACATGATTAATGTTTTTGTCCAGTTGATGTTCTATTACGTGCTACTTAGTTTGCAACATTATGTTTTTGTGGTCTAAATGCGGAGTAAGGCTGCCAACCTTGCACAGTAGATAAAATACAATATAATGATACACAATAGATAAAATTTTCTAATGCCGAACATGAATTAAACGTTCCACACAATTTTTTTACGAAATTAAAACTAGATTTCAATAGTTTAAATGTGGAAAAATACAATTATATTGCCAAAAAAGCAAAAATTATTTACCAGCATTAGGGAGGAGATGCGGAGAATTACACAGACAGTGACTAAGTTATCTTATCTGATCAGTGAGTTATACTTGATATTTGTGAGACCAATTTTACATACATCTATAAAGTTGCCTCCCCCCTCGCACTTTAAAATTTCGACTTGAAACTAAAATCAATCGTTTGTTTTTTGTGTGTTGTTGACTGTTTGGAAGAAACAATCGTTTGTTTCGATAAACATAAAGAGATATATACAAAACAAAGTTGGTGGCAATTCACATTGACCCCCTCACTTTCAAATTTTGATTCAAAACCAAAATCAGTCTTTAGTTTTTGATTGTTTTGAAGGAAAAAATAGTTTGTTTCGAAAAACTTCAACAGATATTTGCAAAATAGTTTGGGGCTTCTTTACATTGTTCCTCAGCTTCAAAATTCGACTCGAAACCAAAATCAATAGTTTTCTTTTCATTTTTATTGATTGTTTTGAATTAAAAAAAAAAATAGTTTGTTTCGAAAAATTTCAAGATATATTTAAAAACAAAGCTGGGACTAACTTCATACTGACTCCCTACTTTCAAATTTTGACTCGAAACCGAAGCCAATCGTTTCTTTTTCAGTTGTTACTGATTCTATTGAAAGAAATGTTTTCTTTCGAAAATTATTAAGACATATTTACACTTTCACTGCCCTCCCCTACTTTTCAATTTGGATCTAAACCTGAAGTTATTGATGGATTTTAAAAGAAAGAGATGTTTGTTTCGAAAATCATGATATATTTAAATAAAGCTGGAATGTGGTCAAATTTACCTTAGTTCCCTCACTTAGAAAATTTAATTCAAAACCAGAATCAATTTTCTTTATATCGGTTTGTTGTTGATCATTCTGAAGAAAAGTAGTTTGTTTCGATAAACATAGGAATAAGTTTACGTTAATGAACGTGGTTTATTTTTCGTTTGTTCGTGATTGTTTGAGGGAAAAAATCGAAAAACGAAAACAGATATTTACAGGATACATTTGATGGTCAAATTCATACTACTAATTCTACTTTTAAAGGACCCCGTGTAAGTTCTCGTCAAAAATAAAAGTTCTATTTCTCTCGCTTTTTTGCTGTATTCCTATAGATATAAAGGCAACTCCTCAGGAAAAAAATATTTCGACGACACTGATAACGATTTCAAGAAAGTAGGGCCAAAATACCGCAAATTTTTATAATGGAATATGAGAAACTACATGTTATATTCGGATTTTTGTAGGTACCGTCCACAACTCTGAGATCAATGATTTCCACATATGATGTGCATCAGAGTACGGGACAAATAATAGGTAGAAACGAAAGTGGTGTTATGTTTCCTTTGACTGATACAGGGTGTTGAAATTGGGTACCATCTGGTAGTTTAATAGACTGTATGGGAGGGTATTTGGTGGCTGAGAATTGTATTACGTACCATCAGCGCCTCCGAAATGCTGATCAAGATGATGTGGTATTCCTCCCGAAGGCAGGGCTGTGACCCTAAGGTCCCTGGGCAAGGTGAACCCACGATGGTTTGCCATTGCCTGCCATGAGATGATGACGTCCGAAGGATGGAACCTACAGTTGAACAAGGGATCCGAACTTCCTCTGTCCCCACCGGGAATCGAACCTGAGATCCCTTGATTACAAGGCGAAGAGCTTATCCATTCATCCACCGGGGACATATTCTGACAAATAAGACCATTGTCATATTATGATGTACAGCAGGGGCAAATAATAGTTGAAAACGTCAGTGGCATTATGTTCTGTTTGACCGATCCGGACGTTTGAGGTTGTGTATATGCAAACATTCGATTCATATTCGCTATCTGTCTGTTGCGAGGCTGCCTCTATCGAGGGAAGTACAGTAGAAGCGTCATTGTGGAGGTGTTGATTTCTGTAGTAGCTTTAGTGACTTCAAGTAGGTGGTCATCGATTCGTGTGTTGTGCCTACTTCATTGTGCGTGCAAAAAGTTGCAATTCCTGCATGCTTTTGTCCAGTGACTTTTGTTGTTCTGTTTCTCGCGACATTTATGAAAACTTTGTTGTTGTGTACTGTCTGGTGTTATTTTCTGGTAGGTTTCGCAAGTGTGTAAACGTGTAATGCAAAGGCCATATTATTCATTTCAAAACAATTTGGTGACGTTGTGACAAATGGCTTCCGGTGGAAGCATGGATAAACATCGGCAATGTTCCGTATGCGAACTATGGTTTAGAGGGCAAAGAAAGCGCCCGGTGTGTGGAAATGAGTTCTTACAAGAGGTTAGTTACATGCGGGGGAGCAAAGGTAAGTCATTCCAGTGCTTCGGTCCGTCACCAGTACTATGTACAACATGCTACATAAAGGCAAGTTCTTATGTGAGAAGTGTGCAGAAACAACCAGAAATGGGTAGTCAGGGATAGATCTCAACGTTGAAGATACGTCAACTGTGCCTGTGCACATGAAGGTACATAACAGTAGTGTTACAAGCGCTGAAACCAGACTGGGCATGTTGTTAACGAAACTCAGGCATGATCTTTGTAATGACTTTCTGGGAGCAATATTTGGATATCCATGACACGGAAGTGTGTCAAATGCATTGAAATCAGTCAGGCAGGCTTTGATGAGGCAGTTTGTACCGTCCGTATTCGGTTCAAAGCATTTATCTCGTTCGTTTCTTCTGAGCAAGGTTCCAGCTTGGGCCCGCAAACTTTATGAGGTAGGGGATGACAAGCTGGTTTTAGTCTTTGACGGAACATACATTTACACCGAAAAATCGATAAACTACACTCTGCAAAGGCGTCTGTATAGTGTGCAAAAAGGACGTCCGTTAGTGAAACCCATGATGATCGTTACACCCAGCGGGTACATTGTCGACATTGTTGGTACATTTGTTGGTGTAAATAATGATGCTAGTATTACAAACTCTATGTTCGCCGACACAGCAAATGGTTTAAACCAGCTCTTACAACCAGGGGACTGCGTTTTGGTTGATAAGGGATTCCGAGATTCCATGACGGTGTTGGAGGTGGTGGGGATCATTGCTAAAATGCCATGTCTTTTAGAAAAGGGAAAGAAGCAGTGTGACTGCCTGGCTGCAAACCAATCCCGTATTGTGACAAAGGGCAGAAGCGAAAAGTGGCCATCTCAAAATGAAGTACAAGATGTTTAGGGATAGGGTTCCAATTGCGGCTCTTCTCTACTTACGCGGGTATTTACTCATTGCAGGTGTCTTAGAGAATCAGTTTGCGCTTCCATTGACTAACGATGCACCATAAAAGTCTGACGAAAGTATTGAAATCTTATCACGTTTTTGTTTAACAAACGAACTATACAAGAAACTACAGACATATGGTGATATTGACAAACGCTCAGCAAAGATTTTGGAACTGTATGACGGATCGTTAATTACTGACTTCCCTCGATTGACAGAAAAAGATTTATTCAAAATCACGCTTGGAATTTATCAAATTCAAAATGCTCACGCATATGCAGTAGAGCACATGAAATCTGATGGTAGTTTTTCACTGTTCCATTTGCATATCACTCCATATATCCTGAGGTTTAAAATTCAATCTCGACATGTACAGAGTTTGCAGTACACACTTTTCAATGAGTATGATCCAGAAAAATCAGGAGCCGACGCTATTCTTGGATGGTACTACAAATGCCCCAGTGGAGCTCGTGTTCTCGGATGTTCCTCGCATGTAGCTTCCGTTCTTTGGTATCTTGGTGTTGGTCGTTATGAAACTGTTCATTTTCCAGCTTCGCACCTAAGTGGTATTTTTCTGGACACTAGGGACGCACACGGTAATGAAGATCCAGGCATGACTTAACTTTGGTTATAAGGAGATCTGCTGCACATTTTGAACACTAAGTGGTAGAGCGTTCACCTCTGGTGCTAGGGGTCCCGGGTTCGATCCCAGCCCCCGCCAACTGAACTTTGTCGTGGACAAACACCGTGTGCGTGGGTTTTCTCGGGGTTCTCCCGTTTCCTCCCACTTTCTTCATTCCACCATTTCATTCATTACTCATCATCACCGTCTCCTTTAGCCTAACCGGCATAACCGTGGGACGTAAAACTCAAAGATTTCATTTCATTTCATTTTGAACACTAATCGTGGGGTTGTCATTAATATCTAAGGACAATATTGTCCATTCCTATAGAATTTAACAGTTTGTGATCTTTATATGTTTCCGGTGCCTTATTTTTGTGTTTGTATATGTGTGTGTCGGTGTGTGTGTGAAACAGACCCAAACGCTTTCTTTTCTGTCTATTTCGTAATATTAAATATCATATAACAATGGTCTTATTTGTAAGATTGTGTCCCAGGTGGATGAATGGATAAGCTCTTCGCCTTGTAATCAAGGGATCTCAGGTTTGATTCCCGGTGGGGACAGAGGAAGTTCGGATCCCTTGTTCAACTGTAGGTTCCATCCTTCGGACGTCATCATCTCATGGCAGGCAATGGCAAACCATCGTGGGTTCACCTTGCCCAGGGACCTTAGGATCACAGCCCTGCCTTCGGGAGGAATACCACATCATCTTGATCAGCATTTCGGAGGCGCTGATGGTACGTAATACAATTCTCAGCCACCAAATACTCTCCCATACAGTCTATTAAACTACCAGATGGTGCCCAATTTCAACACCCTGTATCAGCCAAAGGAAACATAACACCACTTTCGTTTCTACCTATTATTTGTCCCGTACTCTGATGCACATCATATGTGGAAATCATTGATCTCAGAGTTGTGGACGGTACCTACAAAAATCCGAATATAACATGTAGTTTCCCATATACTCCATTATAAAAATTTGCAGTATTTTGGCCCTACTTTCTTGAAATCGTTATCAGTGTCGTCGAAATATATTTTTCCTGAGGAGTTGCCTTTATATCTATAGGAATACAGCAAAAAAGCGAGAGAAATAGAACTTTTATTTTTGACGAGAACTTACACAGGGTCCTTTGAATTCGACTCATGCCAATCATTTGTTTTTCGTTTCTTACTGATTGGTTTGAAGGGAAAACAATTTGTTTCGAAAAATATTAAGAGTCGTAAGATTTGAAGCTTTCCTGGCGGCGTATATGATAAAGTTCTTCTCCGGCAATCAGCCACGTGAAAACTGGTGGATAGGCCAACGTTTCGAGAACTGTCATCGTTCTCATCATCAGGGCAATTATGTAGTGATCAGCGGATGTAAGTAATATATACTCTGGACTGCCGAAAGTGCTGGTTCCTGATTGGCTGATTCCATCTGAAGACTGGAGCTGTGGTTGGCTGGCTATGTTCCGTAGTCCGTTGTACTGATTGGCTGAGGGTTATCTGGATGTTTGTGTGTCATTTTCTTTGTTGTGGTACTGATGACCGGGTTCCACAGGGGGCTGAGTTGAAATCCAGTGTCTCTATTAACGTTGTTCGGTTCATGAACTATGGCAAGAGATTCTTTATCATATTAAGAGTCGTTTATAAAATAATATTGGGTGAGCAAACTTCGCACTAGTCTTTAAAATTTAAAATTTCGATTCAAAACCAAACTCAGTCGTTTATTTTCTTTTGTTATTGATTGTTTTGAAGAAAAATCGAAAAACATTAAATATATTTTGATAATAAAGCTGGTGATCATCTTCACGCTTGCCCTGTACTTGCAAATTTCATTCAAAGCAGGAAGTAGGAAAAAAAAAATCAGTAGCTTACGCAGAAGTTTGTCAAGGGGGATTCAGACTCCCAAGTTCATATAATTTTAAGTGTCTATATATACGTATATCTTTTATTTCTTTTACATAACATCTTGCTTAAATAGGATTTCAAACCCCAAAACTCTCCCCTTGCTTACGCTACTGAACAGAATAATATTCTTTGAAAGGACCGCATATTTTAGAAATAATCAGATAAGTTAGCTAATTAATAACTACTGTAATTAGAGCGAATTAAACACATTAAGATATTTTCTCGCGCTTGCACGGGACGCTGTAGGTTGCTAGTTTTAAATATTACTTTATTTGAATCGTTAAAAAAAAAAAAAAATCCAAAATTTGCAGCTCATTAAATTCTGCCAACCTTGCTCGAGCACAGAATAGCACTTATATAAATACGAGGATAGGCGCCGACTTGAAGAAAATATTGGGGGGTCCAAGCAATGAGTGAATATATCATCATCGTATTCAACCGTTTTCAATTAACTGCTTGATGAAGGCCCCCCTCTCCCCCAAATCTCGATCCACTACTCCGCTGCAAAATTCACACTGCATTGATCTTCACTTGTCAGGTCAGTGTTGCCAGAGTGTTGGTTGAAGCTTCAGTGCTCTATTCAATACCAGTCTGAAAACCGCCTTTTCTATTGAATAAGAAGGCTGTAGGGATGGCGAGTTCTTTGAAACTCGACTCGACTCGAAACAGACATATTTAAGCTCGACTCGAGAACTCGGCTCGAAAAAATTCCTCCAACTCGACTCGAATTCAGGTCGAGTTTCGAGCCGAGTCGAACCAGAACGAGCCAAATGGAGCTAAATTTTATGTAGTTTCAAGTACTCTCTTCAAGTATCCTACATAGACAGTGTAATTATTATCAATGATACTACTGTTACTACAATATTATTATTATTATTATTATTATTATTATTATTATTATTATTATTATTATAACAACACCGTGTATAAACATGAAAGATAGGTGGTTTCTATCTGAATACTAAAAACTCATTGACTGCCGACCTCGGTAGTCGTGAAGTCTAGGAGGCATGGCCATCGTTCACGAGATTCTGGATTTGAGTTCCGGAGAAGCAAGGATTTTGCTAAGGCCAAATATTGTTAAAAGTTATAGGGCGCTGGCTAAACGTTCAAAACTGCTCGGCTCGGGCTTAGGGTTGTCGGCCTGGGTGAGCCGATCGAAGCCGATGGCTCACCCAAACCGAGACGAACAGAGCTGATAGCTCAGTTGGGGCGAATCCATGTCTCATCCCAACGATGCCGGCTCGAGCATTTCGCTCCGTTGAACTGAGCCGAGCAAGTTTACATCACTACCCGGGTTGAGCTTCTGTTTGGGCTAAAAAATTCGACCGTGCAGGTCTCAGCCTTGATGGTAAGAACTAAAGTATATACTTAAATTGGTGCTAACGACATTTGAGGCCTCGTTATAAAATCCTTTGTCGTCTCGTTATCGAGACGAAACGAGATACAAGCAGTGTCTCCTCTCGTGAACAATACTAAAAGTATTCCACTTTATCGCTTACATTTCTCATGGCTTTCGCTTTCCAGTCTAATCATGCCATGATTTTAAAACGAGTTAAAACGAGCTGAACGAGCGAGCCATTTATCAAACTCGACTCAACTTGAAACTTGACCTAAAAAACAGCGACTCGGTTCGGAACTCGACTCGAGAAAATTACGTTTGACTCGACTCGGAACTCGGTTCGAATTCGAGTCGAGTCGAGTTTTAGCTCGACTCGTACCCATTCCTAACGTTGGATTAAAGGAATGACGAAGTTTACAACAGAAATTCTTGCTCCTCTTTGTTATTTCTTCCTCGGCCGGATTATATTGGAGGGGCGAGGACCCCATCTCTAAATATTGGGGGAGGGGGCAAAAGTGTCCTGCCCCCCAAAGGCGGCGCCTATGAATACGAGCATGAAAGTACGGCTTCGGTTAAGAATCAAAAGTAGAAAGTGCCGAGATGGCAATTCACACACGTCTTTCACATATTTGCTATAGTTATCAGCGCCTTGTCCGAGGCGGTAAGACTCATATCCTAGTTCAAGGGGATACATTATTACGATTACAATCCTGGATTTTTGATATATTCTATTAAAATTAAAGTTAATGATGGTTTTAAGTTATTGTATTTTTAACCAAAGAATGTGCTGCCTTCTTGCTGGTGTTATAATGAAATGCTTTGTAAATTTTTTTAAATATCAATTTCGCTTTATTAGGTATAATGTTACTGAGCCTGCTATTGTTGACCACTAATAACATTTTTAAGCACCATAAATATTTATTTTTGCAGAGTTTCTCGAAAAGTACACTTAAGGTTTTATCCTCCCGCATGTCCGGTTCTTAGGTTCAACTAGATTTATCGATTGATATGCATATCTCATCTTTGGACAATTTTGTACAATAATCTATTGTAGAATTTAAAGATATAATATAGTTGTTTGAGAACTATACGAACATTTTATAGACATTAAATGTAGAAGTAGATTATTACATGAACAAATTACTGTAAAATTTCCTGTATTTACATTCTTCCATCAGTTTCAGTGTATACAGGAACGAAAGCCAGCTCATAGAACAAAATATTCCTATTAGGAACAATATTAACGGCAAATTCTTCCCTGCAGAAACGCATTGTAACGTACTTCATTTTGTAAAACAGTTAGTAGTTTATTTTAACGATATTCTCCGTTTTGTTCAGTACATTACATTAGTTATAAATGTATATATATTAATAATTACATGTATAGTATATTAATAATATTAATAATTATACGAGAAAGCACAATGTAAAATTTTCTTAGAGGATTCCGATAATACCCCAGTTCGTCACTAAAATTTGCCAAGAATGGAAGGGTGAATTTATACCTTATTTAAATATGTTCCATAATAATTTTCGTTTAAAAAATGTTGTAATATGGAGCATATTTTCTTTGAGCCCCTCCTGGAAGAACTGAAATCAGTGAAATATAAAGAGATTGATTACATTCCATCCGACGATTTTTTAAAAAATCCCAGATATCAAGTAAACGTCAATCGATTTTGATAAAAGTTATTTAGTTACTATTTTCTTTTAGGATTTTTCACAGTCTTTAGTGCTTGGGATCAGTCAGAAATAAATCGATGGCTTTACCCCTGGTATAGGGTGAATTCCCTCTAAAGAAGTGAAAGGTGGATCAAAGCAACCCCATATTGTAAACATTTAAAACAATTTTGCAGGATAAGCTACACTGTAACTTTGGTAATAATAATAATAATAATAATAATAATAATAATAATAATAATAATAATAATAATAATAAAATTGACTTAATTAGGTGCATATTTTTGTGGCTTCACAATCATCCCCACTACGTGAGTTTAAAATCAATCGAGAAGTAGATATTAAAATTATCTCATTTCCCCGGTCTTCAAATAAATAGAAGTGTTCTACAATTATATACGTAACATTGTTCTATTTTTTACACATGTCAATAATGAGGGAATGAATCCCTCCTGATTATAAATAAAATATTTCCACGGCAATTTAGTTAAGTCTTCTATTTTTGAAATGAAATTAAATGAAATTTTTGAGTTTTACGTGAGAGGAAAGGGAGAACCCAAGAGAACCCACGAACACGATGTTATCTTTACTTAATTTCTCACGTTATGCATCTAGATTAAGGGAGACAGTGATGATAATGAACGAAATTGTGGAATGAAGACGAGCGAGAACAGCACAACTCCTTGAAATTTCGATGCACATACTTTTTGCCACCACAAGAACAACTTAATGAAAACAGGAATTGAACCGGGGACCCTACGCATCATAGGTGAGCGCTTTACCATTGAACATCTATAGTCGAGTTCTTTACCTATTTAACGAAAACTGAATTAAAGTACTGTATTAGAAATCTAAATTTATATTTTCTATAAAAGTAATAAACTCTACATAATTTAAATACGTATATTGATATATATGTTAAAGTAAAAAAAATACAGCAAAATTGCTGAATACAGTATTTCCTATACTCACACGTTTAAAATAAACATCGTGGTATGAAATGCACTTGAATTACGTATATTTTTTGAGATTGATTGTAGCAGGTTGCAGCGCACTTGAATTTTCTAATTATCTAAGCATCACTGCTAATTTCATATCTCAATTTAATAAATCAGTGCATCTTCAATTCATATTATTAATAAGCAAACAAGTATTTACTAATATAAACTGTCGTCATTTAAAAATTCTAATCCAGAATATTAGTGTCTCATAACTTTGAGAATATTAAAAGATGAATATATTAACAAAACTGTATTGACGAACTTCCACGACGACAACTTATTATAAAGGTAACCAAGAAAGTTCTGTCGATTATTGTGGAGATCTGTGTTCAATTGACTCTCATACCGTGAGTTGAATGCGAATGGAGATAATGCCAAGATCAGTTGTTGGTGTGGGTATATCCAACATACTACAGGGTGCGGCACGTAAAGCCGGCCCGTAAAGTGAACACATAAAATGAAATGTAAGGTATTGAATATGATTAACTACAACACATAAATGAAATGTAATGTATTGAATATGACTACTCACCTTCACAGCAGCCTTCACAGCAGGTGCTGAAAGTGTCCTCCGCCCACTTCAACACATATGTGAGCACGATTGAGGAGATTCATATGTACCCTTGTCAGTTCTTGTGTTGTAATGCTATTGGTGACATCCTGGATCCTGGTCTTGAGTTCTTCAATTGTGTGTGGATTTGTTTCGTATACTCTTCCCTTTAACAGTCCCCATAAGTAAAAGTCACACGTGGACAAGTCTGGTGACCGAGAAGGCCACAAGCCTTTGCTGATTGTCCTCTCTGGTGTAAACATCTCATGCACAACGGACAATGATGCAGCTGATGTGTGGCATGTTGCATCGTCCTGCTGAAAGTAACATAACTGATGCTCCTATTCGGTCAAGTGTGTATACAACTCCTCCAGGATTCCCATATACACGTCACTGTTCACTGTCGTCTCAAAGAATATGGGCCCAATAACGCGTGTGGCGGAAATGGCACACCAAACACCAATCTTTTCATCATGCAAGGGTACCTGGTGGATTGCGTGTGGATTTTCTGTCGACCAATACCGGTTGTTTTGGGAATTTACGTACCCAGACAGATGGAACCACGCCTCGTCACTCATGATGAGCATTAGTGGATCCAAGAAACCACTGGCAACATTGCTCAACAGCCATGAACAGAAATGCACCCTCTTCTGCAGGTCAGGCTCCTTCAGTTCTTGCACAACACTTATCCGGTACGGTTTTAAATTCAGTCCCCTTAAAACACGTCTGCAACTTCTCTCACTCGCATGAACCTGTTGACTCAATCTCCTGGTTGACTTTCGAGGACTTCTTGTCATTATCTCCTCCACCTGCATCTTTAATTCAGGTGTGCAGACAGATGGTCGTCTGTACCTGGGAGCATTTTGAACCGATCCTGTACGCCGCCATTTTTCAATCAATTCCTGAATGGTGCTTTTTGCTGGCACAGAACGTCCTGGAAATTTCTCCCGAAACAAATTCTTTGTTTTCACAAAAGATCCAGTGAGAATGAACCCTTCAACAATGGCAACACGCTCGGGTATCGAATACGGCATTATCACACACTGACACTCACCCGGCTTAACACAACGAGGCCTTTTTCTCAACTGGTTTCGACAAGTTTCACTGGCTGCGGCTGCACGTGACTGCTGCAGGTCACGTAAGTCGACCCGACCTCAACACGCCATCTCTTGGTAGGAAGGTAGATTATTTAAGTGTTACCAAAAACACAATATACCAGAATATTACGACGGGCCGGTTTTACGTGCCGCACCCTGTACTTGGTACTTACACCGTGAACATGCTTAAGGAGAGAGTGAACATGGGACCACCACAGAATGTCATAAGTGCTTGTATGGTGTACAAGTTCAAACTGGGACCAAACGCCAATGCAGAGGGGCGGAAGATATACCAGGCCTTTGGTGAGGGTGTCGTGACTACGCAGACAGTGGAGCGGTGGTTTAGCAAATTTAAGGACGGTGACGAAACACTCGAAGACGCACCACATGCCAAAAGACCAACACATGTACAAAATGAAGATCGTCAGCCAGCAATTGAGGCGAACAGTTTCCAGACATATGAGGAACCGGAACTACAATTCAGTGTGAGTGGAGAAACCGTTCAGCAGCTTCTCCATCAACTTGGGAAGCACTACAAGTTCGGTAGGTGGGTCCCACATGAATTGACTCCGAGCTCCTTCGTAGTTAAGCGGTTAGCGTACGCGCCTTTGCCGTGGGAAACCCGGGTTCGGATCCCGGCAGAAGCTCATGTGGTTCGGATTCCACATTAATCAGTAGGTCTCGTCTCATGTAGCTCGCTAAATCAAATGAATTGACCCCGGGCCAGAAGGCAACACGAGCAGACCCATATATTTCTTTTTCTCGTCTGAGGAAGGAGCCAGTTCTGGACAGGGTGTTGACATGTGATGAGAAGTGGGTCCTGTACGAAGCTCCAAAGCACCGTCATCATTGGTTAGCATCCCATGAACCGGTTCTAAAAACACCCGAAACCAGCACTGCACCAGAAGAATGTCCTCCTGTGTGTTTGGTAGACTGCTCGCGGCATCGTGCATCGGGACCTGTTACAAGCATGTCAGAGAATCAATGTAACTGTGTACTGTCAGCAGTTGAACCGTGTTCAAGAAAAACTAAACGCTCTGGAGCCAGTACTTCTGAATCACAAAGGGGTCCTCCAGTTACAAGACAACACTAAGCCCCATGTGGCTAGGGTGACCTGGGACACTATTCTACGCCTTGCATTGAACACTATTGCATCCGTCACACTCCCTGGACATTGCACATCCAATTATCACCTGTTCCATTCCTTGGACAATAACCTTAGAGGAAGCAACTTCAAATTTCTAGTAGAGGTGCAAAATGCACTTGATACCTTCTTCGCTTCACGGCCCAATGCGATGGAATCCTTGGCCTTCTAGAACGTTGGCAGATCGTCGATGTTTATGGGGACCATTTTTGATCTTCCAGGTACGTCTTAGGTGACATAACGATGTTAGAAGGTGGTGGTAGAAGGCGGCGTAGTCACTAGCGTGAGAAAAATGAAATGTGATGAACTAGTAAGGTGGAACTATTTAGGGAAGAAGTATATATTCTGATGGAAATGATATGATACGTCTACCCTGAAATGAGATTTAACCAGGAAAACCTAAGCCAGTATGGCTGACTAGCGATAAAACTTAAATCGCATGATTACCAAGCAATAAGGCTATCTACTGTGCATGGTTATATTGCAGAGGTTGGCAAGCCTTATTACGCATTTAGACCACAAATTTCTCAAGTCGGCTAATAGACCACCAAGATTCCGCCAATAGACCACCCCAATCCCCAATCAGCAAATAGGCCACTGTCATAAAAGTAGATAATGAAAAGTGGTCTTTTTGCTGACAAATTTCCGCAACTAGACCACTTGCAGATTATTATTATTATTATTAATTATTATTACTACTACTACTACTACTACTACTACTACTACTACTACTACTACTACTACTACTACTACTACTACTACTACCACCACCACCACCACCACCACCACCACCACCTATCTATCTATCTATCTATCTATCTATCTATCTATCTATCTATCTATATATATATATATATATATAGAGAGAGAGATGCAAGAGCTCGGAAAAAAACCGGCTTTTTTGGAAAAAAACTCGGTTTTTTCTGCTTCGCTTTTTTGCTTGGGAAATTTTGGGCTTTTTTCAAAATCCTGCTTTAAATTGATAAAGCAGACTTTGTTTCGCTTCTCTATAACACAAAAAGTCATTTAATTAGTGGTTGATGCCGATAATAATATAAAACCTCGAAAATAAACCATGAATTTCGAAAAGATATTTTAAACAATTTTACTTCAACATTTTTACATTATGAATTCCAAAGGATTAACTAATGTATATAATAATAAAAAAATAATCTCCTATATACAAAAGTAAGCAGAGTTGGCAAGAACCATGGTTGTTTCTAAAAATGCCAAAAACCCGTTTTCTGGCGGCAGTTTAAACCAGGCTTTTTTGGGGTTTAAACCAGGTTTTTTGATTTAGATATTTTGCTTTATGTATTTATATTACATATTCACAGAAATAAGTTTGTTTCGCCTTGGTGTTATTATGCCACAACGGGGTTATGCTGGAAGAGGTCCCATAAGCTTAAAGAAGTCCGGTCAGTAAATTTCTTAAGTTGAGAAACTCCCGCCCTAGCCATCGGGAAAATCCCGTAATTATTTTAAATGTAAAACAATAACTGGAAAATCCGTTATTACTTTCCATGTAAAATTTAAAGGTCAACGTATTATAATCAGTACGCTAAAACTGAGGTATTAAATTACAAATTTAGTATGTAGATATCATTGAAAGTCCAATCCAAGCTAATGTTGGAAGCTACGTAGGCAATCGATAAATTTTACCAATTTCAATCAATATATTTAAGCAACCTTGGCTTCTTTATAAAACAACAGGCATTTAGGCATGCAGAAATATACAGTTTGCTTTCGTTTCGCATCCTTACGAAATATCGAGGTTATCAAGGAGAAGACTTTCGCTTAAACTGACATCCGAACCGCTACTTGGTTTACACATGAGAGAAGGTTTGTGGTTCAACCGAGAATTGAACATGGGACACCTTGATTAAAAGGTGAAAAAAAAATAAGACTAATGCAGATGGTTTGACATGTGGAAACGTCACGTGTGGAAACGTCATTTTTGTTCTTTTTTTTGGTTTAAACCGGTTATTTAAAAAAAAAAAAAAAAACAGCTGGTGTAAACGAGCCAACCCTAAAAGTAAAAACTTGTTTTAAAAAATATACAAATAACTAGCAAAATTGTAGTATTTTTATTTCAAAATATTCCATACCCTCTTTTTGAAACAAAATAAAATTAAAATAAAACATAAGAGAAATACTTAGATTTATATGATACAATTAAAGGGTGCACATCTGGAACTTTTGGTTCTGTATATTCTTGAAATTCTACAGTTAAGTTTTTTATAACCACCATCAAGGGCGCCCATCGGGGGGGGGGGGGGCGCTCGCCCCTAGAGGAAAATGTATTTCAGAATATCGAAAATCCAATAGAATTTTTACATTAGTTACAGCAAAATTTGAAACTATTTTTGAAACGTTGCTTATACTTGCCCCTCCCTTGGAGACCACAACCTGGGCGCCCTTGACCATCATCACGGTTTACCCAGTCCTCAAGTTTTCTGAATTTTTAACAAGAGGGATTCAACATATCATTACGGAACACCCCCCCCCCCAAAAAAAAAAGGACTCGGAATATATTTAAGCTAAATACAACTGCACAACAGACATGACTGAGTGGTTGGCTTTTGCGCTTCTATCGGAAAGTCCGGGATTCAACCCAGCATTCGACCATTCTGACAAAGCTTTCCTTCATTCCATCTGTGAATGTAGAAATAGTGCGTGTACTGGCCGACTAGGAGTGTAGGAGTTGTCCGACTTCCTTTCTTACTGTTTTTAAATCGTTATTATTACTAATTACCAGCAGTGACGGTTTTGCGAAGGTTAGGGGATCGGTCTTTCGGACTGAAGCCTGTTCCCCAAAGTTGCGGAATGTCTAAAACGAACGAAATATCTATTAGTTATTCCTTTACTCATAAACTTTAAGCTCCCGTCAAATAAAAATTACGAATGTTTAGAAAAACTAAACATTAGTAGTAAGAAAACCCCTCCCAAAATACTTTTCTAAATTCGCCACTGATTCTCAGTATAAAATGATCTTCAAGGTTGTATCCGGAAGATTATTGCTAAACATATAAACGAAAAGAAATATTAGTTATGCCTGTACTCATAAACTTCAAGCACCTCCTAAATAAAATTAGGACTTCTTAGAAAACGAAACAATCAGAGAAACCTCTCCCAAACTACTTTTCTAAATCCGCTACTGATTATTTGTATAAATTGGTATTCAAGGTTGTATCTGGAAAAGTATTGGTAAATCATTGCACAACTACAGTATAACAGAAATGTGGAAGTACGGTTTGACGGACATATTGAAAAACGTATGCTTTGACGGACATATAGAAAAACGTAAGTTTAACTTTTGTGCTAGAAGCTAGAGTACTAAGCTCTTAGAAATGAAACACGGATGACAAACTAAAATGATCTAGAAGAAAAAAAAATGTCGATAACTCAAAAGTTAAAATAAAGTTAAATAGCCTGTAAAATTGCCCTCAAATACTATATCCTTCATGTTAGCTTTAATTCGTAAAACATGTGCTCCATCCATCTTGATGGTGAATTAAAGAGCTAAATATTGCATTTAGGTCATGAGTTGTTATCTAACTATAGAATATACTATAAGAAAGCTATTTGGATAGAAAAATCATGAAAATGAAAAAAGCCAAAATTTCCAAAATTCTCGTTTTTTTCCCAAAAAAGCCGGCTTTTTATGTGAAAAAAACCATCGATTCAAAAAAGCCGGCTTTTTTGCATCTATATATATATATATATATATATATATATATATATATATATATATATATATATATATATATATATATATATATTTGGTCTAGGAATTAATTCGTGCGGGTGGACAAGAGATGGCGCAACGAACGGAGCGTCCCACAGTTCCGTGCATCCACACATGTGTTGCAAACCTCTGTCATCGCGTATCGTTCGTAGTATAGGGCAGTGGATTAAAGCGTCAACAACACCAGTTTGTAGTTAAGTGAACATGACGCAATTTGTGCCTGATAAAGTGTTTTTGCGGGGTGTCCTGCTGCATTACTTTAACATGCAGAAAAGTGCGACTGAAAGTCATCGTATTTTGGTGGAAGTGTATGGTGACCATGCTCTAGCTGAGCGAACGTGTCAGAAGTGGTTTGCACGGTTTAGAAGTGGTGATTTCGGCTTGGCAGACCAAGAGCGAGCTGGAGAGCCAAAAAAATTTCAAGACGAAGAATTGACAGCATTGCTCGAGCAGGATTCGTGTCAAACGCAGGAACAACTTGCAGCAGCATTAGGCGTTGATCAAACAACAGTCTCCAAACGCTTGAAAGCCATGGCAATGATTCAAAAGATGTCACATTGGGTTCCACATGAATTGAAAGACAGAGACGTTGAAAGACGAAAAACCATTTGCGAATTGCTGCTTCAACGACAGAGCAGAAAGGGGTTTCTGCATCGAATTATTACGGGTGATGAGAAGTGGATCCATTACGAGAACCCTAAACGAAAAAAGGCCTGGGTGAAACCAGGTGAACCAGGTCCATCACAACCAAAACGAGATATTCACTGTGCAAAGGTTATGCTGTGCATATGGTGGGATATGAAAGGTGTGGTGTACTATGAGCTGCTGCAACCGGGTGAAACTATGAATGGAGAACGTTATCGACGACAATTAATGCGTTTGAAGCAAGCTCTGGCCAGAACACGACCAGAATGGGAGAACAGACATGATAAACTTATTGTTCAACATGATAACGCTCGCCCACATGTCGCAAAACCGGTCAAAACCTATTTAGAAAATGTCGGATGGGAAGTTTTACCCCACCCGCCGTATTCACCAGACGTTGCTCCTTCGGACTACTACTTGTTCGATTGCATGAACAACGATTTGATTGGACAGCGGTTTACTTCTTCAGAAGATATCGAAACATGGGTCTCTGACTGGATCGCTTCCAAGGATGAGGACTTCTTTCGCCACGGAATCCGTACATTGCCTGACAGATGGGCGAAAGTGGTGGCTAGCGATGGACAATATTTTTCTTAAGGTATTTATGTATTTTGTGTTTGTACTACAGCTTCAATGTGTGCGTACCAACCGCACGAATTAATTCCTAGACCAAATATATAGTATATATATATATATATATATGAATTCTATTAAGATGAAATCTTTATTATTAGTAGTAATATTATCATCATTATCATTATTACAAAAGTCAAATGTAGCAATGATTTATGAAAAGTTTTCCTAAGAACCAATTTCATGTATTTAATAATTTGAGTCATTTTAATAGTATTTCAAGAAAGTTGCTGGTTGCTTTTACACCTAAAAGGTCAGTATTAACGTATTTTAAATGTTAGATTCTGTTAAATAAGTAAAAGTTATCAAAAATTAAAAAAGAAGACCCAGAAACGAATAATGAATATTTTTATGTTATTTAAAGAAGTTGACTATAAGGTTAAGAACTGCATCGGTAAACAGTATTAAACATCACACTCATCATTTAGAAGACAGGAAATGCCTGTCCGTTTATTTCAATTTGCATAGATTATGATAGCATTTGATTAGGTTTACTGCCTAATATATATTTTAGTAAATTTCGCTATGCATATATGTAAATCACGAATGTGAGAATAATAGTTAATTCGATAGATTCTCAGGTGATTAACAAAATATCTCGTAGAATAAAACTGCTAAAGAAAACTTTCAAAATTCTTCGAAATGAGGCGCCCGGGTCGAACGCTGCACAGACATTTTGTTAAATTACCAAGATGCAAATAATTTTAATTAGAGCGAATCAAAGACAAAATGTCGATATGTTATAGTGAACGAGTGGCCAAATGTTCGAGTAATTTCTTATTTATTGATATAATTATATATATAAGTATATATGTATGTTAATATTTATTAATGTGTAATCATTTATTGCAATATTTCGCATATACAATTATTTGAAAAGATAGTGAAATTACTTATTATTTTTATCTCATTTTGAGAAATATTTTCTTTGTGCTAAAGATCGATATTAGATTAAATATCACTGTTTTCCAAAAACACTATTAAAAATTTGTAACTAGAAATTAAAGTAATCAGGTCTCACTGTTAGTATTTTGCATACATCAATTCAAGCTTATGAGACTATTCTTTTTGGAAAATTCAACTGCTATTGAAAAGAGATAACAGTTATTGGAGGTAATAAACTTGAGTTTTACATCAAGAGACAAAATCCATCAGATTCCAACCAAAGAAAGTTTTGATGAAGATATCCTCACATCAAGACTGAAAATTTCACAGTAATTTTATAACAAGATAGCTTTCGAAACATCTTCAAATTCTTGGTGTTATTTACTAAGCCCAAATAATTGTAATTTTGTTTATTAAGCTATTCTTCGTTATTATAAGATCATTAAAATGTTTGCTACTGTTGTCTGAACTCTGCGTCACTGTTGTTATTATGGAAAATAGCTTTAGATTCCTAACCTCAGTTGGAAGTGGTAAAGCATTTCTTGTTTCTATTTGATATTATTCCTAGTGTATTAGGGAACAGTTGAGCTGCCCGTCACAGGCATATTAATATAATATATTTTCGGTTTACTATTATTTTAAAATTAAAACTTAATTAAATCAATCGACAACTTAATGTTAGATAAAATTAATCTGTCTATTGAGCGAGACAGTTCGCGCATTTACTTCTACGAAAGCTACACTAGAGAGAACCTTTTCTTTCAGCCTTTCAGCATGAGAAAATCCTTTCGAAAGTTCTATTATCTGCGAATTACATTCCAATCAGCAGCGCACGTTATTTTAAAACATCCTCGAAAGCAATTTTGGGGGAAAATAGATTCTATTATTATAAGCATTATTTTTATATAGATTTTATTTTAAATTTTTCCGTACACGCACAGGAATACTAGAATCGGAAACCTAAAGTTCGAGCACAGTTGAGTCGACTTTAGTTTATCTCGATTACTTTAGATAACTGAAACCCTATATATGCTATATGCTGTATGCTATAGCCCGTTCACAGCAGAAATTTCAAATGCTATAGAAATCTGACATTAATGTATTTCAAAATGGGCGAACCAGAATATAAATTAATTACATTATGCTAGTTAGGCATCCGTCGAACATGAACCGAAGATAAATCTAAACCATGTTGATTTAAATTTGACATTCCTACGACTGAGATAAAATTTGGCTTCCATCGAATTGGGACCGAGGTTAAATTTAAACCAACCTGTTTCAAATTTCACCGACATACAGCTGTAAAATTACCTATTTTGTATTATAAATTTCACTTTAGATGATAATACAGAAAATAATATTGGTCATAAGCAGTACATCATTTTACCACAGATAATACACTGTTATAAATAGCATGTGATTATTTGAAAGATTACCTACCGCAGATTCACTACTCAAAGCAGACGGTGTTATTGCGTAGCCATATTCCAAAAGCGTACAGCATACACGCGACTCTTCTTCGGTAGGCGGAGCATCTTTTACACGAAATTTTCTCTGAGGATAATAGACTTTCTGGAATAAAGATAAAAGTAATTAATTAAATTATATTAATAAACTTATCTTCAACTTTCTTCACCTTCGTGTTCTATCAGTAATTATGTTTACGTATAAGGATATGACATATACGAATTAGCACACTTATTCATCACCTAGAGTTTAATTACCAGTGTACATTGTGCTTCAGCATAAAGTTTTAACCGTCGAACTTTCAACAAATACATATAATGCAAACATCTTTTTCTTATTAAAAACTAGGGTAATTTTTTTTCTGCTTTATTTCCATGTTTTATGATTTGATGATTTTAAAAGGCGTTTGTTAGTAGTTTTTATTTATTTTTTTTAATAACGCATTTGGATGGCAATTAGTACCTCCCACAAATTCATCGACGGCTCCGGAGCCGGTACTGTGACTTACAGTGAGCCGTTGTAAACGAATTCTATGCGTATATCCACCGTCACTGACACACCTATTCCCTACGGACGCACCCCCACGCTACCATTCGGGCCTCTCTGTTGCGCTCCTGCCCTGACTCGGTTAGACAGCATTCGTGCTTTATGGTGGCCACCTAGCACAATCTAGTTTCTGTTTTGTGCACTGTAGTTTTTATGCTACGTCTGCAATGTATTTATACTCATCATAATTACAAATAACGAACCGTAATCACTACCAAGTGATTTTGGGAGAAATTAAATAATACCCATGTATTTTTACCCCTGGTTAAAATTTTCTTTTGGCACTATAAATACTTTTGATTATTTTAATACTTCTATTTCTATTATCGCTACAATGCCACAGTAAAATGGTCTAGTAACTGAACCGGATACTTTAATATAAATTAAAATTTTTGTCTTATTCTATGACAATTTACAATCATTCGTGTGCTTCTATCCTTGTTTGTGAATATAAAAACATTTAAAGCTTTCTTTAAAACTCTAATTCATATTTTATTTCCTAGGCAGGTCATGGCTTTTTAAAAAAGTCCTTCTTTTCACAGTCTTTCCTGAAGTGGAGAAACTCTTCCAAACCAAGTCAAGCATTTCACTTGATATGCATCATGCATGCATGAATACAATGTCCACCTACTTTGCTGACGAACCGTTGTTTTCCTTACAGATATGAAGGACGAAATATTCTTCTCTCTCTGTCTATCTAGTTGTCTGTACATTTCCGAACACTGCCTATCTAATCTGTAACAGATAATTCCAATCTATTTTAGGGATTCCATCCGAGTACTTGGAATTTGAACAGCACTGTTGTTTAGTTAAAAAGTTTCGTTTAGCAGAACTTATTGCTCTTTAATTGCACAAAATTGGTTTTTAAAATCATTTTAATATTATGGCTAGAACTGAACTAAATATTACATGAACTGAAACATTTGTTGGCTGGTTGATTGAATTGAAGTTTAGGATTCTCTTCAACAACCAGACTATATGAGATATGGAACTACAGATTAACGTGGGATCCAAATCACATCGGTTCCTAGTGGGAATTCAGCGTGTCCTCCGCGCTTGAACGTTTGTCACTATTGCGAAAAGGTGTCCGATATGGAGAAATAAATGCTTATTCTGTTAACTTTGATAGTTGTACAAAGGAAATTAACGGTTGAGTGGTATGTCAACACACGGCAGCTCAGAGACCACTTTCAAGATAAGATGATGGTGTTACAGTTATAGATGGTTGAGAGTTCTAAATAATCTATATTTTCTGAAGAATTATTTGACGCGATTGAATTTCTTCTGATATTGCTTTAAGTAAAATGAGGAATCGAAAATTTCAAACGTTTCAAAAGAAGACTGATACCTGATTCTTGTACCGTCAATAAATGCTACCAATGGACAATGGCTAATATTCGGCAAGAAGTTCACAGTATATAAATAGGAACCAAAATAGATAAACCATCGATTCACTAGGATGATACATAGCAAAAGTAGCGATTGATGGAAACTGGGCTAGTGAAATTTCCCTACTCAATTGTACAGCTTCAGAAACAGTGAATTATTCAGGAGTCAGTGAAATATTCAACAAAGCGATGCACTTATTGTGGCTTCATGATATCCGAATGGCGACGTGTTTTTAACAGACGCCTCACTGTATATGGCAAAGGCAGGAAACTTCCTGTACACACCATACTCACAAATTGTTATGAAAAACACACTCAAACTGAAATGATGAAAAACATCTCAGGCCCGAATCTCATCTATGTTGAAACTGATCGAGATCGGTCGGGTAGTTCAACGCGTCTAAAGTCACAAATGTAGTCACTTTCATTTATATATATATATATATATATATATATATATATATATATATCTCCTCCCTCCCCTAAGTTGCACCGTCAAAGTGAAATGATAAAAACCATCTGCCCTAACCTCATCTATGTGGCAAATTTGATCGAGATTGGTTGCGTGGCTCAAGAGTTTCTGCCCTACGTTGTACCGTTAAAGTGAAGTACTAAAAGCCATCCCAGGCCCGATCGTCATCTGTGTTGAAAATTTGCTCGAGATCGGTTCCAGAGTTATGAAATCACAAACACATATACTTTCATTTTTTTTATATATATAGATTGAGGAATGTAGCATTACATACCAAAAAGTTTGACCCAAACGGGAATCGACCTCACGATTACAAATCCTGTGGTTTACCACTGACAAGGGAACCTTCCGAAAATGATAGTTGTAGTGAAAGATGTGACCTATGCCAATTGAAAGAGCTGTAACAGAGATGAGCATTCCCAAAAAATTAGCTGCCCATAGCAATAGGTTCAAGAAATATAAGGGGTGGAAGTTCGGGAAACAGCAAGGTTGGACAAAGGGGGAAAGTGCAAATTTCGCAACAAAAAAAAAAGGGGGGGGGGCACGGCAAAATATAATGCTGACAAGTGATGTATAGAAAGAGACTTGCCACAATAGGGAACAAATGAAGGCCACCAGTGGGGTTAACAGTGTTGCCAACTGCAATAAAAAGTACACGTTTTGCAAAGAGCACTATATGTAGTGAGTGCAATATTCAGTGTCATGTAGAACATAAGATATGACGTGTATAATCAGTGGTACAATCTAACAAAAGAAAATAGAAAAAACAGAAGTACGAAAAATACGGAAAAGACGAAGTTGGCCATAATGCGCCACATTTGATCACGAGCTGTGCATATTAGAATGAACAAAACAAGAAGCACCAACTATGCAGGAAATCGATGTACCTAGAGTCGAAAAGAAAAACGAGTTCCAAAGTTGGAAGCACTGGCCATGAAAATCCAGACAATTCTAATATAGTTAGGCCACTCGCTTCACAAAAAGAAAATTCCGGCAAGAGGCATTAGCCTTCGCAGCATTTGTACATGCTCGTCCACATTGTACGTGCAATTGTTCGAAGAGACAATGGTCCAAACAGAAGATACATTTGCAGTGAGCACCGCGGAATACTGCCAATCCGTCATACATGGTACAATGATCGCCTGTGAATGTCTCGAAACAGTACTCTAGAGGTGTCGGAGCTTTACGTGGTCTTTCTATTACATATCCACATTTGAAAGCAAACATAATCAAAGGCTTGATCTGCTGGGTGTTGCTGCCTGCAGTACTATCACCGCCTATATGATGTATCCAGAGTGTCCCACCTAACTTTGCGACTGAAGTAGTTTCAAATCGAAAAAAATGTGACACATCCAGTTGTGCATTACCCATGTCAGCGGGCGAGAAACTTCTGTGAGACGCAAGTGCCTCCAAGTCCCCCATCATAGGGTCCCAGTGGCCAACTTCAAACTTTCAAATAGCACCATCGGTAAAGTTATATTTCTTTCGATAAATCATGGAATATGCAACAACGCATATCAGAAATATTTACTATATTTCAAAATGGCCGCCAAAAATATCTGCTCGGTGACAAGAACAACGTGCATTTTTGGCGGCCATTTTGAAACCCGTGCTTCATATGGCAAAAATGTTTCTTATAGGCGGTATTGTATATATCCAGAGAAATATCATCCGCCCCCTGTTCCCATTTGAAATGTTGCGGTTGACCCCTCGAGCCTTATGATGGGGACCCTGGGGACTTGCTTCTTGCAAAGTTTTCTTGGCTCTCGACATGAGTACATTCCTGTGCAATTGGATTTGCAACATCTCTTTTCGCTTCGCAGCAATTTGAGATCACAATGTTCGATGCCATGTTAAGACACAACATATATTTGTGGCGGCCATTCTGAAAAACATGCTTCACATAGCAAATGTTTCCTATATGTGTTGTTGCACATTCCATGATCTATCGAGAGAGGTACCACTCGGTCCCTGTTGCCATTTGAAAGTATGAAGTTGGCTCCTGGGGCCCTATGATGGGGATCCTGGGGGCACTTGCTTCTCACAGACTTTTATCATCCCCTAACATTGGTACATTCCTGCACAACTGGATCCGTCACATTTTTGTTCGTTTCTCAAATCTTTCAGGTCACAAAGTTTGGTGGGACACCCTGTATATTCCCACATACGACCCAACCATGACATAATGTTTACTTCTATTATAGGTTGTTGGCTCAACTCAACCATTTCATGTTCCCCGACTTGGCATTGCCTCAATCACTCTAGCATTGATGCATTCCGAGTGATGCCTGTTGCCGGAATTTTCTTTTTGTGAAGCGAGTGGCCTAATTATATTAGACTTGTCTGGATGTTTATGGCCAGTGCTGCCAACTTTGGAACTCGTTTTTCTTTTCGACTCTAGGTACGTCAGTTTCCTGCATAGTCGGAGCTTCTTGTTTTGTTCATTCTAATATGCACAGCTCGTGATCAAATGTGGCGCATTATGGCCAACTTCGTCTTTTCCGTATTTTTCGTACTTCTGTTTTTTCTATTTTCTTTTGTTAGATTGTACCACTGATTATACACGCCATATCTTATGTTCTACATGACACTGAATATTGCACTCAATTCATATAGTGCTCTTTACAAAACATGTACTTTTTATTGCAGTTGGCAACACTGTTAACCCTACTGGTGGCCTCCATTTGTTCCCTATTGTGGCAAGTCTCTTTCTATACATCACTTGTCAGCATTGTATTTTGCCGTGCTCCCCCCTTTTTTTTGCGAAATTTGCACGTCTCCCCCTTGTCCAATCTTGCTGTTTCCCGAAATTCCACCCCTTATATTTCTTGAACCTATTGCTATGGGCAGCTAATTTTTTGGGAATGCTCATCTCTGTTACATCTCTTTCAATTGGCATAGGCCATATCTTTCACTGCAACTATCATTTTCGGAAAGTTCCCTTGTGAGCTAATATGAACACTCCAGCCGAGCTTTTCCTGCCAAAAATATGACAATTTCCAAGGCAACTACTATACTTTCATATCCATTGCAAATGCTATTGTTTTTTTTTTTCCTCGTTTGTTATTTCATTCCAATATGGATGCAAGACGTATGTTCACTGTCTTTCCTTCCAATGGAAATGTTCTTTTACGTATGGAAATGTAGGCGACAAAATCAACATATGCTAACATGTATACATAGTTTCGAAATACTGTTATTAAGTATTTCAATATAATGTTATCTCAACATATCTTATTACACTTGCAAGTAAAAACACATCTGCACATTTTCCCCGATTGCGAAGGCTGGCCTGGGGGAACGAACCTGGCATCATTTGTTGATTTTTCGAGGGTACTAGAAGTAGGATTCAGGAAATTTTTACCTCAGAACAGCCATAATCAATGTGCTCGTTCTTTTAACAATAGAGTGAACATTGTTGAAAAATGAAATCTAACTACCTCAAAGTCAAACTTAGTTTACTTATAATAATAAAAGAAATTTTCTATTGCACAAACTTTGCTTTTAGCAGACTTATATCTGATTTAAACTACTCGCTAAGCAAAGTTAAACATTTATTGTAAAAAATATTTACGTGTACAGTTTCGATAATTATCCACTTTG
Organism: Thermobia domestica; assembly: GCF_964235325.1. NCBI lineage: Eukaryota > Metazoa > Arthropoda > Insecta > Zygentoma > Lepismatidae > Thermobia > Thermobia domestica. Next base: position 138,654,211 of record NC_137463.1, on the reverse strand, counting down.
GCTTCATCAGACACGTAACGGGGGATTCCTAAAATTTAGCACTCATGTTTACCCGTTATATACTTCGCTAATATTAACTGGATGTTCTTTTGTACGTTACAAGTTATTAGCATAGTCCATCATCTTTAATCACACGGAGTTTTGTTGGAGTGAAGTAATTTATAACAGGGATATTGTATCATGGATCATAAAGGACTGATTTCTCGAGTGTACACCTTTTGTGATAATCACATTAATAAAGGAAAAAAGTTAATCGCAGATCATTTTAAACAAGAAAATGTGCCTAAAACAACTATATAACACTATATTTGTCGTTTGAGAAAAGGGAATATCACCCAATCGGAAATCAGGATCAAGTCGGAAAGCAGTTGTAATGAACAAAGTTAACATTCGTCGATTGGAGCAACAAGTCAACAACGAATCAGATTCACTATTCCTACGTTTTGTTTGAACATATCAGTAGCATAGTCTTGCTCTCCTCCTACTATATTGCAATCCCTCTCCTGACTCCATACGATTAGAACTCTCAGAATTTCAGAGTAAAAAACCGGGACACACTATAAAATTTACACTAAAAACTGGGACACCCTATGAAAATTTGTAGTAAAGTCATAGTTATACACTGGCTTTTCGCTTAAATATCAGAATTAATCAAATAATAGGTCAACACTCACCAAAAGTAAGTGACAGAGAGCAAATTATTAATATCAGCCGAGTATTGCTTACCAATAAATGCGTACTTTTAAAATAGCGCACAAATGATATTAACTTATATTTTAGAGAAAAATATCGGGACATTTGAGTTTTAAATAACTTTTGGAGAACAAATAATACAAATCCGGAATTGTTCTGGCTCAACCGGGACGTCTGGAAGTCCTATATATAGCGCTCAACCGCGATAATTTTACTAATATTCCTTTCTTTACATGTTCTATCAAACACACTGTTTCATTTCGCAGCTTGGTATCTTCATTTAGAGCCTTCACTTCTTAGATTCATTAGTGAAAATTATTTTTTTCCTATTTGAATTTACTCAAATATCAGGATTGTATTAGGAAAAATAAAAGTACAAGAAGAAGAAGAAAAAAAGAGATTTTATCATGAATGGAGAGTAAAATTCACGATAACATGGAATATTTGAACTTTGAAAAGTTTAAAAGAATGCAAGGATCGTTTTTATTTATCGAATACAACATAAATTTAATAATTAATTACGCTTTTACAAAACCTCCTTACTCCTTTAATTTTGAAAACTTACGCTTCTATGCAGGTGAAAGTTATCAAGCATAAGTTTATCTTCTTTATTCCGCCCTATAAATTTGTTATAAATACGTTTGTTGCTATTATTATTATTATCGCCTCTCGGCCTTTGGCCCAGTGGTCGCTCATTTCTTTAAGGTCTTTTTTTCTTTTCTGGCCAGTTTCCATTTGTGAGCGACTATCCCTGTCTCCTCGTGGCCGGGCTGGTAACACTGCGGGCAGTAAGTCGGCCTTCCAACCTTCATGGTGGGACGTGTGTTGCAGAAGGGCTTCCATGGCTGAAGGGAATTACTAGTTTTCCTTTGTTTATGTTCCTCACTTGGTAGGCTGGGCCGTGTGATCTTCTTTTAGATCCTAATGCAGGTCGAGAAGCGAATTTTTGTGAACATTGTGTATTTTGTTTAACCTCTTTTTTTGTTCTCTTTTTTTTTTTTTAAATTTTAGTTCACATACTAGGGCAAGTAGTGTGTAGAATAGTTTTGTATATATGAAAGTGAATATTGAATTTATTTAGACAATATACTATGGCCCCTATTGGCGAGAATTGTCCTTTTTGTAGTCAGCCCATTTATGGTAGACAAAAGTTCATCAAATGCAATAATTGTTTAATTGTCATTTTACATGTGTTGAATCACACTCGAAAATGGACAGTAGTTCAATTCAGTTGTCCGAATTTTTATGTAATAATTGCATAAAGGGTGATAGGGCTAGTGAAGGTGATCATGGTGGTCTTGAAAGTTCAACTTTGAATAAAAATTTGGAAAATAAATTGAATAACCTGAAGAGTGTGTTTCTAAGGGAATTTGAAGGCTTGAAAGAGGAAATTGTGCAGTTAAGGTCCCAAAATGAAAAACTTAATGAATTACTTTTGAAAAAATCTTGTAATTGATGAAGGAATCAACAGAACCTTCTCATAAGAATTCAAAGGTTGTAGATGTAAGTGATCCGGATCAATTCCCTGAATTAACTAGAAATGAGAATATACAGTTTCTAGATTGCAGCCAGGAAGAAGTAGAGTTTGACAGGAATAAAGAACAATGCATTCAAGTCATTTCACGTAATTAAAAGAGATTAGAAAATAAAAGATCAAGAGAGACAGACAATAGAGGGAACTTCAGTACTGGTTTAAATAAAAATCAACGTAAGGTGATTTCTGGTAGTGGTTCTGACTAAATTGATTTGGTTGCTAAAGTAGAAAAAGAGCATTATTTGTTACAAGATTTGATCCATCAGTAAATGACAGCGATGTTGAAAATATTGTCAGTGATAGAAATGTAACTTATGTCAAATGTACTAGATTAAAAACCAAATATGACTCTTTTCATGTTGAGGTGTTTGACACTGACTTTGGAATTATTAATGATCCTACGATTTGGCCCAGTGGTATAGTAATTGGTCCGTTTTATGTAAACTCTTAACAACTAATTCCAAAAACCAGATTAATGACGTGAACAACAACTAGTTTAATATGGAAGTCCATATCTGGTATCAAAATATTCGTGGACTTAGAACTAAAGTAATATATTTTTTTTTCTTCTGTTGCTGACTATTCTTTTGATATTATTGCTGTAACAGTCATAGTTTAATCGCAATCAACATACCACCATCCATTTCATAAAGATAGGCCCCTGACTTCGCGGTGCTGCCGTGACGTCCAGTCAAAACTTATATTGGATTGGCGTACCTCGTTGGAATTGCTGGAATGTTGTCTTTTTAATACTTAAGACATAAACATTTTCTTTGTACTATGTAGTGAGAAAAAAATAAAAATTAATGAAAAAGGTGCGTATTTTTTCGTACTTTTTTGGTAAATCAATGTTTATAGGGCTATATTTCAGAAAAGAGATCACGTGAAATAATTTCCTGTGTACAATATGTAGATGCATCCATTAACTGTAAGTTGTGAAAAGTTCGATTTTCATCACTTGATATTTTTTGTGTAATTAGAACAAATGCACGACGCTCTGATCTCCTTTACCATGGTAGGCAGAGAAACGTACAAAACACTGTTCGAAAATTTGGAAGTCTAGTGTTCCAAATATTTGGAACTATTAACAAAAAAGGGTTTAGTTGGTAGAGTATTTATTAAAAAAAAAAATGTTTACTTCAACATATTCTCTGCGTTAAGCGGTGAGCCATGTTGCAGCCCAATCTTTAAATTCCCCGCGCTTATATGAAGAAACAGCATACAGTAATTGGAAGTGCGGCAACGCTGTCGTGCAGTGTTGTCGCGTTCAGGAAGCTTGTAGCGCGAAGCCTACTTCATAAGAATGTATTAGGAAAAAGTATTATTATAACCTTTCACAACATCATGAAAATAATAATAATGCATGTACACTCATGTCCAAAATTATTGTCACATGTCTATAAATATGTTATTGTAGGAGTATAATTTGATAACGAATTCGCCTGGTATTTCTTATAATGTTAGTATATGTATAATCGGCAAAGACATGTATGTGGCAAATTTCATGTCAAAAGAGCAGTAAATAAGAACAATAAAACGAAAATAAAATGTTCTTATCCATTTAGCAACATTTTGTTTTACTTGTGCTAATTTTCGTATTTATAGTTCTTTTCCTATGAAATTTACCACAAATATACATTTCCCGACTCTACATATAGTATCAGTATTAAAAGTACTCCGCAAAATCATTATCAAATTATATTCTTACACAACAGTTATAGATATGCGACAATAATTTTGGACATGAGTGTACACATTTCAATTTAATCGAAATAAAACGTTGAAGTAACAATCAAAAAACTCATCTCTTAATCTATTTACTTCATTCACTTTCGTCATGGCTTTGTTGACTCATCGCTGCTCCTGCTATCTTCCTGAATACTTATCTCCTGCTCCTGCTTAACAATGGCTCCATTTCTACCTCAAGATCTATCAGTATACACACTTTCCAGCTTACGAACATGTTAAAGGTTAAAAAGAAATGTATTGTAGTCTTGGCAATCACGTGTTCACCCAAGTTCTGCGATCAGTTCCCCTGCCGAATGTACAGTAACACAGAATGGGTCCTTTGTTTTATTTCAAGGAAAGAAATGAAATGAAATGAAATCTTTGAGTTTTACGTCCCACGGTTATGCCGGTTAGGCTAAAGGAGACGGTGGGAGGAAACGGGAGAACCCCGAGAAAACCCACGCACACGGTGTTTGTCCACCACAAAGTCCACTTGGCGGGGATTTCAAGGAAAGAAAACTATGCAATGTGTAGGTGACGAGAACTGTTTTTGCGTCTAATCACGTCGCACTGATTACGTTTTCAACACTTCCCTTCAGTTCGTAGGCGTCAAAAACTTACATACGCACTCACATCATATGGGTTCATTGCAATGAGACGGACGAATGGACATTTATATTTTCCTGAGTAGGGTTATATTTCGTGCTTTTTGATTGAAAGGAAAATATGGATATTCCTTTACGAGCGGCAGTATTACAAAAAGAAGAGGCGAAATTTTTAGAGATGATGAAATTGCAGAACTGATGAATGACTCCGACTCAGACGGTTATGAGTTAGTAATTAATAGTAATGACATTGATTATTCTGTGCTCAGTGGCGTATCCGGGAGTGAACAAGATAGTAACTATGTTTCAAGTAAACCTGAGGCTGCGCCGGGAAAGAGAAAAAACGCGTCGTTCCTATTCAAAGGCAGATTCTGATGTAGCTTGTAGCGATAAAATTCAAGCAAATGCAAAACCCCTGTTTAATGGTGTCCCGGGAATTCATCAAAATGCTGGGCTTACAGAGTATTCCGCATATAAAATGTTTCAGTTGTTTTTACCGATGAAGTTTTATAGTAAAAAGAAAAGTTGAGTTGATTTTGAGTTTAACGTCCTGTTCAGCAGCGAGGCTATATGAGACGTGGGCCTACTGATTAACGTGGAATCCAAACTACGTGAGCTCCCGCCAGGAATAGTAGTAAAAGAAATGAATCAATACGCAAAACAGCAGATTAAGAAAAATTACTAAAACAAAAATCTTTGTTTTCTAAATGAAAGCGTGTTACTTCAATTGAAAACAAGGAACTTTTTATACTAATTATTCACATATGCCTTGTACAGAAGCCAGCTTTACGCGATTTTTACAAATCAACTATGCAAGAGCTATTAGTATGTCTGTCAAGTGGTGGAAGAAGCTGTTTTTTCTGCTGTTTGACTTATCACACATGTCAATGCTCATATGCTGTACAGGAAGAAAGCAGGAAAACATATCGCACTTCGAACTTTTTATGCGAATGTAGCAGATAAACTGCTGCACTCAGCAGGCATTGAAGTACAGAGACCTTCTACCTTCACCAGAGGTAGAAGACTGGTAGCAAGGGGCCATTACCCATAGAGAGTTTACCCCCAATATCTGCAAATTCTAACAGAGTAGGACAAAGGAGATGCAAAGTGCGTAGCATCCGCACGGTGAAAGGAAGTTTTTAATAAATATTAGCGTTTATTGCAGGGATGCAAATAACCACTCACCTGGGGCATGTGTTCATCGGTGCGGGCGAGTATTTAATATCATATGGAATTTAAGTAAATTATTTTTATTATGTGATGTGAGCTAGTAACTTTTTTCTTGGGCGAGTAAACTTTTGATGCTTATTTGCATCCCTGGTTTATTGTATGATATATAAAGTTGGACTTTGCATGGGAAAGTGCTACGAAATGTACAACACTAAAGAGAAGTACTGGGACTCCTAGATCTGAAAACAGATTTTCTGTGAAGTGTAAACTCAATATTACATGTCAACTAAGGTTGTATCATATAATAAACTTTGTGCGTGTATCTGTTTCTGTGCAAGTGTATTTTGTACTGCGTGCAGTAAGTGAAAAATTCACAAAAAGCAACAAATTTTCGAGGACCATCGCATGCAAATCCAAACAAGATAAGAGTTCGCTTTTCTAATTTTGAACATTTGGCACATTTACTGTATATCCTGTTAATTTCTAAGAAATTGGTTTAAAATCTGTGGAGACATAAAATTTTAAAAATATCTCTAAAAAGTGCCGGACAGTGTGCGTGACAAGTTTAAATACCCGTCCGGCTGAGAGTGTATACGCGCCAGGAAAATGTGGCAACGTAGCACTCCGTATAAACTGCGATAGCGAAGGGCGCAAAGCTGAAAAAATCATAATGTCATATTTGTGATTGTTTATCTTTTAAAACAAGTCAAAACAGTTTGGTTGAAAAAGCTACTTTAAGATCTTTCTAAAAGTTTTTTCAGACTGTTAATACACCGCAGCAATTCAGAGATAATGATGTCTCACTTTTTAGTGAATAACAAGAAAATTACTACGTGTTGAGTAATGAAATTTTCAGAACTTACAGGTAATGTATGCATCTACATATCGTCCACAGGAAATTATTTCATGTTCTCTCCTTTCCGAGATATAGTCCTATAAACATTGATTTACCAAAAAAGTACGAAAAAATACGCACTTTTCATTAATTTTTATTTTTTTCTCACTACATAGTACAAAGAAAATGTTTATGTCTTAAGTATTGAAAAGACAACATTCCAGCAATTCCAACGAGGTACGACAATGCAATATAAGTTTTGACTGGACGTCACGGAAGCATCGCGAAGTCAGGAGCCTATCTTTATGAAATGGATAGTAGTGAGTATTTTCCTGAAACTTATAAATGTTTTCGTTCTGATAGGAATTATATTGCTAATCAATGTCGCAGAGGTGGTGGCGTTTTACTAGCAGTTAAAACAAACATAAGTTGTCAAAGGAGATTTGATTTAGAATCTGAAACTGAGTGTGTTTGGATTGAGACTGATACATTGAATGGAAAAAAAATATTACTAGCATGTTGCTACTTTCATCCAACTTAATCTGTTACAAGATTTATGAACTATCTTAATTATGAGAAAGAGTGTCAAGAGTGAACTTTTTGAACTACGAAATAGTGATTATTGGTGATTTCAATATAACTAAAGCTGATTGGACGAATATAATTTTTTTAAATGATATAAACTATTATTCTAAATCCAAGGCTAAAATTTTATTCAATTTCTTGGATGATATGAATTTGAATGTTGATTCTGGGATGTCTGGTCTCGATCTAATTCTGTATATTACCTATGTACAATCTAGTAATAATCTAGCACCTCTGGTTCCGCCTGATCAGTATCACGATCCTATTGAAATTGTTGTCAAATTATCATCTCTAATACAGGAGATACCAAGTGATAGTTTTTTTGCTATATCAGAAGGGTGACTATCTTTCTTTATATAGAGAAATCCAAGGGCTTCCCTGGGCCACTATTTTGTTGAATTAAGATATTGATACTGTCGTTCAAAATATTAGCGATGTTATATTGGAAGCAATTAGGAATAATGTTCAATTCGCAACTAAATCAATTTCTAAATATCCATGATGGTATTCTCGTAATTTAATTTATTTGCTTAATAAAACGAATAATGCTCATAAGAAGTATAAAATAACCCAATCTCCTCAGGGTTATAATGTATTTTCCAAATATCGTTCTAATTTTAAGAATCAACTTCTTATTGATAAAACTATATATTATAGTAAAATTGAGAAAGGCTTAAAAAATAAGCCTAAAAGTTTTGGAAACACACGAAAAGCGAAATTAATACTAAAGAAGGTCATAATGCACTATTAGTTAAGAAGGAATTGGTCTCTGATCCTCGATTATCTGAGGCTATGGCCAAGCAATTTGAAGCTGTTTATCACAAAGACGAAATTAATGTAAATGATGGTAATGATACTTCTATAGCCAATCAATTTTGTAGTGATCAAATATCTTTTAACACCAAACAGGTACTTGGTTATTAAAACTTTGAATGTTAAAGCTTCTGTAGGTCTTGATCAAATTCCGATTTTTATAATTAAAGGTATATCTGAAATAATTGCTCCAATCTTGACATCATTGTTTAACTGGAGTTTCTATCCAATCATCATTCTCATTTCTATCCAAATGTATAGAAAACTGTTGCTGTAACTCCAATTCCGAAAACTGATGGAAGAATTGTAACTGACTATAGACGTATCTCTATTCTTGATGTAACACCTAAAATTTTTGATCAACTTATTTATAACTATTTTTACAGTTCCGTTGAACACTGTATTATTCCTGAACTGTATGGATTTATGAAAGGCAAATCTACGGAATTAAATCTGAATAAGTTTTTGACATTGGTTTCTCCTGTTGTTCATAATCGTGGTCAAGTCGATACAATCTATTTTGATTTTGCTAAAGCTATCGACAAGACATCTCATTATATTCTTCTTAAGAGCTCCTCCGTGGCTAAGCGGTTAGCGTACGCGCCTTTGGCGTGGGAGACCCGGGTTCGATTCCCGGCGGGAGCTCATGTGGTTCGGATTCCACGTTAATCAGTAGGTCCACGTCTCATATAGCCTCGCTGCTGAACGGGACGTAAAACTCAAAATCAATCAATCAATATTCTTCTTAAGAAACTTGACTCCTTTGAAATTCCTAAGTCTTTGATACTTTGGTTCGCTTCCTACTTTTTTGGTCGTAGATTTGTGGTCAGATATATGGGTTGCAAATCATCTGTGTACAATATTTCTTTGGGTGTTCCTCAAGGATCTCATTATATTCTTCTTAAGAGCTCCTCCGTGGCTAAGCGGTTAGCGTACGCGCCTTTGGCGTGGGAGACCCGGGTTCGATTCCCGGCGGGAGCTCATGTGGTTCGGATTCCACGTTAATCAGTAGGTCCACGTCTCATATAGCCTCGCTGCTGAACGGGACGTAAAACTCAAAATCAATCAATCAATATTCTTCTTAAGAAACTTGACTCCTTTGAAATTCCTAAGTCTTTGATACTTTGGTTCGCTTCCTACTTTTTTGGTCGTAGATTTGTGGTCAGATATATGGGTTGCAAATCATCTGTGTACAATATTTCTTTGGGTGTTCCTCAAGGATCCAATTTGGGTCCTCTTTCTTTATAATATATATAAATGATATTGGTAAATCTTTGAAGTGTCCCTTTCTAGTGTATGCAGATGATTTGAAGATTTTTTCTAAAATAGTAAATTGTCAGGATTACTTGAAATTAGAAGGTGATATTAACTCAGTTTATCAATGGTCCATTCAGCATGCATTACCTCTGAACATGAATAAAACCAGAATTATATCGTTTTCTAGGAAAACGAATGTATTTTTTTTTCTCATATTTAATCAATCATCATACAATACAATTTGTTTCAATTAATAAAGATTTAGGTGTTATGATGGATATTAAGCTATTATTTGATCAACATATTTCTACTATGATATCTAAAGCCAGAAGGAATCTTGGACTTATTAAATGGGTTGCTAAAGACTTTAAAGATATTGTAGCCTGTAAAATTTTATATTGTGCTTATGTTTGATCTCATCTGGAATATGCAACCGAAATCTTGTTAGTATTGCTCAAGTTTTTGAGTCAATTCAAATCTCTTTCTTGGCCTGGCTTAGATTGAAATTTAAGTTGAATGAGATGACTATTTGGGAGATTCTCGCTAGAGCCTTTCTATCTGAAGTGTACCCCTTCTGGCGCTGCTGTCGATGTGTTTTCCCGAACCTCCCTCGAAAGAGGAGGGACAAGTTGCTGCAGCCGAGATCTTTCGATTGTTAGATGCCGAAGCGTTGCCACAATGAATTATTTCAAGGACTTCGCTGTGCTCTGTCTTGTTAGCCGTTCTAAGTAGCCTACTATCTTCACTCGTCAAGACCAACCGACTGAATGACCAATTGGTAATACAGCTGAAGTCATTCACTTCTTTTCCCTAAGCAAAGAGATGGCTTCCTCCGTCAGGGTGCGGGGGTGGGACCGAAGTATAGTTCGCATATTTTCCGATGGCATACCTGAGAGACAGGCTCTAGGCTTGATTTGCTCCCTCTTGATGTTAGGAGAAATCTGAGGCAATAAGGCTTATTCATGATGTAATACATGCTAGGGTGAACCTAATTGAGTTCCTTCGCATAACCCTAGGGACTACCGATCTATTTTATGTAATAACAAATTAATTGGTATTCCATTATTTATTAGTGTCGAGAATATAAACAAAAAATCTCTGAAAATCGACCTATTCAATGTAAATTTTGCTCTGTTTAAAAAACAATATTTAGAATGTGTTATCAAGTAAATATATAAATTCGCCCTTGTTTTGTCTGGTATATTGTCTATTAAATTCCAATTGTCTTTTGTTTGATGTACGTTTATTTTTATCTACTCATGTTCTTTGTTATATATATTCTTTGGAAATTTTGTTTAAATTTATTAGTGTTCATTATATTTTACTTTGTTATACATTATATCACAGTTCTTAATTTAATAGATACTAAACTGAAGGTTATGTTGAAATTTCATTTTGTAGATTAAGCTTGTATCAAGTTCGTGTATAACATATAATTTTATATCTGATCGAAATATTTGGATGTACCATTTCCTTTTAACTTGTTTATTTTGTATTTACTTTGATGTAATCCTCCATTGTATATTCTTTGTATATTTGTAACTATTTATGGCTTAGGCTGTGGTCACTACTATCAATAAATTCAAATTCAAATTTTTATTATTATCGTAATTATCTTTCTTTGAGAATTAAATAGTTAGGTTTTCAATACCAATTTCTTTATACTACACACATATTACAGACTGAACTTAAAAAATCCGGTCATCGATAATCCGGTTCCTTCAGGTTATCAGTATGGTTTCCAGAGCAAGTTTTCAAATTTCCCGTGTTGGCTCACCACTATTTTCTGGAAGTGACTATTATGTTTTGATAGCTCTGAAGTCAATAATAGTTGTCAGGACCTGCTTGCACTAGCTAACAGGCACTCTTCCCCATTCTTTCTCATTTCACCATCATTTATGGCTGCGTAACTCCATTATGAATTTAGAAAAGATTTATATAAACATTAAAATTTCACTTGCGATTGATTTAGTGTTTAATTTTCCTTCTTTAAAAAACTGTACAGATAGTAAGTAATTTTCTGTTAAATATATATCGGATCTATAACCATCTACTGGCACTACTCAAATCTAGAGATGGCCAGATTTCTGAATGTCAACGAACGTGTATATGTATTTCTACAGTACTTCCGTACGTCAAACCTGGTAAATACCGTATTAGAATGTCAGAGCTCATAGTGGTCTGGTCTCTTCTACATAGTTGAAAAAAGACCAAACCAAAAGCACACGAAAAAGTGACCAAAATCTCATCAAAAAGGAACTTTAAGCCCTGATTCCAAATTTGCGCATAAATTGAATTTTACAATTTTTTTCAACCAACATATAAAAGTCTCTGTCAAATATAAAAGTGGGAGGGGAGAAAATAGTACAAGTGAATAGTTTTTGATATCTGGGCAGTATTCTTAGTAATAACATGAAGTACGAACGTGAAATAAAAGCAAGAATAGGAATGGCGAAAGAAGCCTTTAGGAGGAAGAAAAGTCTGTTTTGTGGAGACCTTGAATAAAGAGTTGAGAAAAAGACTCAGAAAATGCTTCGTGTGGAGTGTTGTACTGTATGAGGCGGAAACGTGGACATTACGTAAAGGTGATGAAAATCGACTGGAAGCCTTCGAAATGTGGGTGTGGAGAAGAATGGAAAGAATTAGTTGGGTCGAACGGAAAACGAATGAGTGAGTGTTAGAAATGGTGGGTGAGAAAAGAACAAACACTTTTAGATATTATTAGGAAGAGGAAGAGAAACTGGTTGGGACATTGCCTAAGAAGAGATTGTATCATGAGGGACGTCCTAGAGGGTATGTTGGCGGGAAAGAGAGGGAGGGGGCGAAGGCGACTACAATTTATTTTACTTAAGTTTGTCAGCTAATTAAAAAAAAAATAGATTACTTGTGTTTAGAGTTTCATTATTAACTACATATTTGCACGGTTCTCGAAGAAATAATAGACACAGAAGGGTTCTGAAACCCACCTTGAGAGCTGACTTGGTTCACATGTGGCAGCACAGCTGCACATGGCAGCAAGTACTGAAGTTTTCAGAAGAATAATGAGTAACAAGTTTCTGCCTTTTCCATTTATATATATATATATATATATATATATATATATATATATATATATATATATTTAGAAAACTGCCAATGCAAAACATAAATCACGAAAAAATGACTTTACCCCCCCCCAAAAAAAAGTAACTTTTAGTGACAAACCTAAAAAAAAGTAACTTTTAGTGACTAACTTCAAAAATGTAACTTTTAGTTTAAAAAAAAGTGACTTGCTATGAGCCCTGCAATGTTAAGCTCAGCTCTGAATCAAATACCAGAGTTGAATATCGATATCTTAAATATTTGTACTTCTTATACTCGATTAGAAACTAGGAATATTGCACAAAATTTCAAAAGAATCAAATCTTTATTACGTTAATACAGAGACCAATGTCATAATGTACCTCGAAACAAGTAAGAAAACAAACAAATTACAATACCTTAATGGCACGAATAATTGACAATGCTTTCTCCTGGGATGACAGCAAGTGCTTATCTTCTGGAAAGCTGTATTGTTTATTAAACTGACTCTCTGAGTATGAACGGATGAAATCACCCATTTCTTCTCGTGTTTCAATAGCTCTCTTCACAAGCCACTATATTAAAATAAATAAATAAAACGTATTAAACCACTGTTCCCTTGTTGTACAGATTCACATACATAATAAACTTCTACTTTCTAGGCACTAAAGCCGGTGGTCCTGTGATAATGTCCTCGCACAGCGAAGATAATGTGATTAGCAAAGCCTATAATGTAAGTCAATCTTATATGATGATTTAAAATTCAACTGCACGGGGTTCAATCCGGGTCATGGTTCGAACTCCACGTTAATAATTGATTATGTTTTTAACTTCAGAGTAGAATATAAAGGACGTAGAATAAAAACATATTCGAATTAACCACTGAAATATTCAAATACTGAATGAAAATTTATCGACGTCTTTTCCATATTGAATACTGTAGTTAAATATAATTCTTACCAAATAGTCGTGAAAGCATATTCCGAATGAGATATTATGGCCTATGTACTTTCAAGTCGGAATAGAAATCATACATAATATTTCTTTCGAATATTGTATATTAAAATTATCTTGTTATAAAGTAACATGTATCAACGGAACAATTACAAGAAAAGTAAAACATCCAATGACAACTTTTTCAAAACAGTGATATCAGCCATTCCGAGTTCACCATTGCACATCACGACAAGAGCCCTATGTTTCGGGGGGTACTTCCACTTCATAGCTACCATCTTGGTATCCACTGTAATATTGAATCGAGATCAAAGTTTTCAGATGGCACGGCGGTCATGTTGGGTATTAACATCAGAACGTTCCTCTAAAGGGGCAATCCAAACTAAATCGACCAATTTCCAAGTCAAAGGTTGCTAACAAAATTTATTTATTTTTCAATTTTTTACCTAAGTTTTTGCCACATTCAGGGAGTTGAAAACGGGTATTCATTTATTTTTTAGTCGAGCGGATTTGTTTGTAGCGGCCATTTTGTATAGGCGCGTGTGCGTATTTTGCACTGTTCAGAGGATTCCGTTAAACGCTATAACGCTATAAACTAATGAGTTCAAACCAAAACCATATGAAAGATAATGGAATGGATAATATTCCATGTTCTGTGCATACTGAGACGTACTTTAGAACGTCGACGAAAAAGCTCTGAACATTGAGGTTGGAAACCTAGAAATGGCCATTTTGGAATGTATATTTTGAAATGAAATAAACGAGACTCGCCTTCAAATTTTTATCTACATAGAGACTAGACAATAGAAATTTCCCAAACAAGTTTCAAATCTGAAAATTATATACTTGACTTTTTGGAAATTTTTAAACATTGCGAATTTTCGAAAATCGGGTATTTTCACCACCAAATATATCAGGAAGAACACAAATCAAAAATCTGAAATTGCCCAAAATAGACGATAGTTTTTCAGTAAGAAGTGGGTAAAATTGGAATCACTGAGACTTGAATAGTTTCTGAGTTATAAGTTGTTGCAATGATGTGAAATTCGCGATTTTATCAGCTGAACAGATGTACAGGTTTTGTGTTAATAGTATCTCAGGCATACTATATATATATATATATATATATATATATATATATATATATATATATATATATATATATATATATATATATATATATATATATATATATATATATATATATATATATATGTATCATTAGAAGTGCAGTCAAACAGCAAGAAATTCGAGATTTGCTACTTGTAAAAGAATTATCAATACCAGATCATATCATAGATTTGTACCTCTGACGAAAACGCAAATCAGATGTTAGGAATACTTAAAATCAGATAAATTTTCTAATTGCAGTACTTCAGTACTTCCAGAACACAGCATGTTGTCACTTGCACCTAATGATACCGTAGCCTGGTGGATTGGGAGAATTGAAGACATCACTCAGATCAGGAAAACGATGTTTTTGTTCACTTTTTCCATCCCCATGGCCCAAGACGACGAGAAATGGTGGATTGGGAGAATTAAAGACATCACTCAGGTCAGGAAAACGATATTTTTGTTCACTTTTTCCATCCCCATGGCCCAAGAACCTTTAAAACTATCTACGAATGACAAAGTGTGGGTGCCAATCACTAAGGTTCTCCGGAAACACACTCACAGAGTTCGCAACTTCTACAGGTTGCACTTTCAATATCAGTACCAAACTCTGTACACAAATTAGTCAACTGTTTACCTCACTGATGGCTTAACCGCAGCGCTATAGGCAGAAAAAAAAAATAACATAAGCGTTTCGTTTTCTGTACAAGATATGATTCATAAATTATGCATATTTTTCCCATTTAACATTACTGTCGTGTTATTTTGTCTTTTGCTACGAAGTTTATATCCACACCTCATGGCGCTTCATGATATTATGTCCCAGTGAAAAAACACTTATAACATAGAAACTACTTAAGTCTCACTGTTGCAATATTACGCACTTGTTACTGCTCAACTATTGTGTATTTTGTGCAAATTTCAGATTTTTGATTTGCGTCCTTCCTGAGATATTTGATGGTGAAAATACTCGATTTTCGAAAATTCGCAATCTTTAAAAATTTCCAAAAAATCAAGTACATGGTTATTAGATTTCAAACTTGTTTGGGACGTTGTCTATTGTCTAATCTCTATGTAGACAAAAAATTGAAGGTGTCTCATTTATTTGGTTTCAAAATGTACATTCCAAAATGGCCATTTCTAGGTTTCCAACCTTAATGTTCAGAGCTTTTTTTGCCCAATGTTCTAAACTACGTCTTAATGTGCACAGAACAGAGAATGTTGTCCATTCCATTATTTTTCATACGCTTTTGATTTGAACTCATTATCTTCAAAACCTAAAAAGTTACAGCATTTAACGGGGTTCTCTGAAAAGTTCAAAATACGCTCAGACGCCTATACAAAATGGCCGCTACGATAAAACCTGCTTGGCTAAAAAATAAATAAATACCCGTTTTCAACTCCCTTCCTGAATGTGGTACAAACTTATGCAAAAATTAATAAATAACTAAATTTTGTCAGCAACCATCATTAGTCAATTTCATTTAGATTTCCCCTGAATCAATTTATGTAATCAGATTTTAAGCATTTATTGAGAGTTTTGAGCACGAGCCCTCAATGGAACTTTCTTTTCTTACAGGTAAATAACGATGACATTGAAGAGATGAAAGGACAGAAGCTACTCTAATGTGAGAAACGGAGGTGCTGTATCATAATAACCTTCATCCAGGTAGACTACCAATTTTGCATAAGGTTGTATCCTTAGTAACTTGTTTTCGTTAAAAAGAGTGTATTGTAGAGAAGCTTCGCAAAGGTAGGCTTAATAGTACTAATAAACCAACATCAGCAATGTATTTGTAGCCTTCACAGAGTTCAACGTACAGTTCACGACATCTATCAGCACTTGTGAGTCAGCCAGGCATCAATTGATCGGATTCTATACAAATATATGACAGCCATTTAATATCCAACTTCAGCAACATTTCAAGGACGATCTAGAGAGACGTGTGGAGTAGTTTTACACCTGAGTTTTAGATCAATATGAAACGGATTCCTCATTCCTAAGGGCATTCTATTCAGTGGCAAAGATTTTACTTTATTTTATTTGTTTTTTGGTCGGGAGGTGAATCGTCAGAATCATAAGTATTAGAGTGACAGTAATGGATTGTGCACAGGGGTTCAGTGGAATAGCCACCTAGATCACCTCACCTTTCGTCTTATATGAAAGTATAATATACGGTGTAAGGATCTGGAAGAGACATCTTCAACGACGCATTTTGTGGGCCAGAAACTATCTTCAGAGACTTCCTAAAGCCTGTAACTCAATTTGATCAGATATGCACCTGTGAAATGCATGACGAAAAACACATCGAACTCGTCCTATAATTGTATTATCTTTTTCAATTCTCTCTCTCTCTCTCTCTCTCTATATATATATATATCGAAACGCCAATTGAAGACTAAGATATAGCCGAGCGGTTTAGTACCTATAAGTTCTCATGTTCGAACCCACCTGATGTTTGTTATTTTTTCTTGCGTGCTTCCACAACGAACGTTGCAAGTTCCAGTTTAGGGTCAATACATTTTTTCTATTCTTGCTATAATTCCTATAAACTATGACTTGGAAACCCTAAACAAAATATACATATTTATTGTAATATTCTAATCTGGATTTTTATGTTATTCTCTTCTTTCAAACACTTCATTACGAGAGAAAGGTCACTATAGAAGATCACTACTTGTTTCTAGACTACTTATCAGGAAAGTCGGCGAACTTTCGACGAATTTCACAATGAAACTTTTACAGTTTGTGTCATTTGGAGAGAGATGAATACATGCAAAGCAGCACGTTACGTAGTCTCCCATGAATGGAGTTCTAGTGATTGCTTGAAGACATTTTAGCTCCTGCAAGATAGGCGATGTGAAGAACGAATGTTCGAGCCTAGTGGCTGAAGTACATAACTTGTGAGTGGAGATTCTCGGATCGAATCCCAGTAGTGAATTTGTGAACTTTTATCATTTCTATTAATGTAAATGTATATTTCCAAATCGAAGTTAGGAATCGAAAGTTAAGAATCGAAGTTAGAACGCTCAAATCCAAAGCTAAAGCCGAAACTACGACGTTCAATTCAAATAAGTAAAACGAGGTGATCAACAGTTTAATATCAACTTCTCTAATCACTTTGCAACCAGATACAAATGTCACACGGATGTCGTAGCTTTAAAGGAAGAGTCTTTGGGTACCTTCCTACAGATAATGTATTCTCTCTTTCCCTGACTCCTCCTTGACATTCAGTTTCTCCACCTTTTTTGTGTTTTTTTTTCACTGTGTCCTCATCTCTCTATTTATTCTCTTCTTTTTCCTCGATTTTATACCATGAGAGACAAAGTGAAACAGGCAAGGTGATAAGTACTTAAGAGGCACCAAGCTCATTTGATTTTTCTTTCTATACTTTTCGATGCATATATATATATATATATATATATATATATATATATATATATATATATATATATTTAATTAATTAAAGTAACAATTAGACATAAATCCCATCTGAGAACCGAGATTTTCCATTCGGCTGTTTCCGATGTTGTATACGTGTGAATGTCTAAGATGTTTTCTCTCTCTCTCATTTCTCCATGTAGGTGGATGGTACGAGGAAAAACATAGAGAAGTAAACTTTTCTTTCAGTTATGTTTGGGATTTGTAAGAAATTTTCAGCTTTCTCCGAGCAGTTTTATTTGTTTAAGTAAATATGTGTAATATAACACTCATTATATGCAATTATGATTTTGTGTTTTGCTGATTCTTCGACTTATTACATATAAATGAAATGAAATCTTTGAGTTTTACGTCCCACGGTTATGCCGGTTAGGCTAAAGGAGACGGTGATGATGAGTAATGAATGAAATGGTGGAATGAAGAAAGTGGGAGGAAACGGGAGAACCCCGAGAAAATCCACGAACACGGTGTTTGTCCATCACAAAGTTCACTTGGCGGGAGCTTGGATCGAAGATTTATTACATATAGTTCATAATAAAATTTGTCGCGGACCCCTTTGAAGTACATGGGTCATTTGTCAATATATACGTTCATTTTGTTTTATTTTGTTTTTCTCATGCTTCTCTTTATTTTGTTTTTTCCACTATTACCTTTCTCTTTGTCTCGCTTTAAAACTGAGGATATGAGATGAAAAGAGAAATGAGGAGAACCTCATTCTATCACTCCATCTTATGTGAAATTTATGGTTTGTAGTCACGTGGTCCATACATTTCTTGCTCCAATCGAGGTGTCGGCAGGGGAACGAAGCCGAGGTTTATCCTAGCTTGATGAGTGCCACGAAGACGTTGGGTTGGTTCCCTAGGTTGTTAGGCGTAGTTTCACAATGAACTTAAACGCTTATGTTATAGGTCTTTCGTATTGAATTGTACCATGATTTTTACCTTCAAGTTACAATTAACTCAATAGAAATTTCGTCTATACCATGATTTGTGTTTCTTTAATTTCTTTATAGCGACTCATACAACATAAATTATATAATCAAAAAACCAACTCGGATAACTCCTCACTCAAAAACAGCAAGAGACAATGCGCTAACTAATTTACATGCAGATTACACAAAATATGAAATAATTGATGGACTCTCAGACCACACTTGCCAATTATTAGAAATAGACGGAGTACAGTCACACAAACAATAACGTAAAAATAGAAACTAAAATACTAAACCAAAAAATATAAATAAATTTCTTGGTTTTCTAAGAAACTAAATTGGAACGCCATGTATGAAAAACATGGGATAAAAGACAAATTTTGCTACTTTCTTACTATACTCAACAATAGTTTTTGCAAATCACTAGCTGAACCTGCGCTCTCTACACAGCGCATCATTCGCATATGAGCATAAATCTCATTCCTCACAACATCTGTACATGTCCCTTTACAGACACAAGTGAAAGACGTCTTAATAAAAATCGGCAAGAAATACCGTAAAGGGGAGATTTTTTTAGATTACTTTTTCAATATCTCGCACCGTTTGCAAGATTTGAGCCTACTTCCGGTTGGAGTTTCTAATTCATGTATGACCAGTGTTTTCTTTCTTCTTGCATGTAGTATGTAATAAGCAAATACATTACATACACAATTAATTATAATGTCAGTTATATATGGTGTTCATTGGGCAAAACACTCCAAAAATAAAGGTTCATCTTAAACTGGAGAATTGGTTATCCTTCCGTTTCCATTATTATTTGGCCATGAAACAAACGCCTGAGACATATACAACCCCTATATACAACAATGTGGTGCTGGATTTTATAATGCGTAGGATGTGATGTTTGAGTTTTTTTTTTTTTTAATTTCAACACTTCCAATGTACGCGTAAAAATGTAATAAAGAAATAGTGGCCATGTTTTTTAAATATTCAATTAGAACTGGGCAATCTACATGAAATTTGCAATCGACCAGTGAAAACGTCATCTTTCTAGAGCCTGTAGTTTCCGAGATCTCATTGTCGAAAGGATTGACCACAAACATATAAACATCTCCAACATATAGCTTAAAAGAACTCGGAAGATGGAAGCACAATTTACGTGCTGATTTTAGAAAGGCTTATTAAAATACAAAGGCTTTGAACAATAATTTTAAAACATAAACTTTATGAAAACGATGTACTTAACTAATTTATTTAAAGAACACATACTCAAAATGTTATGTTTGTCTCTGTTAAAACGTGAAATCACACACAACCGTAAATGACCGATTTGAAAGCCAAAGTTATAAGGTTGGAGCTCAGTCGCTTTTAATTGCTATTGTATCATTTTAATAGATAGATTAACAAAAACAAAGCGTACAATAAAGAAAACAGTGCATAGAAGTTGTATACAGTAAACCGAAGCTAAAATTATTTTAAAAAAAAGTTTCACCTTATAGAAAAATCGAAATAAACAATTTATTAAATTCTATAAAGCATTAATTAGAAACACTAAACAGGCACACTACACCAATATGATTACTCATTCTAGGAATAAAACGAAGTCTCTCTGGCAAGCTGTCAGAGATCACATACACATAAAAGATAGAAAAGTAAGTAATATAAAAAAGTTAATCATTGATGATACAATAATAGATGAAACTATTCAAATATGTGACGAATTTAATCGACATTTTACGGAAAAACCTGACAAACTATCGTGACGAAATATGTGACGAAATATCGACAAAATTAATAAAACTGCGTAAAGAGTCATTGACATCGCATCTAACGTATTTGTTTAATCAGAACTTAATAAATGGTGTCTTTCCTGATGTTCTTAAAATAGCTCAAGTAAGACCAATATACAAGAAGGGAGACACCAAATCCGTCGAAAATTACAGACCAATCTCGCTGCTACCTGCTTTCAGTAAAATATTTGAACACCTAATAAAGAGTACACTATTGGAATTTATCATACGCCAGAATATTATAACGAACGAGCAACACGGCTTTGTGCGCACAAAAGCACTCAAAACCGCTAACTATAGCTTAACAGATCACATACTAAAAGGAATAGACGAAAACTTTTTAGTATTTGTAATTTTATGATCTGAATAAGGCATTTGATGTAATAAACTGTGATCTATCTATTAAAATGCTAAAATAGCAACAAAAGCACCTGAGCTCCAACCCGAAAGTTTTGATTTTAAACCTTTTATTTACGGTTATTTGTGATTTCACGTTTAAAAAAGACAAATATTTTAAACTATGTGTACTTTAAATAGATCTTTTTCATAAAGTTTATTTTTAAATTTATTGTTCAAAGCCTTTGTATTTTAATAAACCTGCTCCAAAATCAATGCATCAATTGTGCTGCCATCTTTGGAGTTCTTTTAAACTATACGTTTGTGGAAGTTTATATGTTTGTGTCCAATCCTTTCGACAATAAGATATCGGAAACTACAGGCTCTAGAAAGGTGATGTTTTCACTGATCGATTGCAAATTTTGCGTAGACTGTCCAGTTCTAATTGAATATTTAAAAAACATGGCAGTTATTTCTTTATTACATTTTTACGGGTAAACTGGAAGTGTTGAAATGAAAAAAAAAAAAAAAAAAAACAACTAAAGCATCATATCCTGCGCATTATACATTCCAACACCACATAATTATATACATGGGTTGCATATCTCTCAGGCGTTTGCTTCATGGCCAAATTATAATGAAAAACAAAGGATAACCATTTCTCCACTAAGTTGAATCTTTATTGTTTGGAGTGTTTTACCCAATGAACATCATATGTCAATGACATTATAATTAATAGTGTGTGTAATGTATTTGCTTATTACATACTACATGCAAGAAGAAAGAAAACACTAATCATACATGAATTAAAAACTCCAACAGGAAGTAGACTCAAATCTTGCAAACGGTGCGAGATATTGAAAAAGTAATCTAAAAAAATCTCCCCTTTACGGTATTTCTTGCCGATTTTTATTAAGACGTCTTTCACTTGTGTCTGTAAAGGGACATGTACAGATGTGGGAATAGCAAGGAGAGTCATGCTCATATGCTAATGAAGCGCTGTGTAGAGGGCGCAGGTACAGCTAGTATTCTACTAAAAAAACTAAAACGTTACGGTATACGTGGAAACTGTCTCAAATTATTCAAATCTTATCTAGAAAATAGGAAGCAATCAGTCGAAATTATAAGAAATACAGGTGATACCCAAATGAAATAGAAATTGACTTATCGAGAAACAAAATATGGAGTGCCACAAGGCTCGGTTCTAGGTCCACTCCTGTTCCTACTATATATAAACGCTCTACCTAGCAATATAGATACCAAAATTATACTCTATGCTGACGATACTTCAGTGATTATGAAAGGAAAAGATACAAAATCTCTTGTTAACAATGTACATGACATAACAAAAAACTTCGCTTTTGGTTTGATAGTAATCAGTTGGTTTTAAAGAATACGAAAACACAATATATACTTTCCCACTCAGCACACGCTAAAAATATTAATAAATCCACAATAAATCTAAACGACCCATCATACAGCTAGTCAACAAAACCAAATTTTTTGGTGTCATAATAGATGAGTACTTTAGATGGAGTAATCATATTGAAACAACTATACATAAACTTAATTCAAGGCTACGAGGGGAGTTCAGTATGCTCTAATACTGACCCCCTTCCCCCTCATGTAGGATCATGATTTTAACATGTGTAGAAAGTAGACATCTTATGATGACTTTATGCCGCAGTGCAAGTCATTTGGCCATGTACTTTCTTCTTTGCAGGTGTTTGCAGTAGAGCATCTGTAAGAACTCTGTGAAAATGGAAAATAGTGAGGTTCGTGCGGTCAAGTACCTGCAATTGAAAAACTTACAGCCAAGGGAAATTCATGATGACTTGGTACAAACATTAGGACAGTCTGCTCCATCATATCCTACAGTTGCGAAATGGTGCCGTGAATTCATATGTGGCAGACAATCATGCGAAGATGCCCATGCAGATGGGTCACCAGTAACAGTGACCACCGAAGAAAACATTGCGAAGATCCTGGACATGGTTATGGCAGACAGACGAGTTACCACCAGGTATTTAGCAGAGAGTATAGGGTTGTCAACCGGCACAGTTCATAACATCTTGACCAATCATTTGTGTATGAAGAAAGTCTCGGCACGATGTGTCCCGGAAACCTGAATGGTGATCAGAAGAGGAGAACAGTGACATTTTCAAGGCAATTTTTGGACAGGTATCGTGCAGATCCAGAGGACTTTTTGACACGATTTGTAACAGTGGACGAAACATAGGTCCACCACTTTGACCCCGAATCCAAAGAAAGCTCAATGCAATGGAAGCACACCAGCTCCCCAACCCCGAAGAAATTTCGTGTTCAACAGTCAGCCAAAAAGGTTATGGCAACTGTTTTCTGGGATGCCAAGGGAATACTGCTGGTGGATTATCTGGAACATGGAACCACAATGACGGGCCAGTATTATGCTGACCTTATACCAAAATTGCGAGCTGCAATAAAGAGCAAGAGACGAGGAATGTTGGCGCGTGGAGTGTTGCTGCATCAGGACAATGCTCCCGTTTACAAGTCCGGTGTTGCCATGGCTGCAATTCATACAACTGGATTTGAATTGGTGCCTCATCCCCCATATTCACCCGACCTAGCCTCAAGTGGTTTCCACTTGTTTCCACATTTGAAGCAGCATCTCCGTGGACAGGTTTTTCGGGATGACAATGCCATCATGGATGCTGTTAATACATGGTTGTAGGGGCAAGTGGACATCATCTTCCAACAGGGTATAGAAGCTTTGGAGCGGCGATGGACTAAGTGCATTGAAAGGGCAGGGGATTATGTTGAAAAATAAACATATTTTCATTTCTATTATATTTTGCTTTCTTGGTGGGTATTAAAGCATACTGAACGCCCCTCGTATATGCTCTAAAAGTGCTAAAAGACACTTTAACTCGAAAAGACTTAATATAAATTTACTATGGATCCATATACCCTATCATAAAGTATGGCATCCTATTTTGGGGTAACGCAACTGAAAGCAAATCTATATTTATTAAACAAAAACAGGCCATCCGTACCATTGCAAACTTACATTACACTACAAGCTGCAAATCGCATTTTAACAAGTTAAAAGATATTAACAATTCCATCTATTTATATATATGAAGCATCCGTTTTCAGTCTAACGCAAAATGAAGATGAAGCGAAAGATCATCATTACAATACTAGAGATCGAAACAAAAAGTCTTACTTTACTAGATTATCACTGGTACAACAGGGTCCCAGACATATGGCAAATAAAATATTCAATGTTTTGCTCAATCACATAAAAATGGAGAAAAACTTAAATAAATTTAAACGAAACTTAAAAACGTATCTAATACCCTAGCTACAATTAGATACGAATTTCGTACTGAATAGTACGTACTATGCTAGTGTCCAGGATGATAGATTTCCATAGTAGTTAACTTCCCTGTACAGAAAAAACTTACTGTAAGAAAAATGTACAAAAGTTGTGTTTTACCTGAATTACAGGAAATATATGAATGAAATCAAGACCCTGAATTTGATGTGGTTCTATTCTGTGTGGGCATTTCATCTTTGGTAACACCGCAACAATTTTTTCTGTAAGAGCTCTGAAATAATACACAGTATTTACTGCTGATCAATCCTTTCAATAGAAAGTATTTGTACAGTTCTAATGCATAACACGTTATAAGTATTAATACCACTTACTACAATGAAACTGGATACGACCAAAGTTAGAAATCAAAATCTAGTCTACCGACAACAAATTTGACTATTAAATTCATGGAAAAAAGAGAAAAAACTAATGGAAATTACCAACAGTTTATTCAAAATACATTTCTTGCATCAGAGTTGACTAAACGACTCAACAGATTTTTCATATATGCTGAACATTTCAAATATCCGTCTTGAAATTTTGTTAACAAATTGGAAAATATAATACGGAACATACAAAATTGAGAGAGAAATTCGAGTAACAAAGTAAATTTTCTCACAATTCTTGTAAGGATTTCTTCTCTTTTCCACATTACGAACACGGAGAACACGAGAGAATAAAAAAAAAAAAAAAAAAAAACTTGTAAAGTAATAAATATGAAATTATTAGAAAGAAATCATAACACAAAATAAGAAATTAAGGAATGTTCATAACAAAAACTCTATCTAGAAGGATGCCCTAATGTGCTGTCTCTCATTAATTCCTCGCATTACATTACAGAGGTATGAGTGACCAAATTGCTCTTACTAATCAGTTACGAAAATCCATGGCGTCAGGTGCGACTGTACGCGATCCCTCTCTCCTGGTTACGAACGATGGCCCGGCATTATAGTTTCTATTGCAGAAAGCTCCGTTGGAGAATTACAAGGAGGATCTTGTTCCATTTCTCCTTCACAGCTTTTGAGAGTCCACTTACAGTTGTCACACCCTCTTACTCAAAGCCCTTTTTAGCAGTTCAAATCCACAGAAGTCATCGGGATTTCGTCTGCAGACTTCGCAGGTATCTCGTTGAAAGATTTGGCTTGCACTCTACTGGTCTCATTCACATCTTAGAAGCATGCGAGGGACTATTTTGAGGTATGTGATAAAACTCTTATCTTGATGCATGCGAACAATGTTGATCTCGTTTCAATATACCTTTGGTACTCCTGCTTGTAGATCAGCCTCAGAATCCCCTCCTCGTAGTATTGTAAATTGATTTTGCAGTCCTTCACTCTGCAAATCTTGCTTGCTTCCAAAGTGAGAGCAACCGATAACTACCAAAGACCACCTTTCAGAAAAGCCTCTTTGCGTGCTCGAACTACCCTGTGAAGCCTTTCGCGATTTTGTCTCCGTACAAGATAGCTCTTGGTTTGCCGCAATGGAAATGGTCCACCGACGCCTCATCCAATGTAGCGATGTATCGCCACCCTTTTGTTTGCCAAAGGCTGCTCATACAGCTTTCCAGTGTTACACTTGCGCTTCTATCGGTGCGCAAGGTAAGGCGAAGACATTAGCCTTCAACACTTTTTCGAGATTTAGTCGTTGGCGCAAAGTGTGGTCTCAATTTCTATAGATACATTTAGACGATTCGCAACCTATCTTTGGGTGGGGAGATTTTCTTACGTGACATTATGCGAAGTTTCGTCATTAGAACACACAGTTACTTGGAAAAGATATACAATGTGCTCCTTCTGAAACGGTTCAGTTTGGGCAACATTTTTGGCCCAGTGAGGGACACTCTCACAGTTTACAAACTACGTTGAGAGATGCGCCTGGCCAAGGTTGGGCAAGTTCATTCTGCGCATGGCAGACGGGAGGAAGAATCACGTTTGGAAAACCATACGCGAATCACCTTTCTGTAGAATCAAATTATACTCTTGCAAAAAGACAACATAATTTGAAGACATCGATATAGATATAGATTGTAATTCCATTCCGAAAAGAAGAAAATACAAAGATGAAACAAAAAAGATGCGTTCCAATTTCTTTATTTCCGTCATATGATAATATAGTGCGAACACTTATGTCCGAAAGTTAGAGAAAACCATGAGCAAGTGGAACATAAATGCAGATCGATGCTGATCTGCTGAATGGGACTATTTGCGAGATGTCCATAGTCCACACTACAGCAAATGGCGACTGTAAGGTATCTTCCTCATATGGGTTTATTCTGTCGATTCCTCATTAATCTACTTAGACATCACCAGAAAAAGTCAGTATGAAGTGTGATCACTCAGAAACAGCTATATAGTTTGCACAGCATGTTCCCATACTGTGAATGATGTCATCCAGCAGCTCCTGCGGTAATGCGTCCTATTATCGCATAAGCCTCGTTGGAGGTCTTTCAGCGTCCAGGATGATGGATTTCCGGTTGCAATCCAACGTCCAATTTTGTACAAGACACGTTCAAACATATAAAAATCAGAGAGCATGGCAATTACCCCAAATGCGCTATATCTAGGTATTCTTTTATCAGTTGCGCTTTCTTGTAATGACGCGCATTTTCGCCTGTCAGATTCGCTGTGCTGGCTAGGGATATATGCCATGGAAGAGTAGTATATATAGTTCCAGGATAACATTAGATCGTACCAGTCACAGTATCCTACGGGAACGTATGCAGGGATGTCTGGGCCCCTAACATGATGCCACTCCAGACCATAACCCAGCCCCGCCATAACGATTAGCAGGGTCATAATACATCCCTAATCCCCACCAGATATATAGACGTAGAAAATCCCAATCTAGACTTAACAGGAACTCGTCAGTGAAAAGCAGTCCAACTTCCTGTTCTTGGGCCCACTCACGATGAGCTAGATACCAAGTTAAACTATCCTAACTGTGTTGTAGTACGATTGGAACTTTTCTAACGAGTCGCTCTGCACAATAGTGCACGTCATGTGGTCATCAATATATAGTTTGTCGGGAGAAATATGTCCCAAAGGTTGCTGTTAGGTTTTGAGCTAATGCAGATGCAGTGCTGATTGAACGCCATAGATATATAATGCTAGATAGTGGTCTTTCCAGTTAGAATGTGGTACACGGGCAACCTTCCTCGTACTGCCTTCCAACTGTTGTCCTTCTGGAATTTTCGTCCAATATCACGAAATTATACAACGAGCAACTTTCAACTCCGCATCCACAGTTCTTGCGACATTCCTAGTCTGATGATACGGTCACGTGAAACGTCATCTAGATTCGCTGTGCTATTATCTATGCTTAGTGTGCACTTCATGTATACCCACAAAACGAAACACGTTGTTTGTAACACTTCCTTACCCCATTGGGCTTCCATGTATCACCCGCCAATGATTAATTACGTCCGAACAGGGCAACTATGACACTCACGTGATTGCAATTTACATCATTTGCGAGAGGCATGATGTGGTATTTTCTGCCATCCACAAAATCACACTTTTGCCATAAACCTCATGGTTTCGAAAAGAAATTCTGGACATTTGTGCCTTATCAGATTACATTTCCCCTTTACAGTTTACCAAATGTAACCGAATAACAGGAGAAAAAATCCTTATAAGTTCAAATCGTTCATTTTTTGTAAAATGATTACGAAATAATCACTGAATAGATTGTCACAAAATTCTGCATTTCTTTAAAAGTCACAACGGACAATAACTATGTCTAAAAATAGAATGAAAGAATGTCTCATGCACACCAAATACCTACATCGTATGATTAACGTTCTAGAATGGACCTCGCGTTCTCTTAAATAGCTACTAAACCGCTTCACAAGGCTGATTCAACACCGATAAATATACACCCTACTGTGGATCAAATCTGCTATTATGAACATTTTTGAGGAACCATGCAATGTTTTGTATATGGAACTGCCTGTAAAAGCCTGTCAGATTTTTTTTTCCTGTTTCGTCGAAAACACATGTAAAGAAAATATTACAAGCACATTGTTTTTAGGTGTTATACATGTCGAAAAGGTATTAAACTTCTGTTGGAAATTTTGCACGGAAACACGCATTGTACAGAGCCTGTACATTAAAATGAGAACATGCAATGTACACGTAGTCACTCACATGCAAGTAAATGAAGGGAATATGTGCATGTAAAGTACCTTGAATGGATTGTTGATAACCTCGCAATACAGTAAGAATCAAAAGTACAAGGAAGGTGCCTGTTTATCAACATGTAATATACCAGTGTGACATTCGCATTACATGTAAATACCATGTATTAGCGTATAGCATGGAAAACGCATGATGTAGAATGTGTTATTTTACATTTATCATTTTCGTGTACATGCGAAGTGTGTAACTCCCTTACGTGCAGTGTATAGACAATGTACAGGTGAGCGGGAACATGCAACGATCATGATTGCCAATAATTGGATTAAACGGATACGTGTGGTGAACAAGGTGAATTGGAGCTAAACATTCACGTTATACGCATAGGAGACATGCAATATTCAGGCACAAGTCTTCAATTCGGCATTCGTTACGCAAGGTCCTGACTGACACATGTACAATACATGGGATTACAACTGAATACATTGCCTGTATTATCTCCGTGTACCTGCGAAGTGTGAACCCACCTATATGCCATGTATAGGCAATGTGCAGGTAAACAGAAAATGCAATGAACAAGATTGATTGGAGTGAATCATTAATGTTATAGGTGTAGGAAACATGTAGTATTCAGGCACCAAGTCTCCAGTTTGCCATGCACATGTGCAAGGTCCTGACACATGTATAGTACATTGGAATAGAATTAGACATATTGTCTGTAACACGCAAAGTGTGAACTCACCTACATGCAGTATACAGGCAATGCACAGATGAATGGGAACATGCAATGATCATGATTGCCACTAAATGGATTAAACAGATACGTGTAGTGAGTAAATAGCTTAAACAGTACATGCGATGGACAAGGTTGATTAGAGTGAAACATTCACGTTACAGGCGTAGGGAACATGCAATATCCAGACATCAAGTCTCCACTTTTACATGCACATATGCAAGGTATTGACATGTATATACAGAGGCGTGCGCAGACCCTTGGATTAGATGGATCAAATAGTAGTATTACTGCTTAAAGCATCCAACCTACATTCTAGTATCCTAACACCTGTATTTCACATGTATTTAACATATCAATTACATTTTTATCAAAAGAAAAGCAGCTGTCGTCAGATCCTCATGAGGTAACGTATATGTCAACTACATGGAATATGCCGGTTATGTACATGTCTTTCCACTCTCTACATGTTGTTTACACGCATTTTTTACGTTGCAAGGTTTCAACCCTATCAACATGAAAACTACCTGTTTCCGTGAAATGAACATGCAATAATCTTAAAAAAAATCGATACCTGTCTCATGCGTTTAAAAGTGTTCCTTTTCAGGAGTATGTACAGGCGCCTGTAAAAATATGCCTGTTTATGCATTTTTCACAGGCGCCTGTAAACCACCTGCATTTTCTGTCTGGGTGGTAGAATAGAATAGAATATTTTATAACTTACAAGCAACAGACAACGTCCGAATGAGATTTACATACGGATACAGATATAAAAAAAGTAATTATAACATACAGACAATCAGTTACTGGTTAATAGTATAATGAAAACCTAATAATATTTTAGATAAAGTGACACTGCAAATTACGACACAGTTTCTTGACATTCACTAAACTCTTCAATCGAGTAAAATGGATTCGTTATTAGCCAATCATATAACTTTCTTTTATAAATCTTCTGATTATGTATATATCATATGTTCTAAAAATGGCGCCCACGGACTACAGAGCACAATTCTACAGGCCAAATAAAGCGAGAATGCTATATGATGAAATACACTCTGCAACCTCCTTCAGCCGCTAAGGAGAGATGAAAATTTACAATGTGGGAATATTGTTGATAAATTTTGAAAAAATTATCAGTTCGAATGTTTCACGTAGTTACATCGATTATCGCCAGATGGAGTTATAGCTGACAGGTGCAGAGTAAATGAAAATTAAATGATATATTTTATAACAGTCAAATTGAGAGTATCTGGGGATTATACCGAACATGCTGATTGGCTGATCGTCTGTTTCAGCGTTCTTCATTAACTAATACTTTCTTCATTGCAGATTAGGTTGTCATTACTCGTACTTTTCTTTAGTCTGATAGACGTTGATACTAACGCCATCTGTTACCATCGGTAGCGTTACATCATGGACTAGGAAAACCAAGAAACAAACATGTATGTATGTATGAATGTATATGTACGAGGTGTGATTGGAAAGTTTTAAGACTGGGCTTGTAATTTAAAAATGGCAGTACTTACAGGCTATTGTGATGGATTTCCTTCAAAGTAGTCCCCTGCTGAATGGACACACCGATTCCAACGGTATTTCCACTTCTGGAAGCATTCCTGAAAATTATTTTCCGTGATGATGTGAAGCACTCTCTCCGTATTTGCTTGAATATCCTCGATTGAGTCAAATCTCTTTCCATTCAATGACAATTTTAATTTAGGAAAGAGGCAGAAGTCGGCCGGGGTCAAATCTGGGGAATACGGGGGTTGCGGAAGCACAGGAATGTTGAATTTGGCCAAAAATTCCTGGATCGAGAACGCACAATGCGCTGGTGCATTGTCGTGGTGGAGAATTTAATTCTTTTCTTTCCAGAGAGCAGGCCTTTTCCGCCGCACATTTTCGCGCAAACGGTGAAGGACACTTTTGTAGTATTTCTGGTTGACTGTCTGCACTCTACGGGCAAATTCATGATGTACGATGCCCTAAGAATAAAATTAAAAAAAAAAAAAAAAAAACATTGTCTTTACATTCGTCCGACTTTGTCGCGCTTTCTTTGGTCTTGGGGAATCTGGGCTCTTCCACTGAGAAGATTGGGCCTTTGTTTCTGTGTCATACCCATAAACCCATGATTCATCATTTGTTATAACCCTATTCAAGAAATTGAGTCCATTTCGGCTCGACTAAACAGTTCTTGGGACACTTCAAGTCTGAGTTGTTTCTGCTCGTGTGACAACACTTTTGGAATGAATTTCGCGGACACTCGACGCATGTTCAAATCATCAGTTAAAATTGACTGAACCGCATAGAAACTTAAATTCAGGTCTTCAGCTATCTCCCTAATTTTAAGTCTACGGCTCGAGCACGCTAAATCGCCAACTTTCGCAATATTTCCGTTAGTTTTTTTTTTTTT
Source organism: Thermobia domestica (assembly GCF_964235325.1). Lineage (NCBI taxonomy): Eukaryota > Metazoa > Arthropoda > Insecta > Zygentoma > Lepismatidae > Thermobia > Thermobia domestica. The sequence continues at coordinate 138,622,731 of NC_137463.1, read as the reverse complement.
TTTATGTTGAAGGCCGGCCAGACCGGAGATCATCCTCTACTGACTCGCGGCCATCTTTGAATCTGTGAAACCAGATAAACACGTTTGACCGGCTCAGACATTTGTCTCCAAAACTTTTTTTAAGAGTTTGTAAGTCTCCGAAGCAGATTTCCAGTTTTAAAACAAAATTTCATACAAACGCATTGTTCTAATTTTTCATCCATTTTGCGCACTTAAAAATCCGCCAAGAGACACACACGCCCGCACTCAACTGGTTGCTACGCCGTACTGAATGAAGATATCGCGGTGCATGTTTCAATATGTCTGAAGGACACACCAAATGCTTTCATGCAAATGGGCAATTATATCTACTCCTCGTGAGCAGTGCTGCCGTCTTAAAACTTTTCAATGTATGTATGTATGTATGTGCGTATGTACGTACGAGGGCGGGGTGAAAAGTCCTCGGCCTGACAATCAAAGACTGCGAATTTTACTTCAAAAATGATTTTATTTTTCAATATAATCTCCCTTAACTTCAATAGACTTGGTCCAGCGTTTCTCCAACATCAGTATTCCTTTCCGGAATTGAGAGTCTGGAAGGTTGTGAAAATAGTCATCCACGACCCTCTCAACTTCTTCATTCGATGTGAAGCGCTTCCCAGAAAGAAATTTCTTCAAGTTTGGGAACAGATAGAAATCCGATCAGGATTCAAATCAGGAGAATATGGGGGATGGTCGAGCAAATCGTACCCCAAATCCCGCAGTTTTCCCATCGTCAACACACCCTTGTGTACAGGTGTGCTGAAAGATGATTTTCTTCTTCAAGCCAGGCTTCTTGCGAATTTTGACATCCAGCTGGTCAAGAAGGTTGGAGTAATATTCGCCTGTAATTGTTCTCCCTTTTGCAAGGTAATCAATTAATAGAACCCCTTTCGCATCCCAAAACACACTGGCCATGACCTTTCTGGTCGATACGATCGTCTTCGCTTTCTTCGGCGCTGCCCCACCGGCTTCCATCTATTGCCTGGACTGCTGTTTCATTTAAGGTGTGTATTGGTGAACCCATGTCTCATCCATTGTTACAAACCGCCGCACAAAATAGCTTGGATCCCTTTTGAATCGGTCCAAAGATTGCTGCGAAAATCGTTTTCGCATTTGCTTTTGGTCGGCAGTCAGCAAATGCGGCATCCATGTTGCGCAGAGCTTTTCCATCCCTAGTTCTTTGTGCAAGATGTTTCGCACTCGTTCCTCCGATATCCCCACACTGTCAGCTATCTCACTCACCTTCACTCGCCTGTCGTCCAACACGATATCATGCACTGTTTCGATTATTTCAGGTGTGGTTGCGGTTTTCGGCCTTCCTTCACGTGGGTCATCTTCGATGGATGTTCGACCACGTTTAAATTCAGCTGCTTACTTTTTAACGGTTGACATGGAAGGAGCAGAGTCCCCGTAAACTTTTGTCAACTTCGGATGAATTTCCGTAGGGGTTAATCCATCCAAACCGAAAAATTTGATTACCGCACAATATTAAAGCTTACCCAATTTTACAACTAACACGCAAGACGTCTAACTGCAACAATGCCTGCACACAAACTACTTGAGAGAACAAGCACTTGTTATACGAACAACTGAAAAGCGCCCCCAGGCAAGAACAATAAAATTTTGCTAATTGGAGTGCCACCTCTGGGTCAGGCCGAGAACTTTCATCCCGCCCTCGTATGTATGTATGTGTGTACGTATGTATGTGTGTGTGTTACACAACTTACGCAGCGGATTGAAACAAACGCAAGTCTCCTGTTACTAACTTGTTTAACGTCATAACAATAAAATGCATTTATAAATATTGTAGTAGTGAAACAGTTGCCATGTTAAGTATAATTATAGAAATTGAAGAAAAAGTGCAATCAAAGAAAATATTGTTTATCATTTCTACATTAGTATTATGAGAATGGTACTTTCTGTGAAACAGGATAAAACTCCTCAGGAATATTTCGATGCAGATGCGCTAGTTATTGTTGTCTTTTAATTAATTGTTTAAAACCAGGAATCCCGGGGTACGTACCGCTCGGGCCTATAGGAGGGCCCTTTCCCGGATAATTCTGAAAATTGACCCTCCTAAAAATTCAATTTTTGGTATTTTTGAATCAACAGATTTTTTCGTGTTTTTTCTTCTTTTTCACAATGGAGAACATGTATTCCTGAACAGTGACGACGCCAGAGGGGGGGCAAGGGGAACGAGCGCCCCCCTAGTAGCTACTTCTGCCCCCCTGACTGCCACCTACAATCTTTAAACATTCTACATGTAGTATTTTATATCAGTATCATAACCAATCTCATCGTCAAATTGTAGTCTACTTTCCATGCGTTTACTATGTGGCAGATTAGTCCTAAAGCTTTCTTCTTTGAGCGTCTGGGTATGCACGCATACTTCTGTTTTCTAATTTAGCGCTTTTGAGGTAAATTTTAGTTATACTTCTTTCTTATGATTTTTAATTATTGTGCCTAGCGAACAATACTAGATTTAGTCGATTTGTTTTCTTCTCATTGGATCAACTTCGAAGGGAACAAAAGAAAGGTAAAAACAGTTACGTAACTTTTTTGTATTTATCCAGGTTTGAAGTTTTCAGTTTCATATTTTGTTTTATTTAAAGGTTCTATATTTCTTTTTTCTGAAATAGTATTCTCGGCTTTCAATATTCAGAGGATTTGCTTATAACAGCTTAGTTTGCAACTACCAGGGCTTAATTTTTTGAAGGGGATAAAAAGAGTTGTGTTTTCCCTTCCTGCAAATGATAATAATAAATTTATTGAATTAAATTGATTCCCAATAAAACGTATTGTCAGAGTGCTGATCTTTAGTTAGTAATTGGTTTATACTAGTGCTCCCTTACTTATTTTGTTTCAAAGTACTGACGTGACGTCTACCATATTGACTAGGAACTGCTGAAAAATTCGTAGCCCAATCCAGAAGTGCACGTGGAATGGTGAAGTTTTACTTCTTCTACACTTTCCCCGGAGTCAATATACTACCTTGTACAGTGCTCCAGTTTTTGCAGAAAACTTTAAAAAATCTGAAGATTTCCTCTCGCCACTGTTCGTAGCACTACCCTTATCAGATCTAAAATGACGTCCTTTCAAGTGTTATTTAAGTTTGGAAAATAAGTACACGTAATAGTTAGACGGAGCTAAATCTGCGGAATAAGAATGATGATCTAGACATTGAAATTTTAGATTATGTAATGTCAGTTGTGTTCGCAGGGGTTTGATGGACAGGTGTATTCTCCTGAAGGAACAGAATTCCATTCTTTTCATTTTCCGCGGCGTTGAACTTCGAATTTTTCTTTCAGTTTTGTAAGTAATGCAGAGATTCTGGATTAAATATCTGACCGTAGCGGAGGTAGTCTACGAGTACGACCCCATACTTATCCCAAAAGAATGTTGCAAACAGATTCTCAACCTACTTTTGTGTCTTGAACTTCTTGGGGCGAGGGAGAAATGAGTGCTGCTACTCCATTGACTTATGTTTCGTTTCAGGATCATAGTGGTAGAACCATATTTCGTCCATGATTACTATTCGTGAGCGAAATTGATCAGCATTACGGTCAAATTGGAAGAAGACTTCTCTTAATGCCGTCACTCTTTTATTCTCCTGACATATTTTGGGAACCCATTATGTCGAGAATTTGAGCATACCCAAGCCATTCTGAATTATGCTACCGATGAGTTCCAAAGAAATGCCAGAATCTCTGACACAAGTTTTGCTGAGAAGGTAAAAACGACGTGAGAAGTTTTTTCTGAGAAAGCGAGGTGCAGCCAGACCTCAGACTATAATAAGTATATCGTGAGTTTACTATACACTGTAAAAACAATATAAATAATAGCTTAAATTATTTTTGTCACTCAAAAACTGGGGTGGCCTAGGACCTCCGGCCCCGGGCTATATCCACCACTGGCTGAAATGCTGCAATTTTCAAGAATAATATCACAAATTGCATCCATGATTTCGGGAAGAGTCATTGCTTTTAATCATTATGGATGTAAAGCATATTTTGTTGAGAAATCACCACGTTTATACTAAGCCACTTACTTCTTCACCATTGTATATAACGGAGGAGACTCCCGTCGTGTTTCACTGATTTCCTAATTAATTTACTTCAGTGACTTCCCTTGGTGGAACAAACATGTTATAACAGTTAGGATCTGGATGTTCGTAAAATTATGTTTGGGCACACATAATCACTTCAGAGGACTGAGAAACAATAAGAATGTCATTATTAATATGAAAATTTGAATTTGTATATACATACAGAGATATGTTTTTCTAAACTACGTTTCATTTTTCTACCTAGTACCTACACTCCTTCTGGATTGGACTACGACATTTTCAGCAGCTCCTCATAAATTCTCTCTCTCTCTCTCTCTCTCTCTCTATATATATATATATATATATATATATATATATATGAGAGAGAGGGAGATACGTAGCATATAGTACTAGGCGCATGTGTTACTTGTAGCATACGCGAAAGTAATATAGGTCTAATATGAAAACAGCAACGAAATGCACAATGTAATGTAAAATAAGTCAAACGTAATAAATATGTCATTTTGGTATGGCAAATAGCCCCCCCCCCCTTCCGAAAATGTATCTGCCCCTCCTGTTCCTGAATGAGAGTATGGCGGTGTTACTAGGGATATTCTAAGATTCTAACCTCATACTTTAGTTTTCCCCACGCCATTCTCAACATCTGCTGTTTGTGATATAAGAAGCATGAAAAATTATAGTTCAATTTGTCATTTACGCAATCGCCACTTCGTCAAAAAAAGCTGCTTTTTCATCATCAAAATCACAATTCCAGATTTTTTCATCCCTGCTTAAATCTGAGCAACATTCTTAAATATAAAATATCATCAAAATAACAAAAGTGGATTTGAATTCATTGCGCACCGAGTGCCCCATTTAGGAATTACGGCAGACGTTAGAATTTAGTGTTCTTTTTTCTTCTTTTTTTCCCTATTTTTGTCTACTTTTGTGGAGTGCTGAGAACCCCACAAAAATTCTACAGGGTGCTCGAGCACCGGAACATCTCCGGAGTCGGCGCTCATGTTTCGTTCACTAATATATTTTTTCCACTCATGTAAACTGAATTTAAAATTATATTTTCGTTTACAACATTTAGGATCTTTTATATCTGCAATAAACCGTTAGAATGAGATTGCTTGTTGTCCATCCCACATATAGAAGAATAAAACATTATATATCTGCACATTTTTTTTTTTTTTTTTTTTTCAGTTTAGTATTCCACGATTATGCCCAAGGGTTAAGAGGCGGTGACGATTACGATAGTGAATGAAATGTGAATGAAGAGAATGGAAGGAAACGGGAGAACCCATGTACAAAGGGTATTTGTTCACAACAATATTCACTTAGCACGAGCTGCGATTGAACCAAGGGATCTCGCTTACAAATATATGACAAATGGAACTTATGGAGTGGGAGTAGTACGATAAAATGAGAAATACAGTGTTGTTAATCTCTACTCATTTATTAAGAATACTATTTAACTCTTTCTCATATCTGTTCAAAAGAATTTCACGGACTAATTTTCAGTATGTGTCGCTCTATCGTCGCCTACGGCGGCTTGCGTCAGTTATTTCTGAATCTTTAAAGAATCTAATCCTTCAATAAATGCAAAGCTACAAATCCAGCAGTTCAAATAAGAACTCTATTCTAAAAACTATAGAATGAACTAATCTAATATTATCAACCTTTTTCTTTCAACTCACTCATACTGAATTTCAAAAATGCTAACAACTACAAAACGAGATAAATTAATCTTTTGCTTGCTGTCAATCGACAGTAGTGATATTATGCACCGACTTTCTATTTCACAAGTAGTTAATAGATATGTGTCGATGGCGGGAATAAGGGGAACTATGTAATTCCACGCATAGTCGACTGCGACACAGTCAGTGTTTAGTCGATTCTATAGAAGATCAGAACTTATATTGGCATGTGGAAATTATGCTCACGCTGTATAAATTTATTCATAATGCAACGGAAAGAAATAATCAGAGACTACATACAGATGCATCCTTTTTTCACAGAGATTGGCATAATCGTTTATCTCTTGATTTCTTACATTTTATTGTTGTTTCTTTCTACCATTTTATGTATCTATTGTTTTAAAGTGTTTCTTTATTCCACTTACTCTCCGTTTCCACACTGAAAAAAAGAAAAAAATAATACGATAACTGTGAGGAAAATGAGGAATTACCTTTATCACTTTTGTGCTTTACGTAAAAGAGGCTAAATTCACACACAAGCTAAACCGATCTTTTTTTTCACGCGCATACAACATACTTTACTGATTAATTCTGCACACGACTATACAACAAGTGGTCTCTAGACTTTGGGTTATAAAGAGAAACCGACTGCCTAATGAAGATTGTTCGAGCACTAGGTAGAAATTCTAATACTCAAGATCTGAAGAAGCCAATTCACGTTGATTCCTTTGTTGGTGATTCTCGTGGCTTTCATTCTGCACTTGAGGTTTAGTTGTATCCTAGTAATGAAGATTTTTTTTCTTTCTTCCTCCATATGAGTAGTTTGTAGCATGTCCACAGTATATTGCACACGTTAGTGTCAGTAATTATCGAACCAGGTACGTAACACAAAACCGTAATAGACCTTCTTCTAGTCAAAATCCTTCATTTAAATTTACCGTTGGTTATTTTGTTCAAATCTGCACGCATATGCTAGCACATAGTTGCACAATAATCTTACTTAATTCGTTCTCTTACCTTGGCATTGAATTCGCCAGTTATGAAATTACGGTGGACGGTCAACCACTATTAATTTCGAAAGTTTTCTGCACTTACCACACTTACAAATGTTTCGTATGTACCTCGTTAGCCATATGCCATATACATACTTATGAGTTAAAGTAAGTACACATTCCAATTCACTTGCTAATTAGTTCTACTGTCTCGGATGGATTTTTCACGTGTTTAAAAGAATTAATTAATAATTTTTCTTCTGTATTTCGCTTTCATGGCTCCTACAATGCGTACGTAACATGCAAAGGTGTCATGTTTAGAGTGATGGCGTAAGGTACGGTAGAATTCACGAATACACTACGAGCTACGACTCACTTCATGTGAAGTAATTTAATATTAAGTAAAATGGTTGCTCAACGACTTTCTGGTAAAATTTTTATTTTCACCAGAGAAAACTTTACTAGTGACCTGCTCAAAAATATTGTCACTGTTTGTTCATATGTTGGAATAGTCTCATTTTTCTTGACTGTGCCAAGTGTAAACAAAAGAAAAATGAAATGAAATCTTTGAGTTTTACGTCCCACGGTTATGCCGGTTAGGCTAAAGGAGACGGTGATAATGAGAGATGAGTGAAATGGTGGAATGAAGAAAGTGGGAGGAAACGGGAGAACCCCGAGAAAACCCACGAGCACGGTGTTTGTCCACCACAAAGTGTAAACAAAAGATTCAATAGTGTAATAAAAACGGTGCTGCATAGTCAAATCAAACGTAAGAAATTGGGTTTTTATTATCTTAAAACAGAAATCATGGCTTTCCGGAAAACGTACATACATGCAAATGGCACACCAGGTGGTAGCACGGTTAAAAAGGTCAATGTTGGAAAAAATATCTTGTTTCGGAGTATACTAAGTTTCATCTCTTATTGCAGTACATTGTGCATTCATTAGAGGATACTAAAATGAACAGCCAAGTAACTAGAACATTGTGCGGTGGTGTACGTAAGTTTAAGCTCACTAGTTATATATGTCGAAAAGAAAGCCTGGGCGAGCAAGTGTTTGGGACGAAACAGAGAAGAGGAAAAAGGAGAGTTTCGCTCGCATTTCACAAAAATAAAAAGTTACCGCAAGACGTGAATGCGGAATTTTACAGCATTCTATAGTTATTAACAGCTATACAGACTTCTATAAATAACTGTCTCTATGACTACATACGACAATGTCTTCCTTTTGTGTACCTTTAACTCATGCGTACCTTCAGAAACAGAATTTTGAAGATCTTAAATGTGACCATCGAAATTACGAATTCTGTCGATACTGAAAGCCTGTAAAATCAAAAGTGATTGAACCACAGGATGTGGTTTTCTGTACAAGAACTGGCTAGACGAGTTTTTAGAAATTATAAAATGTAGCTGGAGTCAGGGTGGCCGTTCTGCCATTTCTTTTACCCTCAAAAGACTTAAATATTTGAAAAATTACTAATTTCAAAGTTAAATTTCTCAAAAGAGGTACAAATAAAAAATGGAAAGTTAGGTCATAATCTTCCTGCTTAAATTGTTGAAAGGGGTGCAAACAATAAAGTTTGAATTGCAACTGCTGTCGAAAAATTTTTCATACATTTTGCTGTAAAATTCCGCATTCACGTCTTGCGGTAACTATTTATTTTTGTGAAATACAAGCGAAACTCTCCTTTATCCTCTTCCTTGTTTCGTCTCAAACATTTGCTCGCCCAGTGCTTTCCTTTCGACATAGATAACCAGTGACCTAAATTTACGACACCACCACACAATGCTCTAGTTACTTGGCTGTTCATTTTAGTATCCTCTAATGAATGCACAATGTATTGTAATAAGAGATAAAACTTAGTATACTCCGAAACACAGAGATTTTTTTTCCAACATTGTCGCCTTTTTAAACCGTGCTACCACCTGGTACGCCAGAATGAAAACTTGGCGAGTTTAAATTCTTTAATATATCAACATTACTGTCTTCTAATACTATAGAAATTATAGTGTTTTGAATTCCGATGAATCATTTATAATAGACATATATTGTACTATAGTAGGTAATGTATTATTTCTATAGTTATTAATAGCTAAATACACTTCTATAAATAACTGTCTCTATGACTACATGTAAGACAAAGTCTTCCTTTTTCTGTTATTGCAAGAGTAACGAGGAATTCACCTAATTCCAGACTATTGTTTGAAATATTGCAAAATTTAACAACATAGCATTACATATACGTAATATATTTTCATCTTTCAAAATAAAGCAAAATTTAAAATAATAGAGAATTACAACAAACTAAGATGATCAGAAATATATTAAGTTTTTAGGAAGTTCCGCGACGCTCGGTTAAGTATCTTGAAGTAAACAATAACAACCAATCTTCTGTCGCATATTAATCAAAAATGAAAACAACAAACTTTAAAAATGGTCTATTTTTGATATTTGTAAGTGTAGTTTTTTATATTGGTTTGATTTTTCTAACATTAACTATTTGAACTTTTGCGTTCGTTTATGTCTAAAGCATGGTGGCATGCGTTTAGCAGTTAATTATTTACACAAATTAATTCTCTAAATTACTGAAGTAGATATTCACGTACTTACATTTTCTGCCCAATCGTAAGATTTTCTTGAAACAGAAGGTCAACATCCACGTCAAAATTACACATTTCTATGCACCAAGTCATTCCTCCAACCACCTGTAAATAATAAAATCAATTACTTTGAAGTTTAATCAATTACTTTTAATTTATGTATAAACAGAAATGTAAGATATCATATGACGGCATTAACTACAGAGAATCAAAAGGCGTTGTATTCTGTTCCGTAACATGCTATTTTAAATATTTTGACGAAAGAATAAGCCAAGTCAAAGTTATTATGCTCTCATTTCGAAAGAAACCAAAAGGAACTTCACTTTATATTTTTTATTTATCTTGCTAAATTTTCAAGCTTTTACTCCCAGTAAATTTAGTTTCACCTTGAGTTTTCTTCTGCAGTCGTAATAACGCTAGTGAACAAAGAGATGAGAAACTTACACCTCGCTCGGGTAATCATCAAAGTTGTTAAATACTGTCTTTATAATCGACAAATCTAATTATAATATACGTATATTTGAAATTCTGTACTAAACGGTAGTAATAATCCAAAAACGTTGGTCACAATCATTACCGTGTTTTGTTTTACGATTTCACACAGACGCTAGGTAGCAACTTTTGTGGCAATTCTGCTATTTTTCTTGTCTATCTCATCATCACAGGAAAATGGCTGAACTGTCTCAAATGAACATGATTACCATTTGGCTCAAGCAGGGTTTTTAAGTTTCCAAATTTTGCTATGCTTAAATATCGAAAGTCTCCGTACGTCTGTCGATAGGCGTCAGTGCAAAAACATTAAGAGATACCGAGAACTGATTCAGCGTTCCAAGGATAGGTTCTATCCCTTTCGTTAACCTGCATTCAAATTGAAATCGGTAGAAATAAAATGTTTCCGGTTTCGTCGTTTATTTCAATGGAACAAATGCGGTGATAGAAGCGATAAGTGGGCTTTTGGAATTGATTTAACGTCTCAAATAAAAAGACCATCTCCACCTGTATTACTCTACTAAAAATTACCACTTCCGTTTTATATATTCATCTCCATAAAAGCAAATATGGAAAGAGATATCGAGAAGCAGTCTTTCGGAATCAAGAAACATCCCAAGAAAGAAAGAAAGAAAGAAAGAAAGAAAGAAAAAAAACTTCACTTTAACTTATATTATCTCTGTAAGCCAACCGAGCGGAAGTGTTGGAAATCAACGGTTCCCAGTTTCAACACTGATTACAATAGGGCAAAACGGTAATAGATAGAAAGAAAAGGTTTTCTAATATGACTTTAACACTTTATGAATAGGTTTAATTTTCCTCTATTGCAACCTAAAATGGCAGAAATTTACTCCTATTTTCGGTAACAATATTGACCACCATAGAGTAAAATATAGTTAGTAACTGTTATCTGATGTGAAAACGGCATCCCAAGGTAACTTTTATCTCTACCTTTGTACCTCCACTGAAACTTGGAGTACTGCAAATCTACGACTTCCGATTTCAGCGTTGATCACCATAGTGAAAAACAGTAATAGTGAGAAGCAGACTTTTGACATGGGATTCAGTACAGCAAGAATAGTTTCTTTCTCCAACCTTCTCCTCTATTTCAACGAGAAACGGTAGAAACTTAATATTATTACCAGTTTTAATATTGTTACACACAGAGCGATGCCAATAAAAAGCGACAAGCTATCTTTTTAATAGGAATTCAGTGCCCAATGAATACATTTCATCTCAGTTTTAATCTTCTACTGAAACGGAAGTAGCATGAAATAACAGAACTTTCCGTTTCAATATGAATTTCTATATAATAATAATTGTAAGAGACTGCAATAAACTGTTTTTGATGTGGATTCGACGTCAGAGATATAGGTTTCATTTCTCACATGGTCTCTCCATTGCAGCTGGAAGTTATAGATCTGTTTTAATATTGCGTTCGCGTAATTTGCAAGTCTACTGTAGTTATGACACTGTTTACTGTCATTTATGTTCGTTAAAATGCGTATCCTAAAAGGGGAGCGAGGATCAAAATGTAAGTCAAACATATACCTCAGAAGTCACTTACATTAGACAGATCAAACTCGGTATATGAGCACGCTGACCCTAGTCCCAACACTTCCGACAATTTCGATTTTGAGGAGAGAAAAAATATAAATTTCTACAATATTTTAATTTCCCACTTTAACAGCCAAAATGAGAAAATGGTTAAGCCGACTAAAATGAATTTGTGACTTGTTTTTGTTGTTTCACTTTTATTTATAGGCGTATCCTAAGAGGAGGAAGAGCGCTCAAATACACCTTTCAAATATTTTCTATAAATGTAATCTTCCCGTGCCAAAAACGGGCATTTTAATTAGTATATTACAAAAATGAAACTGCTGAGCTGTGTGAAAAGAACTTTTGAACACTGTCCTCGACCTAAGAAAGTAGTTAAAAATTTATGCTAAAAGTAGAGTATCTCATAGCCCTTCAAACAAGGGTATGAAACTCAGTACACATATTTCTCATAATAATAAGTGGGCATACATCCTAGCGTTTTCTATAATTCGCTTTTAAGGAAGTGAAGGGGTTATTTCTACAACTGTTTTACTCATATTGAAATCAGCGTTATCTGTCTCATCATCATGGGAAACTGAACAGTTAGAAATTAACTCTTGAACAGTACTAGCATTATCCTCGAGCACGCGTTTTATCATGTTAATTTCGTTAAAATACTGTACATAAGAAAAGATGATTTAATTTATGACAAGAATAAGATATCTCAAAGGATCTTTTAGTTATGGACATGAAATTTTGGTGTATATTGTTACATTACATTTGTGTGTGTATGTGTGCACGGCCACCGTTCATTAATCGGCGACCAACCACCAAGACTGTTCAAGTTTGGTTAAAGTTGCTCCAAACGTTCAGGAGATACACTGGAATATACATTTATACACATATATCCAAATATGTATAACTCTGCGAGCAAAGCGTTCGATGCTGCCCTTGTAAATTTAAAATTCAGCTGATATGCGTATGCCTAAACATGGCATTAAATGACAGTGACTGTAATCTAATAGCTTGACGCACCTAGGTTCAACACTAATCATAGTCATTTGAGACATTTTAGTTTTCATCCTTTCTCGTTCCCTATGCCGATGGGGGTTGAACTTGGACTTCAGCGCTATCAAGATTGTAATTATTAAACTCTCCGACATCGAGAACTAATGATTGGACACTTAATATCTGTAGATTTTTACATGTCAACCTCTTCCTACCAACCCAGGGTACTAATGGGAGCTCAACGTAGAGACTTAAATGGTATAGGGAGTGTCGACAAGCGGGACCCGAAAACTATGGATTCGATACTAATGTCGGTCGTTTTTGACTTTTTTCATGTCATCATTCCCACGGGCACTAATAGGCTGAACTTGACTTAAACGACATCAGAAGTGTTGCTATTCATCTTAGTGGTTCTGAAACTAAGGACTCTACACTAATAACAATAGTTTTAAATCATTTTATAGGCTACTCCCTTCTACTCTCTCTAGGTGTGCAAGGGGAGTTTCACCTTTACTGGAAGCTGAACTTTAACTTAAGGGTTATCGGAATTGCTACTAACACAAAATACTGTTTAATAACACGTAATAGTGTTAAATAATTGAGTTTAAATACCTGTGTTCGCCTTTAAATGAGCATATTACCTTATAATTAATGAAGGGAACTTAACCTCGTGTAGTATAGTGGTAGTATTGCAAATAGCATTGATACACAAATCAATCATTGACTACTCAATTAAAATACTCACGCACGCAATAATTAGTCTTAGTGTAATGAATAAATAATCTTACAACTATTCATACTAGTCACCTTATATCGGGAGATATCGAGGTTTTGATAAAAGATAATGCTAATTTAGTTTAATAACTACGCAACAATTCTGAATGATCAATGTAAGATTGGCTAGATTGGTCTTCAAAACAAATTAATCTGAATACAACAAAATCAGACATGAATACCTAAATATTAATTGAACCAATCAGCCTCAAAGATTACATGAACATTAGCATTAATATCGTGATTACATAAATCTATCTATCATGAGCTGTATAAGCTTGTGATATGGAAACCAATATTACAACCTAAATTTTCTCATACTGAGTAAAATATATTCGATTTATATAATTTTGTAATTCTTATATAGCTTACGTCCTGGTGTATAGGCTTAAGCCTCTCATGCATATTTGATCAGACTGATACTACTACTGACAATCATTTTATGCAAAGACATAGAAATCAATAAGAAAGAATCCCAACTTACAATTTAGAATCTATGGTAGAATCCAGTGATAAATAACACAAAATAAATTCTTAAACGCGACTATTAAGTCGATACTCAAACGCGACTAACAGTCTCGAGCTACAAAGGAAAACTAAACAATAATGAACCACTGGTTAATTTTACCAGATCTCATATATACCTTTGTTTACCATTTTTCGTTCTTCTGTTCTCTCAGTCTGGATTATCTTAGCCCAGAAAAGTTGTATTCTGTGACGTATGTCATGGACGTCTGCCTTTCACCACAGTAACAAGTATTTTGCTGAGCGTGTTTATTTTCAACATACAAATATTTTCTGTTTACGTTGGTACCCTTTCACTGACATTACATATATATATATATATATATATATATATATATATATATATATATATATATATATATATATATATATATCGGGTGTTGCAAAATAAGTGTTACAACTCTTGGGAGGTGAATCCTGCCACTGAGACAAGAAAAAAAGTTCTCTTGAACTTTCGGCTGTCGGACATAGTTTCAGAACTACAAGGTGCCGAAAGCGTGGGAAAATGACTTTCGGACGCCAATAGTTCGGAAACTATCCAACGTAAAGAGGGCGGGTAAAAAATTCACTGAAGAAGTCATACCTGCTGTATTGAATTTTGCATGTTTTACAATCCTACCATGCACGCGCAAGGGATTCCCCAAAGGAACGTAGGGAGTCCCGGATAATACTAAATGAAAGTTGGTCTAAATGGATATGAATTGATGGGGTTTCTACCAGGTAACAATAATTCGTTTGTATTAAGTCGATATCTGGAACAAATACAAAATGGCGAACACTTTCATGCTCGTTGTGTGTGGTTGCATAATTGCCAGGTACGGATGATGGGCAACAGTGAAGTTCTGGGTATTAAGTGTAGCGAATTTGTACTCAAATGCTCTAGAAAGATATCTGGAGTGTCGGTAGAGCACAACAGATGGAGGAGGGTGATTCACATGTGTTCAACACGTAACGAAAAATGCCCAGAAATGCACTCATACTCAGTAAACGTGAGTTCAGAGCGTCGGAAATGTAAAGATTAGCGTCAAGAACATGAAAACCAATTCACCAATAATATTCCCTCAAACCGACGCAATACCAATAAGGATGCATACCAATAAGGATGCAACAACTGAGGCTAAGTTGAAATTGTGCAAAAAGACTCACTAAGAAACTGGGTAAACTAAATGAATGTCTCTAGTGGGATCGCATGATCGATATTGAAATGTGGCCAATGTGTGTGTTCATATCGACATGTAGCTAATGGACAAATGTCAACATGTGTCACTACTGCTGGGACACCGTCTCACATGCGAAAACTAGGAAAATAACGCTGTACATTCTGCTATTACATCTGGTGCACTTTTTGGTAGAACGTAACTAGAACAAGATTGTATCAATGTCCCACTTTGTTTGAGACATTGTCCCACAGTCGACACATATTGAAAGAAACCTCTTAATCCATGGTTCAAATTGTGATAGAGCGTGAAAATAACAAAATTGTATCATGTCTCACGTCTTCTGGGACATATGACGTACTCGATATCAAAATACAGTAGAGCGTCGATTATCCGAACGTCGATCAACCGAACGACCGCTTAACCGAACTGTGTACTCGCTCGCACCTGTTACTCTCCCACCCTACCGTCCATCATCCCCCTCACTCCCAAACCAAGTTTCCCACAGTAGTCGCCGCACTGAGCCACCATGGCGGAACATTGCTTCTAATGGGGCCTTCATAAGGCGCTGCTGACCGGCTAAGCCGCCAGTCGCTGTGTTTCAACAATCAGCACACTTCTGTCGGTTTGGCACTGGCTGTAGAAGTAGCGGCAGTATCAAAGCTGTTCACAGCAACAGCTGCACCAGCTTAGAGTTGAGGCGTGCCGCTCCGCGCATGGCAAATAAACATGTACAGTTCGATTATCCGAACAAACCAGTTTTCCGAACACCCATGTCCCCCAATTACTTCGGATAATCGACGCTCTACTGTACCTCTAGAAATATGTATCTTACACACAGTACACATGCCAAGAGAAAGACAAAAATGAACCAATTTGGCACATGGAACACTACAGCTAAAACACCATACACATGGAAAATAAAACGATGTGAGAAATAGGAAGAAACGTCTTAAAGCTCTGATTGTTTACAACTGTGCAGTAGGAGTAACAAAATGTAACACACAAGCATGTCGGGAGGCTGTACAAGAGCGCTTGCCAAACAAAGTGGGTACTCCTCAAAGAAATGTATACAGAGAAAGTCAGGCTCCCTCGAGCCTCAGGGCTAGAGCGCTCGCTTTCGCTCGCGTGGTCGCAGTTTCCAATCCTACTGGGAGCCCACGGCCTCAGATTCAAGATCCCGAGTAGTTATTTTCCTATTTTCCCCACGTGGGACGGTGTCCCAGCAGTAGTGGCACATATTGACATTTCTCCACTAACTACATATCGATATCAACACACAAATTGTCCGCATTTCAATATCGATTATGTGATCCCACTAGAGACATTCATTTAGTTTACCCAGTTTCTTAGTGAGTCCCCTTGCACAATTTCAACTTAGCCTCAGTTGTTGCATCCTTATTGGTATGCAACCATGCACATCATATTGCGTCGGTTTGAGGGAATATTATTGGTGAATTGGTTTTCATGTTCTTGACGCTAATCCTTACATTTCTGACGCTTTGAACTCACGTTTACTGAGTATGAGTGCATTTCTGGGCATTTTCGTTACGTGTTTCCACACATGTGAATCACCCTCCTCCATCTGTTGTGCTCTACCGACACTCCAGATGTCTTTCTAGAGCATTTGAGTACAAATTCGCTACACTTAATACTCAGAACTTCACTGTTGCCCAGCATCCGTACCTGCAATTATGCAACCACACACAACGAGCATGAAAGTGTTCGCCATTTTGTATTTGTTCCAGATATCGACTTAATACAAACGAATTATTGTTACCTGGTAGAAACCCCATCAATTCATATCCATTTAGACCAACTTTCATTTAGCACATTATCCGGGACTCCCTACGTTCCTTTGGGGAATCCCTTGCGCGTGCATGGTAGGATTGTGAAACATGCAAAATTCAATACAGCAGGTATGACTTCTTCAGTGAATTTTTTACCCGCCCTCTTTACGTTGGATAGTTTCCGAACTATTGGCGTCCGAAAGTCATTTTCCCACGCTTTCGGCACCTTGTAGATCTGAAACTATGTCCGACAGCCGAAAGTTCAAGAGAACTTTTTTTCTTGTCTCAGTGGCAGGATTCACCTCCCAAGAGTTGTAACACTTATTTTGCAACACCCGATATATATATATATATATATATATATATATATATATATAACAACTCGTTGTGTGACATGAAAACAAGGAAAAATGTCTATGTAATACAAAGACGAATACCGTATCTATCCGGAGTTACGGCCATCCGAAAGTGTAAAGAAATTATCATTCACTCAGAATTGAAGCGTTTGGAGGATAAAGGTGTCATGTTACATTTTTGGGAAAAATGAGTTTGGTGGTGGATGAAAGTGTTGTGTTATTCTTGCTCTACAAAACCTCATTTGAGTGATTCCTCGTCTGAATAAAGAGGTTCAGAAACGATGAAGGGGTTATGTTACACAGACAAACGAATTTGTGTGAGGAAGAAGGTGTTATGTAACAAATGTGTGCTCATAGCACCTTTATCCACTCACATTCAATTTAAAACTAGGTAGGCACGTGTGTGGTATTGCCAAAATACTGCTATTTTCTTTCTGTCAAGAGATGTCGTTAACGCAGTTTTATAAAAAAAGAGAAAGCTTTGAGCTAAAATTCATTATCCAGTTACTTCTTTATGTATATACAATAACATTTTAATACTATACAGCTACAAAATTAAGGAGAAAATGAAAGACGAGTGAAATCATATGTACAGAAGATGACAAAATTTAAACCAGTCACTACCGAAACATGCGCCTAGTTCTTTTAATATCGTTGAAAATCACAGTATTAGTTTTCAATGAAGTCAAAAATCTAACCGTTCAGTTGGATAGTGATTGGTTTACGCTGTGTCAGCCGTGCACGTACGTGGTTTCATTTCACTTTCTACCACCAAGATGAAAAGATCCTATCGAATTCTAAAGCTAGCTCGTGATGCTGCTGAAGAAGAAAAAAGTAACGAATTCAACGCTGACAGAGGTGAGGCATCAAACAAACCGACAAGTGTAATACTTTATGAAACGAAAGACGCAAATAAAACCTACAGTGCTTTTAGGTGTGGAATAAGTGGATGTGGGGGAAATGTGGTCTGTGAAGGAGGTTCAGAGTGCACCGACCTTTTCAGTGATCTTTCTAGCGATGAATATAAGCCACAGCTGACGAATGCAACAGCAGTGATACTGAAACTATGGATCTGAAAGAAGACGAAGAAGAAGAAGGAAGCCATGAGATGAATGAACCATTGATCGATGAACAGGGCTGTACTTATAAGCATGTTGGGAATACTCTTACACTCCATCCAGTCGACCGAGGTGATGAATCAAGTCCTGCAGAAGTTAAAGACACAAAGAAAAAACGAAAACGTGGTATTATAGAACAAACACCCCCCAAAAAGAAATGTTCCCGCAAACGGAAAATACACAAAGAGCCATGGAAGAAAGTTGCAGCTGCCAAGGCATGAGAGCGCGGAGAACCGTATATGTAACAGACAGGAAAGTTTATTCCAGGAAAATGTGTTACTGAAGGAACTATTTGTAGCGACAAGTGTCGACTAAAGTGTTCTGAAAGACTAACAGTGGACCAAAAACAAGTAATATTGAATGAATTTTATAAACTTGATGTTAATGGAAAAAATGCGATTCTGTTCAAATCAATTGAAAAGGCACAACCTAAGCGTAAGCGAAAAGGTGCCACTAACCATAAATCTGCAACATACAAGTTTTATATAACTATTGATGGCGACAGAGTAAATGTTTGCAAGTTGGCCTTTATGTCATTGTACAAAATTGGACGCAAAAAAGTCGAAATAATTCAAAACAAAATGAAAAAGAATGCTTCTTCCCCTGAACAGGACAAATGTGGGGAACATACAAATAGACCCAATAAAGTTTGTGACGATGTCCGCTCATATGTTAAGAAACACATTGCATCATTTCCAGCTGAATGCTCACATTATTCAAGATCAAAAAATCCAAATAGACAATATCTCTCGCCCACATTATCAGTCTCGAAAATGTACCAGTTGTATTTGGAAAAATGTAGAATCGAGAAAAAACCAGATACATTTCTTGTGATACAATATATGTATCGAACAATATTTGTGAATGAATTTAACCTATCTTTTGCTCGTCCCAAAAGTGACACATGTAGCACTTGTGATGGTGGGCATTGTACCGAAGAGCATATTGAGTTCTACCAAGCTGCTTTCGATGCTCAGAGACACGATAGAGAAGTAGCAAAATCAACGAACGATATATGCATTACGATGGATATGCAGCAAACTATGCCTCTTCCAAAACTGAGTACTTCAAAAGCATTTTACAAAAGACAAACGTGGTTTTATAATTTGGGTTTGCATATTATCTCTCAAGACAGGGATACAGATGTATTTTGTACTTGGACAGAAGATATTGCTTCTCGCGAAAGTACTGAA
This sequence comes from Thermobia domestica, assembly GCF_964235325.1. NCBI lineage: Eukaryota > Metazoa > Arthropoda > Insecta > Zygentoma > Lepismatidae > Thermobia > Thermobia domestica. The sequence goes on along the minus strand of NC_137463.1, from coordinate 138,603,421 downwards.
GTTGCAAGTTCACTACTAACAGCCATAGAGCTAGAACAAGACCTACGGGGAAAAGACAGCCTTGTCATATGGACAGATTCGTGTGCTGGACAGAATAAAAATTTTCAAATAATTTCTGTGTACCAATACATGCTTTTGAAAGGTTATTTCAAGACAATCGAACACAAATTCCCTGAGGTGAGTCACACCTACTCGGACTCAGATCTTGATTTTGGTCGGATAGAAAAGGAAATGCGATGTCATCCAAATGTTTATCTGCCAGAGGAATATCGTCGTATTATTAGCGAATCAAGCAAAGGAAATAAGGTAACTGATATGGAGCCACATTTCAGAGATATCGATAACGTGGCGTTGTCTTTGAAACTCACAAACAGGAAGAAGGATACGCTTGGTGAAAACGTTCCCTTCAGAGGTGGTATTAAATGGATACGGGTAGAAGAATTTGGTTCTTATCTCTTCAAAGAGAGCTATGATCCTTACACACCTTTTAGGAAAGTGGACATTCGTCGATATGAAAAAGACGTACAACCTAATATTCACGGCAACGTTACAGTTCGAAGGATTGGTCACAAAATTGGACAGCTGAAAAAAGAGAAAATGCAAGATATTAAGGATCTATTACCATTTGTTCCCAACGCGTATCATTGGTACTACGAACATATTGTGAATGATGAGTGAAACTGATGCCAAAAGATTTGGAGAAAGTATTTTTTTTTTCTGTTTAATGTGTTTTTCTAAGTCATGTACTTTGTTTTATAATTTTTTATTGTGTAAGATTTGGACACAGGCATGTGCATGCGTTTATCATGGAAACATTTTCATACAACCCAAAAGCTTTTTCTTGATATATCAATAGTGTTTTTATTTGCACTCAGATTATACAGTAAGGCTGGTATGTCTGAAACGCCAGGTTATCGATATCATGAAAACTATCTTCATAGCATCTAAAGAATTTTACTGGATGTGTACATTTTGTTTATGCTTTCAGTGGATGAAAGGGTTATGTACATAATTTCTTTCGCGGGGATGGGAAAATGAAAATTTTTGAAAGTGAGAAGCCTTAAGACGAATTTTCATTGTTACAGCAACAGAAAAGTCATATTTGTAATATGTATATTGATCCAATAAAAAATGCATTTATAAAAACTTTGACCTCAATTTTCTTGAAATGTACAATTTGTTACATAACACCTTCATCCTCCAAACGCTTCAATTGTGGCAAAGAACGAGTCATAGAACTGCGGCAACAACCGGCACACAAAGAAACAGTACGCAGAGAATCCAAAGGTGCAGTAATCGGTTCTGTACACTGAGGGCGCAAGGGGTTCCCCAAAGGAAGAGAGGGATATTCAGCAATTTTCTGCAGCATACATGGACCAAAATAGGCGAATTGTACAGCATGGCTTGAATACATGATAGCGTACGCCGATTCAAGATGGCGGAACATGATGTACGAAGTTGCATACCCACATGCAGGAAGAAGAACATGCGTACATTTGCAGTGATGGCATTACAAATATTGCACACTATAGTATACTGATTACAATGGCAAGAATATTATCAGTTGGGCAAAAACATTTTCCCAGTCGACACACAGGCGTTCGGTATCTTGCGGCAGCCAACCTGAAACAGTTTTGCAGTGTTTCTCATCAGTCACACTAGACAATGCCAGAACGACACCTTTCCTGCATCCCTGTTTCCTTCCCTACTTCGGTATCGTCAAAGTTGCAGCAATCTCATGAAAAGCGTTTAAAGAAATGAGGGTGGCCTACCGTCACTTTTCATAGCCAGTTTGTGGGTGAAAAAAGGGACATATGCATGATGTTAGCTAACTTCATCAGATATAAGACGTACATGCTTGAAGGAACACGATCATTTTCAATGCACGAGTTATACATACATGTCGGGAGGGGGGAGCGGGGACGACGACAAGTCTTCTGTAGACGAGAACCAAACAGAAAAAACAAAGAGCAGTGCTTTGTTTCTCATTTCTATCAAGCACACCACAGGTACAGAAGGTTTCTTAACAAGCTAGTTTTGTGTGACGCTTGCAGTGCTTCGCTTTGCAGGCAGTGTTTATACGGTAGATTGCAAGTTACACCAAATTACGTTCCTGAGTTAAAGTGGCCAGTTGTGGAACGTGTAATTTGAAAGAATACAGCAATTGGAAGACAGTGCTCTAGTGTTAACTGGGGTAGTTGTTTGTATGTGATATCACGTTGTGGCCAGAATGGCACATTTCTCATTATTCGAGCTGGCTGATAAAGCATCTCATGTATGGGCAAGCAAGGGATAATAGCCGAGAGGGGAGGCTGTTGTATAGTAGTAGGTTCCGATATCGACGAGTACCGTCGCACTTTTTTTTTTTTTTTTTTTTTTTCAACGCCTCAATCTTCATCTTCGAGAAACAGGATCTTGAGACCTCAAATGGATATTGGAAGAATTCGAGACCACTGTTAGGTTTGAAGAGGAAGTTGTTGCGGCATTTCAGGCCCGTCCTCAATCCAGCACACGCAGTATAGCCCAGACACTACACGCCAGTCATATGAGTGTGTGGCGCATCCGCCATAACGAAGCTATGTACCCATTCAAGTTGAAGAAAGTAGATGAGCTATTGCCAGAAGATTTTCCCTGCCGTGTGGACTTTTGCCAATGGTACTTACGTCGAACTATCGCTATTCCGAACTTTCCGATTGTGATTTTGTGGACTGACAAAACAATATTTACCAAGACAGGTGTGTTCAACGTCACAACAGTCATGTGTGGGATGTGGAAAATCCACATGCCACGTTGGTGAATTTGCTGTCAAAGTGTGGTGCGGAATTTTAAACGACCATCTAATTAGGCCTTATGTGATGCCTAACCGCCTTCGTGGTGACACGTACCTCACATTTCTCCGTGAGGTCTTATCGGAACTTTTAGAACACGTGCCTTTGGCACTTAGGCAGGGAATGTGGTTCCAGCACGACTGTGCCCTTGTGCATTTTGACCATCATGTCAAGGCGTTTTTCAATGAAACGTATCCCGAGCGGTGGATTTATGTTATAGACACTTCGCTCGCCTGACATTACACCGCTTGATTTCTTTCTGTGGGAAGAGATGAAACAACTTATGTACGAAACCTCTTTCCCAACAGTCCAGGATCTCATTACCCGAATTGTCGCAGCTGCAGCGCTTATTTCCGACACGTCAGGCGTGTTTAAGCGCACGAGACAAAACCTGCTTCGTCGGTTACAATGATTTTTTTTTCTTTTTTACTGCGTAGCAATATTTGAAATGTGTACACTTCCTGAGTTCATTATGTACATTGATACGTCTGTGTACGTTAATGCTGTCATTTGGTTTCTAGTGTTGTCACTCGCTGTTTTGCTGTGCGCATATACTTCTTGGGTGTTGGTATGCAATCCCGCACAACGTTTCGTTCGCCATCTCGAATCGGCGTACGCTTCCGGAAAGATGCGGTATTCGACTTTGTGTTACATAGACACTTTTCCTTGTTTTCCTGTTTAGAATCATCTCCCAAGTGTTGTAAATAACGACCTGTTACATCCTGTACACACGGTACTGTTATAAAGTCCTCGATATAAAACAATTGCTTATGACTTTTTTAAAATATTGATATTGTAGTGAAATAAATGTTAAGATCATCTTTATTGAAACTTACATTTTACATGTCATTCATAGATACACCGCCGCCATCATTGCTACACCTGCTGCTGGCCTCCGTTGAAATGCATGAATCCGTCCGAAATCTCCGGCGAAATCCGTGAAATGTTATTTCGTCGGGCGTTGTCAGAAATGTCATGAATCACTTCACTAATCTTTATGAAGCGAAGTAGTTCTGCAAGGTTCTTTCGCGTTCAGGTTCTGCAAGTCATTTGGTTTCTCTGCATATACCTGTGTCTTAACGTGACCTCGTAACCAAAAATCACAAGGTATCAAATCGGGGGACCTGGTGGCCAAGGGGTGGGGTCTCTGCGCCCAATCCACGTGCCAGGTAGCTCACGATTTAGGTAGTTCCTGATGACTTGTGCAAAATTGGGGGGAGGCCCGTCTTGCTGGCAGAGGATGCAATCTTGATTTCCAACGTTATCAATTCGGGCATCAGGAAATTTGTAAGCATTTGAAGGTATGTTTCTCCTGTCACAGTGTTTTCGTCGAAGAAAAGGGGCCTATGAGGTGGTCCATTGATACGGCACCCACACATTCACTTTCAGTCTGTCTCTATCGAGCGTTTCATATTCATGAGGGTTTTCAATTACCCAACAAGACAATTGTGCCTGTTTACCCTCCCTGAAACATGGAAAGTTACCTCATCTGATAACATGAGTAGCTGTAGTAGTTCCCTGTCATTATGCAGTCGTTTCATCATCAGTTCACAAAACTCCAGTCTCGTGTCTCGATCTTCTTCTGTCAGTTCATGCACAAATTTAATCTTGTACGGTACTAAAATGTGTTAAATGCACAATTTTAAATGCATTTCACTGCAAGATCATTATTTATTTTTTTTTTTTTTTAATATTTAAGCATTTGTTTTATAACAGTCCTGTAAATACAGATAAGTGAGAGAGAGAGAGAGTAACCAAAGCGTTACCACTTCCATTTCAGAGTATTGAACTGAAAACTTATGGGGGTGTGGTGGCTTAGTGGTAGAGCGTTCACGTCTGGTGCGTGGGGTTCTGATTCGATCCCCTCTCTCGCCATGTAAACTTTGTGGTGGACAAACACCTTATACGCGGGTTTTATCGGGGTTCCCCTGTTTCCTCCCACTTTTTCATTTATTTCCCATCATCACCGTTTTATTTAGCATAACCGGGATAATCGTGGGACGTAAAACTGAAAGATTTCATTTCATTTTTTAAAATCTATGTAAAAAAGTTTCGTTCTCTCTTCCTTACTAAAACACAATTTTAGCCTCTTAAAGTGATCTCTGGAGCTCGTGAATTTCTTGTGAGAGTCTGCGGCTACTGACTTTTTTCTGGAACCATGATCCGATTTGGGAAATTCTTTGTTTATACCCGCATGTTCTCTTCACGAGAAAATTGAGAAGATACCTTCGTATGACAAATTGCTGCAGATAAATATACTACACAACTTATTTATTGCTACTATAGGATTTTCTTAATTTGTATTTTTCATTCAAATATACCAGCGCTCTATCGACGCCTATCACATCTGAGATGATATATTTTAAACATAATAACTACGTATGTCCTGAAATGGTTATATAAATATATATACGACTGATTTTAATATAATTATTTTATATAATTATTCATGCATCGAGGAAAATTGAATTACATACCAAAAATTTTGAGCCAATCGGGAATCGAACTCACGACCTTAAGATTTGAAGTCTCGCGGTTTGCCACTGTGCGAACTTGACAACTTTGACTTAGCTCCTAACGAAATATAACTGAATTTCCAAGATAATGACATTCATAGCCGTTGCAAGTGCTGCTACTTTTTCTTCTTTGTCTTTTTTATTTTACTATGAATGCGAAGAATTATGTTCGCTATCTTTTCTTTCATTGGAAATGTTCTTTTACGTATGAAAATCTAAATGACAAAACCAGCATGTGCTGAATGAACAGTTTCGAAATATTGTACCATTAAGTATTTCAACTCTTTACACATCTGGTTGTCAAAACTTTTTTTTTTTTTTTTTTTTTTTTTCGTGAGTGAAGTTAAGTCTTTTATACTGTATATCAATTCTGCAATATGTCTTTTGAAGCAGTACTGTTTTACGTTTATCAGGGACGAAGGAAAGGAGAAAAAAAAGACTGTTTTCGAAGAATTTTCATTTTCTTTTCTCTCTTCGCATGGGTGTGTATGGCTTTATCCCCTTTCCAAAACTGTAAGAACACTTTTGTCCAGAAATTCACTTTCAGTTTTATAATACAAGAATTTTTCTCAACAAAATTTCTTCAAAATGCCAACTTAGAAATTATAATTTGACTCACCTTATCGAACGAAGAGAGTCCTTTAATACGAGCTCTAAAATATCCAGCTGCTAATAATAGGTCAACGATTTCTTGAAGCTTTACTCTTTGTTCTTCATCTTCTCGCACTTCAATCTACAGAAAAACAAAATCAAACAAATGATTTCCTGTATAGATGCTATACTACAATGAATATTGCACACAATAACTGCAAATATAAATTGACTATAGCATTTCTAAGGAAACATAATGTGAAAGGGAAGGTATGTGGAACATTATTATAAAATAAACTGTAAATCTAACCTTTGTCCCTTTTTCTTTAATCACAGTGATATAATTTGAATGAATTTTTGCTGTTCTCTTCCTGGGTCACGATGTTCATTGAAAAACTATTTTCAACTATTGTAACCATTTACTCTGTAGGAAGGAAATGTTAAGCGAACACTTAACTTAATCGAGAGCGGAAAGAAAGGTAAATTAATACGAAAACATTTCCGAACTGAATACACAGAAAATGGTTTAATGTACAGATTAATGAACTAAAAATCAAAAAGACAATTGAAGCGACATACTTAAAAAAAAGAAAGAAAAATGTAAGAGAGATTTTATATATCATCTATAATTCTGTCTGGAATTCAAGCATATAATTGTCTTATCAAGTTTCTTCTACAGATAATTAAAATTAATTATCTTCAAATTAATATCGTTGCACATAGAAACAAAAGAGTTCAATCTCCTCCATATACTGCTAACTTCCTAAATTTTGCTTAAGAAAAAAAATTGTCACAACTCCTTTCCGCGTTTATTAAATATAATGAAAGAAGTTTCTTGATTTTTAAAAGGATATATATATATATGACTTTCTCATACGAGGTTGGTAGACTTGTGGTCACAAAGAACTTAGACTGCTATTCAGACACTAAATCTGAAATATTTAACCTAGATGATGATAAAAAATGATGAATGTAATGATGGAATGAAGTGAGAGAACCTTGAGAAAACCCACGAACACGGTGTTTGTGTACTTCGAATAGAAACAGGTACAACTTGTGTAACAATACTTACAGTAAACATGTATTAATACTCGGTAACCAAAGTTTTTGCCGGTCTAGAGCAGTGATAAATAAAGAGCAATACAGTGGACGATACGTACCTTCAGGTTTCGAAGTAATCTCTGTCAGCATCCAACACCTTTTGAAACGTTCCTGAGCTGCACAACACCTGGGGATGAAAGTCGGTGGTCGTGAATGCAAAGAAGTCTGTAAGTGCCTTCCGCAGGTCTCCCTCGTTTGCGAAGGCTCTCCCACGGAGGTGGTTGCCGAGAGAATAAAACAGGTGATAATCTGTTGGCACAAGGTCCGGTGAATATGGTACGTGGCAGTGTCTTCCAGCGAAGTTGCTGAAAGTTCTCCTGGGTCCTCTTTGCCAAATGTGGCTTGGCATCGTCTTGCAGGAATTCGTACACTTCTGCAATTCACCAATGCCAGCTCCTTCTGCTAAAATGCACAATGGTCTGATCAGGTGGGAGGAGCTCGTAATGCACCTCTTACCGACAATTCCACCATATAAAGAGCATAACCTTTCGTGAGTGCAGAAGTGGTCTGAGATGGGAGGAACAGGGCTACGTGACACGTGGTGACAACCAATATTTGGTACGTTTGGGAGTGTTATAGAGGACCCACTTACGTCACCAGTAAGCAAACGATAAAAGATGGATGTGTTCAGATACCGAGTGAGCAAGAACAAACAGATTGTCACTCGTTATTCTTTGTTGGTTGCCGACAATGTGTGGAATACCAACTTGCTTACCTTGTATGACTTCCCTATCCCATGCAGGCGCCGTATGTTTAAGCGGAAATATGGAACCTTTCTGCGAGTTCATCACATGTTAGACCACTGTCCTCCTCGACGGCTGCTTTCAGGGCCTTGTAATTCAACATATGTGGTCGTCCACTAGAGGTTCATCCGAAAGTTTCACATCTTCCGAACGAAATTTCGGGAACCAATGCCTGGTGGTGCGTTCGTTCATGGCATTCTCCTCAAATGCCTAGTATATGAGACGACTTGATGCGGTAGCTGATCAGCCCATTTAAGTCATATGACGAACACACGCGAACAAGCTGCTTCGATATTTTCATTTCTCTTCAACAATGGACGAGGTATGACTACTATTTGTGCGCAACGTGCATGTATTATTGAAAGTCAGACTAACTACCGATCGCTTGGCAGACATGCGTGTCATTTCGTTTCCTCGCTGTGAGCGTGTGATTAATGGGACGTCAAAAACGACAAGAACTTTTCTGGTTACCGTGCAATAATTGTACTCATGGGTGCCACTATCTCTAAACCTTAATTTCAATTTGATCAAAATCAGGCATTCTTTTACTCACACGCCAAATAAAGCTATTATAACGAAATAGTGTGGAGAAGAGGATTGAAAATTATATTTACAAATGCTATTAATATTACTGATGTTTTATATAAACGGACAGCACAAATACTGATCCGAACAGGCACACACTCCTTTTGTAACTTTGTGTACAGTTACAACTAATACATGATATTTTATGTATCCTTACATGAAACTTTCAGTGCCAAGTGGTTTTCTGCTATCAAACAATACACCAACATTAGCCAAGAAACACACCTCCTGTAGGCACTAATTTCAACCTATAAGAGTAGCGGAGGAAGTCTTAAGAAAAATCTGTTGGGTCCAAGAAATAAAATTTATTGATCAACTTTGTCCCAACCACTGTTCCTCTTCACTGCATTAGGTGAGAAATTCCCATGAAAGACCAGTAGGAGAGACATGAAAAAGAGGAAAGGAGCAATAATTTTTTCAGGTTCTAAGCAGATGAAGTGTTATAAGACCCTATCAACACCTCATTCATCAAATTCCAAGAAACTATTTAGGTTCTACATAGGAGTAAGCAATACAGAATTTAGCATGCATATAGATCTTATTTTTAAATTTCGCCGCAGAGGTGGAAGAAAAGGGCACAAAAGTTATGAAACTTTCTATCCAACATTATAAAATTCTTAAATCTTTAAGATTACTTCGGATGTTTCGACAATCCTGACACCAGACATTCAGTTATTGTATTTCTTAAATATTCATTTAATCTGATCGCATTTTTAAAAGGTAATATACGAATTATTACACGAAAAATTTACCCCAAACACTACACTAAGAACAGCAAGTACAATCACTTTTTTTTTCTTTTTTTTTTTTTTTTTAAAGAACATTCCAAACAATTTTTCTGAAATGACTAGCTGTTGCACAACGGTTCTTCATGGAAAAATGAAAAACCATTGTAAGTTAGCAATATTGAGAATCGGACGAATGGCAGTTGATTCTTCCATAAGAAAATAGTTCACAACAGATGCAATATATTCTGGTAATTAATGTATTGTTACAGCATAGTAAGAACATTTCAGATCTAACTAAAAGCATGTCTCTATATGGGATCGAAATCCTGAGCCAAAATCAAAATTCTAAAAAAGAAAGAAAGAAAGAAAGAAAGAAAAAAAAAACAGTTATAACCAATGACAAAATTCGCGGAACGTGCAGCATAGTTCAAAGATGTTCCCCCAAGGAAGCAAGCAGGTTATCTGCTGCTCCGAGATATCCTGCTAAACAATAACAAGGCAAACCCCGTAAGTGCAGGAGAAAAGCAACTACTTATCAAGCAGTTTCAATATTGTTTATTCCTTGAAGAAAGACCTTAAATAGCTAATTTTCATGTTCTCATAGAATAGAATGTGTACATTATTTAATTACATAGTTCCGTATGACCGAAGTTACTATTTGTATGTTTACACGTTATACAATTTGAGGAAGCATATCGAAAAGTTAAATGAAACTTAAGGGGAAGAAATGCCATCTGTTTTCATGGATTTGTGCAATGATTTAGGTAACAGACGAAAAAGAAATAATTTCCCAAACGGATAAGTAAATACAGGTGTACTTGCTGTTACATTACAGCGTCACCACTATATCTTTCAGTTGATAATACTGACTTATTGCGATTTCATCTATAATTTGAATATATATATATATATATATTTGATAGCTCTCACAAGGAACCCCTTGACTGCGAGGTCGCAAACGGTGAATGATGTTTACGGCATCCTATGCCTCACATATTGTCTGCCCTGCAACCACAAAATTGGCTGCCAATCACAACAGGGGGCGGGACTCGAGGTATCCAATGGTGAGTACAGCATAAGGCTATGAAGTGTAGTAGAACTGCTTAGTCGACACGTAACTCACAACAGTGCTACAGTGCTAGTGGTGTTGATATACAGCAGAGCAATGGCAACCATAAACAAAGTAAATATTGCATTATATCTACAAGAGATGCTGAAGCTGACCCAAGGAATTTCGAAGAGTGAGAAAGAAGTGGCAGATGAAATATTTGCTTTCTGCAAGATAAGTCAGTGGAATCTGTGGTGTCATATACTCTCGACTGTGCAGACAATGTACATGAAGAGTACAATGATGGGGACACATGCTTAAGTGAAAGTGATACTGAAACAGGTTTTAAGCCATGTACTTCATCATCCTTGTTGAACAGCAAGCCACACATTCCATCTCCAGTGAAACGTAGTAAAGGACAACGTTGTCCAAGGAGCGGGTACAAAATATGGATGATATTATCCGCCGCAGAGTAGAAAACAAATTTAGAGTAACTTCGCAGCAATATGACCAGTAGTGCATAAGAAAAGCTACGGATATTCAAGGGAGGACAAGGTGCACTTGTTAGAAAAACTGTTATTTGCGCGTTTCGAGGATGCTCGATACAATTTACAGGATTTGCATGATAGTGACTTACTACGTTGTGGACACAAAATTACGCGAGACATAGGTTAAAGTGATTTCAAGGGAAGTAGTGGATGGTTGCATAACTTCAAACAGTGATACAGAATTGGAAGACTAAGATAACGAAATTTCAAACAGATAAATAAATAAAATAATTAAAAAAAAAAAATCGTCAACTGGACGATGCACAGCAAACTGCGGAATCGGCTTGACAATTTGTAGATAAGATAAACAAACTTATCCCATCGTTCAATAAGGAATTTGTTTTCAACTCCGAATACCTGCGGCACTTCCGCAACAATTTTTATAGAGGTAGTTAATGAGTACGTCAAATTATATGCCCGTAGCCAAACTCCCTTTATAAAAAATCGTTGTGTAGTACCTTAGGATTCTTAAACATGGATTTTTAGATAGGACACTTACTGGTTCTTGACCCGATAACGGTAGGTCCCTAGTAAGTTCATCTTCTCGTTTTCGGCACCCTATAACTAAGGAAGCATTTGTGCACCCAGGTTGGTCTATACTTTTTGTCTTATCTTGGTGTCACGAATCACCTCCTAAACGTTGTCGGTGTTGAAACCCCTGTATATACAAGATATTCCTTTCCATCATATATCTCCTGTAGAGCTCCCTTAATTTGCAAATGAGCATTGAGGACCCTCCCTGACATGTTAGCCCTATCAGGAGTCATAATGCGTAGGGAGCTCGAAAACCCTTTTTCAACATCAGCTGAGCCATGTGAAAGTGAGAGGGCTAAAATCCTGACTTATTTTAAAAAATCCTGACTTTTCTGACCAATCTGCATCCCTGCCATTACTCGAGCAGACGATTCTACCAAATTTTGACACATTTCAGGTTAAGTTGTAGCTTTGTACTTCATGTAGCAGAGCACGCACTAAATGAGGAGCTCCACTACTACTTGTGGAGTGACATCAGGAGGTCTTAGTATAAATACAGTGTGGACGTATGGCATAAAAACTGCAATGCATAAAACACGAATAAACTTGTGCTACGTGGCCACTAAAAACACGAATGTCATCTTTTCGAGTTAAGGAAGGAACAAAGCAGGTGGGCCCGATCGGTAGCGAGGGAGTGCGCCCGTAAGGAGCAGGCGCGTGAGCGACGGGGAGTATCAATATACGGATAAACGAGTAATGTGGAAATGGATATTTACACATACAATACTTTCACTACCACACAATAATCATTTCAATATGCTGTGCACTTTCATTCTTTCATGAAAGATGTTTCACATCATATCTATAAATTTTATATTTGGTAGAGTGAACCCGGGAAATATTGTGGTCCCCATAATTAGTATTTACCCCGGGTATGCTTACGCGTCCGGCCATAATAATAATAATAATAATGATAATAATAAAACTACTATGCAAAATACACTAACCAGTCAGGACTGGAGTGGGACCCGTGTGTCCGTACGAAGCAGGCGAGTCAGGGACGGCAAGGTTCTAGATTACTGGTTCCCCTTCCCATTGAGCAGTAATAAAGACAGAAAACAACGTGCCCTGCGGGGCTCTAACCCGCCTTCACTCGCTGACGCTCGCTCGGCAATACTGTATAAGTTAAATGCATAAACTTTAGTACAGAAAGCAACCTACCAGCTACTAATCTACATGGGAACCAGTAATCTAGAACCTTCCCGTCAGGGACGGAGGGTATGTGCACAGACATGGATACAGGCAGAAACACTAACATTGCAATAATAATAATAATAAATTTGTATACTCCAGGGTAACTCTACACTTGTAAACGTAACATACATATTCCCTACATTGTGCACAACACACCGCCGATGATAATTGATGTTACACAGTTGTCTTTCAAATACACTATCACTTCAATAATAGTATCGCACTGGTTCGGTTTGGTAAAGGTTTAGCGTCCCTTTCAGCAATGAGGCTATGAAACGTGGATCTACAGCTGCACATAGGATCCGAACTACATGAGCTCCCGACGGGAATCGAACTCGGCTCCCCCACGCCAAGGCGAGTATGCTGACAATTCTAACAATAAAATACTACTTTCTTCCATTGGGCACAAATACTCAACCAGTGGAAATTACTACTGGCAATCCTCTTTCAAGTGCACTTATTTATTTCAACAATAAAATTACTATTTTTAGGACGGTATTATGTAAATCTGCACCTGATACTATTACGAATGACAGAACTTTTATTACATAAATTACCTCGACTTCTCTCTCATCAATATTCATCCTTCAATTTAATTTTGTATCCGTCTTATATCTTCCAAATTCAAAATCTAAAACAATAAATCAACTTATCGTTAAATTAGGGAAATGGTAATAACAAAGATCGCAGCCACAGCACTATGTCTACCAGTGTTGCCAGGTCCCCAGCTCGAAAAGTCGCTACTGTACCATCAAAATTCCGCCACGTTCCGCTACCCTTACTGAAATTCCGCTATTTTCCGCTACATTATAAAATTAAACTTAAATGATAAAGAAAGAACTTTGTTAACAAAACTGCAAAAATCCACACATTAATAATAGGCCTAAATTCAAAATGGAAAGCTCTGATTTAATGCTTCACTAAATATTATGAATTAAAAAAAAAAAGAATTTCAGTCTTATTTGAATAAATCACTTACAGTCAATACTTACCATTCTTTTATTATAATGTTTTTTATTAACTTATTAACATTGTGTAACACAGGCCGGTAGTTAACCCAAAACTGTAGGGGTGGGGCGGTAGAAGTTAGAGGGAGCCCGATCCAACCATATTATACTTTATGATTATAAAATATTATAGTCCATTTGCAAGCCTACCGTGAAAATTTTAGGGGGCAGCAAAAATTTAGCGGGACCGGCCTCCTGATTACGGGCCTGGTGTAACATCAGTTGTAAACATTTTTTTCTTTTAAAATAGAAGATATGAAAGAAAAGGGATACACATGTTTCATTCGTTACTGCATACAATAACTTCTAAATACTTATGTAAGAATAATTACAATAGTCAGGCCCGGCGTTAGGTGGTGCAGAGCCCGATTGGGAACATTTTGCGGGGCCCCAGGTTTACAACTAACTTGCACCAAAATCTGTAGAACTTATATTATATATATATATATATATATATATATATATATATATATATATATATATATATATATATATATATATATATATACGAGGGTTGGGGCAAAAGTCATGGCAACTATTTTTTTTCTTGCAGATATGTGAGCGGATCACAAACTTCTATGTGTCGTGTGGAAGTTCTGCAAGCATAGTGTGTATGCAGAACAACAGATGGCTCTGTGATAGCTGGTAGTAGCACAGCGAGGCCTGTGAAATCAGTCAGTTGGTGAGTGTCGTGCGAGATGGAAGTAACCCGTGTTGAACATTGCGCTTCCATCAAAATAGCCGTTTTCCGAGGGTGAAATGCGATGGAATGTCACAGTGAATTAGTGGAAGCGCTTGGTAATAATGCCCTACCATACCAGACAGTAGCACAGTGGGTAGGAAAGTTTCAGCAAGGACTTGTGTCAATCAGTGATGAGCAATGTTCGGGACGACCTGTCAGTGTGCGGACCGACGTGGCACGTGTCGTCTTCCACCCACCGTACTCTCCTGACATATCGTCCGGTGACTTTGATCTCATTCGAAAGATTAAGGAACCACTATGTGGTAGGCGGTTTACAACACGCGAGGACATTGCTAATGCTGTGCGCGAACAGGTGACCCGATTCACACATGGTGTGGCAAATGCTGAGGCGGATGATATTCAACGCATCCCACATCGTTGGCAGCGCGTGGTGCAAGTAGCAGGGGACTACTTTGAGGGTTTCTATGCTCAGGTTTGTCATGTCAACTGTATGCGTACTGTGTTGTCATTCTTTTGCACCGTGAAGGCCATATAGCCCTGTATACTACCGTAATAAATTAGTGTGTTACGATATTTCAGTGGTATTCATTGTCCACACATGTAGTTAACACCTTGTCCTTTCGTATGTATATGTCAGATTTTCCAACCGGACTTGTATCTTCAAGACAAAAAATAGTTGCCATGACTTTTGCCCCAACCCTCGTATATATATATATAACTAACTAACTAACTCTATGGCCTATGGAACCCGGAGGTTCAGTGCCGCGTTCACAAAAGCTCTCCACTGACTTCTATCCTTAGCTGATTGCATCCAGTTTCTACTTTGTATTCCTATCTCTGCGAGATCCATCTTAATATTATCCTCCCATCTGCGCCTAGGTCTTCCTAATGGTCGTTTTCCTATGGGTCTACCAGTCAAGACTTTGAAAGCGTTTCTACTTTCTTCCATTCTAGCTACATGACCTGCCCACCTAAGCCTCCTAGACTTGACGACCCTAACAATATTGGGTAAACCGTATAAACTATGTAGTTCCTCGTTATGGAGCTTCCGCCATTCCCCATTCTCGTTCCTCTTGGGTCCGAATATTCTTCTCAGGATCCTGTTCTCAAATACTTTCAGTCTATGTTCTTCCCTCAGAGTAAGCGACCATGTTTCGCAACCATACAGAACAACAGGCATGATTATCGTTTTATATATTTTAAGCTTCAAATTCCTCGACAGAATTCGCGACAACAAGAGATTTTGAACCGAGTAGTAACACGAATTCCCTGCTTTTAGTCGACATTTAATTTCTTCGTGAATATGATTTTCGTCTGTTAACATTGATCCTAAATATTTGAAAGTATCCACTTTATCAAAAGCATTATTTAATATTTTAACGCCTCCACAATTTGCCGTATTACGGTCCCGACGTACTTCCATGTATTTAGTTTTCTCTGCATTTACTTCTAAACCCATGTCCCTGCAAGCGTTTAATAAGATCTCTGCATTTATTTCTACTGTTCTCCTATCCTCCCCTATTAAATTTACATCATCAGCATATGCCATAACCTGGTGAATGCCGTTCAACTCTAAGCCCTGGTTGCTATCTTTGATTTTCCTTATGGCGTATTCCAGCACAAAGTTAAATAATAATGGCGACAACGCATCTCCTTGTTTTAGGCCATTTTCGACGTGGAAGCTCGTGGACAAAAATTTTCCTACCCGGACTTTACTTTGGGATTCACTTAAACATATCTTAATTAATTTAATTAGCTTTCTCGGTATTCCAAGTTCTGTAAGAACGTTGTATAATGTTTCTCTCCTAACCGAGTCGTAAGCCTTTCTAAAATCAATAAATAGTTGATGTACCGGGGTATTGTATTCCCACTTCTTTTCGAGTATTTGGCGAATGGTAAATATTTGGTCGATAGTTGATCGATTTCGTCTAAATCCGCACTGATAATCTCCAATAATTTCATCCGCGTATGGGGTCAATCTTGCTAACAGAATATTTGAAAGGATTTTATAGGATGTTGACAGAAGAGAAATGCCTCGATAATTATTACAGTCAGTTTTGTCGCCTTTCTTGTGTATTGGAACAATGATTGACTCTTTCCACTCTTGTGGCAATTCTTCCTTGTTCCAGATAAGGAGAATGAGTTTGTGTATCTTGTTCCACAATTTTTCGCCTCCAGCTAAAATTAACTCAGCCGGAATTTCATCTACACCCGGAGATTTGTGTTTCTTTAATTTCTTTATAGCGGCTTCCACTTCTATTCGATTGGGTTCTGGAATATACGGTTCTGCGGTGTGTATCTCCTTTTCTCCACGCACATTAGTTTTTGGCTGCGTGTTCACCAAATCGTCAAAGAAATCTTTCCATCTATTTAAGATGCTATCCGTATCAGTGAGAACTGTTCCGTCAGATTTCTTTAATATATAAGCACGAGGTTGATAGCCTTTCTTAAAATCGTTGATCCCCTTATACATGTCCCGAATATTTTTATTTTTACTATTATCTTCAAGTTCCTTAATTTTAGCTTTCAAAAAATCCCGTTTCTTTGTTCTAAAAGTTTTGGAAGTTTCCCGCCTGATATCTGCGAAACTTTGTGTAGTTATTTCATTCGGATTTTGTAGCCACCGTAATTTTGCCTGTTTTCTCTTCTCTGCTAGTTTAATGCATTCTTGGTCGAACCATGGTTTGTTCCTACGTATTTCCGCGTGTCCCAATTTTTCTATTGCTGAACTTTTAATGCTATTTCTAATTTCAATCCAAGTATCCTCAACACTAGTGCACTCCGAGTCTTCTAAGACCGAGAATCTATTCGAGACTTCAATCTGGTATTTCTCTCTTACCTGGCTCTCTTCTAATTTCTTTAAATTAAATCTCTCCGTTTTCGGACATTGAATATTACCTTTATTC
Source organism: Thermobia domestica (assembly GCF_964235325.1). Taxonomy (NCBI): domain Eukaryota; kingdom Metazoa; phylum Arthropoda; class Insecta; order Zygentoma; family Lepismatidae; genus Thermobia; species Thermobia domestica. The sequence continues at coordinate 138,586,389 of NC_137463.1, read as the reverse complement.
AACGATAATCTCTCCCGTATTATCGCTACTACCAGGTAGTGATCAGTGTCACAATCAGCCTCTCTAAACGACCGGACGTCAATTATGCTAGATTGTCTTCTTCTATCTACTAAAACGTGATCAATTTGATTATGTGTTTTTCCGTCTGGTGATGTCCAAGTGTATTTATGAACGTCGCGATGTGGGAATTTTGTACTCTTCACGATTAGGTTTTTGGATGTTGCAAAGTTCACGAGTCTAACACCGTTGTCATTACTTTCCTTATGCAAACTTTCGTTCCCTATAATCGGTTTGAAAATATCCTCTCGTCCTACCTTCGCATTGAAATCCCCTAATAGAATCTTCATATGGTATCGCGGGAGTTGGTCAAATATCCGTTCCACTTCTTCGTAAAAACTATCTTTTATATCGTCACCCTTATCTTCAGTTGGAGCATGTACATTTAAAACAATAATATCACACCACCGTCCCTTAAGAGTAATAAAAGAAAGTCTGTCAGTAACAAATTCAACCCGTTTAATTGCTGGTAATATTCGTTTGTGAACGAAAAACCCTGTTCCTAACTGGTGATTTTTATTTCCTTCCCCGTAAAAGAACGTAAAATTTCCGGAATTCTCAGATCCATTTCCTTCCCACCTAACTTCCTGAACTCCTACTAAGTCCATCCTGTATTTCTCTAACTCACTCGTTACAGATTTTAACGCGCCTGCCCTATAAAGACTTCTAATATTCCATGTTCCAAATCTCATGTCCATTTTCTTTTGCTGATGTCGTGCCAAGTTATCAGTCCTTGTCCGAGGCTTTTGTGAATGTTTCTGAACAAGTACCTTTTTTTACAGGATGAGGGTGTTAGCCTTACCCAAACCCCCAAGCTGGAGGACCACTCCTAGTCGTCTGTCCGCGACTGCTTATTCAGTATATTCGCAGCTAACCTCTATATCTAGAGGCCTTCTCCTCGATCCGCAACCTGAGGACGCGCCATGCCGTGGTGACAGGAACCCACGTTACACGGATATATATATATATATATATATATATATATATATATATATATATATATATATATATTGCGCTTTCCCTGCTGGTCTAGTGGTTATACCCATTTCCAACGTTTCTCCATCTCCAAAATGAGCTCACCCTATTCGTTGCATATAGCAACTAATTTTTCAGAGATATAACTCTAATGGAAATGTAGGCAAAGAAATAATTTTAAAATATATATTTCATCCTTGTGCCTTGCAATTTTTAAAGAAGGTTCTGTACCAGTATTTCATAGGTTTCTTCTCTTACAAGTAAACCTATCGATGTCGAAATCTACTTTCTTGACCAAACTTGGCAGAGAAGTGTGCAATATCAAGAAAAGAGCATAAGCAAAATTTAAAATGCTTCCATCCATAAAGACGGCCACAGTTGCCAACAACCTGATTGATCAGAATAAGTCATTACAATTTGTTTCAAGTTTGAGAATTTCATTTTATTTGTAAAGCGGGTAAAGGGATAGTAGCCATATTCCAATATGTAAACATTCCAATCGACGGGATACCATTGTTATAACAATAGGAAACCCTTTGTAATCGTAACATAGGCTCATTGTGTAACACTGTCACGTAATTTCATCATTGTGTCATTAAAAGAAAGAAGAAACTGTCACTTGAAAGTGAGATATAGATGTGTGAGAATACTTTAACTGTTGGAAGCCAGAAAAGAGTGTTTTAAACATGTCAAATAACTTAGTTTCAAAATGTAAGCTAAGAGTTAAAAGAGGTCTAGAACCCTTTGATGGGGGAGTAAAGAAAGGAACATAGATAGTTGCTTGTATGTGTGTATGTGTGTGTTGCAGGGTGTTGGAGGGGCGAAGTGTGCTGTACTTGGAGTAAATGAAATTCTTTTAAATCGGGCTGAGACTTGCACCCTACGGAGAAATAGTACTTATTATTGTAAAGGACAGAGATTTTAAGAAACAGATAGTTAAATGTTACGTGTCACTTTGTAAAAAGTTAATGTATTGCCACATACTGAGGGACGGGACATAAGATTGCAGGGGAACTGTGTTCTTGTTTTGTGAGCAAAGGGTGGCATTTTAATTGGCGTGCGACTTGTTAGGCAATAGTTAAGGACCTTGCCACATAGTGGTAGAGAAACATTGGCCCTTCTTACCTGAGTTTCAAACGGGAAAAAGAGTGAATGAATTGTGTACGTAATACAACTTTCCCTTTTTGCTTTTGGAAGAAGTCTTCAAACAAGATTTCTTTAAGGTATTTTATGCATAAATGATTTTATCCTTTTAAAAACTAGATTATTGAATTAATTATTTATGAATATTAATGAGATGGTAATGAATATTAATGAGGTGGTAAAGAAAGGGTTACAAAGAATGATTTTTTGTGTTTTTCGTATATTTAGAGGCATATTGCGGATATATGTAATATAGAGCACTACATATTGTACATAAATGTATGAGATAATGTGGGAGGAATGGGCGCAACTCTAAGAAACGTATTTTATGTATTGATATTGTATTTTCAGTAGCTGATATGGGATTTTAGCATAGAATATCATCTTTTGGATACTGTATGGGTCTAATGGTGTACGAAGCTTAGACGAATGACAAATTACATGTATATATGATTAGTTTGTAAGTGGGTACATGTATGTGTAGCTGATATGTGATTTTAGCATAGAATATCATCGTTTGGATACTGTATGGGTCTAATGGTGTACGAAGCTTAGACGAATGACAAATTACATGTATATATGAATAGTTTGTAAGTGGGTACATGTATGTATGTATGTATATTGGTTTTTGATATCGGGACAGGAATATATGTATCATATTGTAGACATATTATCTTTCGTTTGCATGTAAGTGTTTTAAGCATGTGTTGTTGGGTTGCGTAGCTTTAGGGGCTATACTAGGCTGGGTAGCTTGTACCTCTTGGTTGTATTGTATTAATATTGGATTGTAGCCTTATTTTATCGTATTGTAGAGATGTATATTTTGTTGTGGTGATATGCTAGGTGAATGCAAACACATGAACTGATTGTATTATATTAATATTGGATTATATTAGTAGATTGGTTACCTAACTACGAGCGCACTTTCCCCTCCACCCCTGACTACCAAAAATTACAAACCCGCCACTGACCACTGAACTTAAATAAAGAAGGTGAGAGCAAAGTAGATTAGATATTGTACACTGCGCATATGCTTTTATGACATTTAAAACCATAAAAACTTACATCTAAAACTTATAACTTATAGTGCTGTTTTTGATTGGAAAAATAGTTTTTGTTTGATCGAAATCGGTTCACAAATGGCTGAATGATGATAAGTTAAAGTTAAGTATGTTGATTCGCTGGCTACATCAGACGCGCATACATATATTCAGCTTACAAAACCAGTTTTAGTTCAGAGAAGCAGAGTTTTACAGTCTCTCGCTTTCCCTTCTCCTCACGCTAACATACATATATACACATTAGCCGCTCTTCCTTCAACAGTACTTTTAGCTAGCAGCGGACGGGGAGCGCTGTACCGATGACGTCGTATAATACCTGTTAGACAACGTCATATATACATATTTAACCACTCTTTTTGTCTTCACCAGAGGGAGCTGTACTGATGACGTTGTATAATAGCTGTTAGACTGCGTCACTGAATCCACAAAAAATATCTCTCGAGTCTTTTTCTCTCCTTCCTTCCCATCAACACTCAGTGATAAACTACATGATATGAGACACCATCTATTGAGTAGGTGAGTAACTTCTTGATCATAGCTAAAACATTAAAGTTCAAAAAAAGAAAAAAGTCAGTGTCTGCAACTCAATACATTTTTTCGGAACTTTCCAGGATTTTAATTTTTCAAGATATCGCTTTAAAACATATCGGGATGTATTCACCCCATTACTAATAAATATGATAATTGTTAAAAGTGAGTTGGCAACACTTGCAGTTCCACCCCCAAATAACGTTATTATTTAATACCTCGGCCCCTAATTAACCGATTTTCAAAATTCAAACGACATTCGACAGAAAAATAAATTTGCCATCTTCCGAATGTATTGTGGGTTGCATACCTCTAAGGACACTATTCCGAATTTGTTATATCTCCGTTGTTTATTAACCGATTTTCAAAATTCAAACGACATTCGATAGAGAAATACATTTACCATCTTCTGAATGTATTGTGGGTTGCATACCTCTAAGGACACTATTTCGAATTTGTTATATCTTCGTTGTTTATTAACCGTTTTTCAAAATTCAAACTGCAATCAATAGACAAATAAATTTTCTATCTATCGAATGTCTTATAAGTTGCATAACTCTAAGGATATAATTACAAAAAACTCAAATAAATCTCTTATTTATACATGTATCTTTAAAATTCGAATGACGTTCAAAAGTACTGCTTCTCCTTATGCATTTTGTATGTTTAAAGATCTCAGTTTTATGGCTTTATCACCATAAAACACTTAGAACATACTTAAAATTACAAGTTCGGATACTGATAATGGAATCTTCTGTTAACCTCGTTCTCTATAGGAAACAATGACTTCTTAAACTCTGTCCACTGATCGTAATTCAAGCTGAATAGACAGCCGTTAATATCAAAAACCACTTGAACTTCAGTTTGCACATTTTTCACAATTACATTGAAATTATTAGTAAGAATGAACTTTTTTGAGGGTCCATTTTCTAACCACTCCATTTTTTGGTTCTGACAACATATTTTTGTTCATTTTCGTTTATTTTTTAGATTTACATACAGAACTCAACAGTTGGATAGTTTTCTTTTAGACCACTGTATTTGATTTTTATTCCATCTTTAACGATCTCATCAATCATTTTATCTGTTAAGTGTTTTGTAAATCTAGGTGGAAGAAAAAACTTGGATTCCTCACACTCGACCAAAATGCTCTTTCCAAACTTAGTTTTAATCTTTTCCATTTTCACAATCTTATATTCTGTATTTAATTCTAATTCTCTTAATCCAACAACTTGTTTCTGTTCAAGACTTCCAAGCTTGTTTAAAAATCAACGTGTTTTGCCATCGTACTTATTATATAGAAAATCAACGGTCACTCTTCAATTTTTATCTTCACCAAAAAATATTTAATCATTTTCGTCAATTTCGTTTGATGGAAAAACTTCCATAAAACAATCGTTAATGAAAACAGTTTGAGGATGCAAGGGTATCTTGTCGATACCCTTTAAAGTCGCTTATGGCTAACTGATAAAGGGTCAGTGATACTGGCTCTTAGATCCTTGAATTGTTTTTGATATTTTGTTAACTATCTAAAACTCTTCTACTACTTTCTCATTCTTAAGATCATATGTAAAGTTCTTTCGCCCAATTAAAATCGCATAACATATAGTATCAGCAGCCAAAGCTTCTGCAAAGTCTACAACAATCTTTATGTTTGTTCTCTCATTTACCGATACATTCTTCCTCTTACTACAATTAATCACATACATTGGTCTGTTATCTATAAACTCTAGGGTCATAGTACATTTCGGTGTTGCCACATGTTATTCTCTTAAATGCAGTATAATCTTCGTACATCTTGAAATATTCCTTGTTAGCAATATCTAAGTTTCTTGATTCTTTTGGAAATACCTCATTCCTCCCATTCTTAAGATAGATATTCTTTACCTTACAATGATTAACTTACTTGCATCTGCTGTTTGTTTGCCACTTCTATCAGTTTGGAACATTACAACTACGAAATCAGGCATATCAAATTGTTTAGAATTAAATTGAGTAGTAACATCAAACTCCAAGAAAGAACCTGCAACAGCCTTTTGAACACATTGATAAGTATGGAATGAAAACATGATTTTTGGTTCTTTAAGAATATTCAACTTTAACTTGTTTTCAAAATTAGATTCGTATTCAACAATAGGCATTCTTATCTCCATACTTTTTATTGTTATTTTTCAATCATGAGGAGCTGCTCCCGATCCAGTCCATTTGTACAAAACATCGTTATTGTTGTTAGCTTTTGTAAATGTTATTCTCAATCCGCCTTTCCACATGACCTCTTTATAATCACTTAAGAAGCCTGGAATTAATCTTAATGGGTACAAAACACTAAAGTCCTTTCTTAGACCAAGTTTATCATCTGTTTCAAATCCTGCTTGTTTTAGATATTTAACTTCTTGTTTGGAAATCTTTAATGTTCCGACAGCTGTAGATGTTATTCCTGGTAGTTCGATCTTATCTATAACAACTCCATGCTTTCTAACCTCAATTTGAGAAAAGAAGAATGGGAAGAAGTTATCTACAAGTTTTATAGTATCATTTGCGCCAAATGTTCCTCCAGCTGATGCACCAACAACTTCAAAAGTCATATAACAATCTGCTTTGTGTGGATGTACGAACCCATCACCCACGTCGAAATCAAACTCAATATCTTTGTTAGCTTCATTCAAATTATTAAATGTTCTTGTGTTAGCTTTAAAACTCTGTAACTCGTAACTCTCAACACTATCCATTTATTATAAAGAAAATCTTGAAACAGCGCTTTTATGGTGAACACCATCAAGTTTTGGGGATGTCTTTGTTAAAGTTAGTTGCTTTATGGCGCTTACCATCAAGCTTTGTGTATAAGTGTAATGGATCAAAAATCTTCTCGTAAACCAACAAACATACTGACAATCTTTTCATCGACGTCATCTTCATCGCTATATGCTTCAAGGTGTGAACCGTACCATTTGATTGTCTTTGACTCCTTTAGTCTGTTGTACAAGTTGATTGAGTTGGGGTCGTCGGTGTTTAGAATGACTTTGAGATGTGGGTACTTTGTTTTGAGCTGTTTAAGTCTTGAGTTAACGTTGCATTGTTGAATCCTACCAACCCAATAAGAATAAGACTCGTAAACAATTTTCTTTTCTCTAGTTTCTTCATCATAAGGGTCAAGTATCAGTTCTAGTTGTTCTTCAGTTAGATTATTTTTGATTACGACGAGTCTATGGATCTTACCTGGGTCTTCTGTGTATGGCGCTGCAATGAGTTTGAGTGATGCGACTTGAGTAGTTAGGTCTTTGTTTTGTGATTCTAGTTGGGCAACTCGCTCTTCATATCTAGTGTTTGCTTCTTGTAGGCGGTTTGTATGTCCTTGGTAGTGTCGTACGAAATGGTTGGCTATGTAACTGTTGACGATCTTAGAAACCTTGAAGGCAAACTCGTCTGAAACCCAAGATGCAATGTGATCTATGAGGTCTGGGTGGTAGTATGTGCCTGAAATAAGTTTGTCTTCCGTTGTTTTGTTTTGTGTTTGTATAGCTGTATAAATATTGGCATTGTCGGAAAGTCGACCGAGGAAAAATTTACCAAACACCTTAATCATTCTCTTACTTCGTTTAATTTCTTGCCAATGTTTTAGTTCCTTTCCACCGTCCTTACAAAGCTTAGTTGCGTTGATGAATCCATTGCGGTAGTCATCGCTCTTAATCATGATAACGACAAAGTCGCCGTAAAGAGCCTTGTGGAACTCTATGCCGTCCTTTGACTTGATGAATTGAAACGCTGTGTTTGTGATGTCTATGGCTGTGATGTCTTTAATAAGTGAGTCCATTGTGACATATTGGTTTTTGGTTTTAAGTTTGTTGTTGTGTTCATTTTTGTGGCTTCATGGCTTTAACCATCAAGCTTTAGACTAAGTGTAAAAACAACACTTTTATGGGGCGTATCCATAAAAGAATCATACATAATAAACATAAAAACTTATAATCCCCATCCCAACTTAACCTTAGCATTCATAGCAGTACCAACCCCAAAAGCAGCTAATCGTTCACCAATTGGCGCATCACTACTAAATGCTCTTTTCCATGCTTTAGTTTCTAGTTCCTTATCTGCAATATGTCTCGACTCTGTATCTTTATTGTCTCTGTAGTATATATCGTGTTCTTTACAGGCCTCATCTAATGGGTTAATACCTTCATCACCTCTCTCTAACCTTTCTTGAAGCTTAGTCCCAGGCCCGCAAAATCTAAAACCTGGAATATGTAATTCAAATGGGAGTTTTTAAATCAAATCATTTACTAATCCTTTTCCAAGCTTCTCATCATTCCAGAATCGTGGTGGTAACGTATTTAAGATCTTAATCAAATAACCTATGCCTTTTGGATCATTAGGAACGAATTGTGAAAGCTTATTATTAATCATACTCACTATACCTACTTTCTCATTGTAAAAGTTATGATTACCAGCCCTTTCTTCTCCATCTATAATTATTAACCGATCAATTAACTTTCTCACATCATCCATCCATATATATTCTTTAGGTATCTTTGTATATTGTTTAATTCCTTCACCAGTCCTTTTAGGTGTCGTGTTCTTTTTAGGAGTTGGGGGTAAAGTTGGTTTAATATAATTATCCCAAATAGGCTTAATAATATTAATGTACTTGGAACCTCTACTAGATGCTACCTTTTTATCTCGATTATATTTTTGGAAGGCAGCATCTGAGTCTATTATTATTTCCTTGTACTGTTCAAAATCGTTATCGTCATAATCTTCGATGGTTTTACTAGTATTCGTCGTTAACAATTCCCATAGACTTTCTGTTCCTTTATAAGTTTTACCATTAATTATCAAATCATCACCATTCACTTTAACTTCCAAATTTCCTATCTTGTTTATTATTTTTCCATCTTCTTCTACAGTTCTTATTCCAAACACACTATCATTTCTTTTACTATAATATTTCGTTGCAATCTTACCAAATGACTGTGCTGTTGTTAAAGGTTCTACTCCTTCTACTTTGTCTTTAATTTGTTTCCTCATTTGTTTTATTTCTCCCGTTATAGGCGTATCACTACTACTTGGAGAACTATCATAAGTTATCTTTTTAGGTGTTTCTAGTAGACTGGGATCTATTGAAGCCGTCTTATGTGCAACTGGAACAAGTTCAGTTATTAGATTTTTATTTTGTTCTGCTACTTCTTTGATCTCACTCCCTAAGTTTTGAATAGCATCAATTACAGGTTGCTCTTGTGTCTTAAATTTATTGTATATACCTGCTCTTTCTTTCTTCCAAGATTTGAAGCCCTTTATCAAGAACTCCTTTAACTTGATATTCTTATTAATTTCTTTCTCATCCATTTATTATATAGAAAACGAACAAACGTCAATAAACGTGAAAATATAGGCCAGACTCGTTGATGAAGATTGTTTTAACATCTACACAACGGCGTCGATTTTCCCGACGTCTGTAAAGGAAAACGGGAAAAACGTCAAAAAACGTGAAAAACGTCAATAAACGTGAAAAACGTCAAACGTTAAAACGTCAAACATCAAAAAACATCAAACGTTTATAAAGTGTTTTATCTTGTTCCTATACTTACCATTGTTTACCTTCCTTGTCATATCAATTACTATAAAACCATAATCTTCTTGCCAACATTTTGAACACATCTCTTTAAACTTATCATAAGACATATCTCCCCCAACAAACTCATTATACACATGTTGAAGATTAGTATCATCTTGTCTGAATATGCATAGGGAGTTAACGTTATCCCTTATAAGCTGTTTAGGTACTTTTGAATATGTTTGTGCAAGATAGAAACAGTCTAAATATCTATGCCTACCTCTTGTAAAGTAATTTCTAACAGTATCTTGATTCTCCAAAATGTAATCGTCAAACACAACAACAGAGTATTTTTCACATTCATCAATAGGCACAATAGAATCATTACCGCTTAAGAACGTTGCTATTTGCTTCTTAAACTTTAGTTCTGCTTTCTCAAATCGATCTTTTAACTGCTCATACTTTGGCTGATTCATGCTTTTAGAATATATGTAGAAGTAATTATTGTTTAACCAACCTGGCTGTAATAAGTAGTTAAAGAGCAAAAACGTTTTACCACACCCCGACGAACCTACGATAAGGCATCGAACATCATCAGGTATAAGCTCTCCATTTCTTTTCTTAGCTGTTGTTTCTTTTATCATCTCTTTTACATCCCAATTAATAGTTTTCTTACTCATTTATTATAGAGAAAATCATCACCTTGACCTCATATGATGCTTGTTTGAAACCCTCGGAATTCCAATGATTAATTTTCTGCTCATAGTACTAGTACAGATCCGGTTCGTTGATGAAGGTTGTGTGAGATTGCTCATTTGGAAGGGTGTCCGTAATACGAACGCCATTTGTAGTCTCCAGGTCTTCAAATCTACTCTGGAACTTTGGTCTTACGTGATGCGAAGGAAACAGTTGAAACGTTTCCAAGACTTTCAGGCCCTTCACATGTGAAGGGCTAAGGATTAGAGACTTGACTTGTATTTACATAGCCTATCTTATATCTTTAAGTTGTTCTCTGATCTTAAGCAACGTATCTTTTATATATTCGCTATCCATTTCACCATTCAATGTTATTATCATCTCTAACTGTTCTTTAAATGAGTTAATACAAGTGACAATGGTTTTATATTCGTCTTTTCTTCTGCTTATGTTTAACTTCGAAGACAAACCTGTTATTATAGCACTTCCAGTTGCAAGAGACGTTGTTAATATTGAGTAAATTGTTACAGGTATAAAAATATTAATAAATCCAGTTGTCGCAGAAAGTATGACTGATAACGTGATCAAAGAGTAGTATGCATATTTAACTATTCGTAGTTTTCTCTTTTTCTTCTTTAAACTGTATTCTAACTTTCGAATGACATCTTCTATTAACTTGATTACTTTCTCTCTTGGAATATCTCTAGGTAAATCAAACTCGTTCATTTATTATATAATAAATGGCTAAGGTATTTAAGCTAACGAGTGATACTTCTGTTTTAAAGAAGAAACTCCATTACGAATTAGACAACAGGAACAACTATTTAAGTATAGGACTAGTTGGGTTTTACAGTACATATCTAACTCCAAACATAACAACAGAAAAAAACAGTTTCTCATATGGTGATAGACAAGTTTTTATACCAGAAGGGCAATACAGCTTAAACAGTCTTAATGAATATTTAAAATCTCAATCCATCAACATAACATTATCAGAAGATCATTTAAGAAATAGAGTTAAAATTGAAACTGATAGTAATGATGTTACAATTGGGAGTATAGGCACTGTCCTCGGGTTTAATGTTTTTGAAGTTTTAGAAAAGAACAAAACACATATTGGAAGTAAGTCGCCAAAGTTTCATCCGTTTGATACTATAAATGTTCGCTGTAATATAGCAGATGGCATGTTTGTTAAAGATACAGAATACACACATAGAGAAACAGGAATTATAGCATCATTCAAAACAGATGCTGAGTTCAAACATAGTATTATTTACGAGCCTACTTATCCATTATTTTTCCCTATATCCAAAGACAAGGTTGACAATTTTGAGATAAGGATAACAGATGAGAATGATTCCTTAATTGATTTTGGTGGAGCAACAACAACTGTTCTTTTGCAAACTAAGATTTTCTCTTAGATAAATAGGAAGATGTGTTCTATTAAAGGTTGTATGTTTAGTGTTCCTTATAACGAACTAAAGGATCTAAATATTGATCATGTATTAACAAAGAAACAACTTAACGATAAATCTAAGAAAATTAAAGAAGGTAAAGGAATGGATTTAACTTTAACTACTGCACAAATGAAAAAGATTAAGAAAGAGCATATTGGCGGTTTTATCTTTACAATTCCAGCCATTCTAGCAGCTTTAGGAGCAGTTGGCTCATTAGCAGGTGGTGCAGTAGCGATTACTAAAACTGTACTTGATGCTAAGAAGAATAAACAAGAACTTGAAGAACAAAAAAGACACAATATGGCTATGGAAGAAAAGCAGGGGGCAGGTAAACCAAAGAAATAAAAAAACTAAAACCATTGACCAACTTCGATATAGAGAGGTTGGCTAAAGAATTAAAGATAAAACGATTTAGAGGTGTATTTATGAGTGATGAACTTCCACAAAAACCCTATGTACATGAGTGTGGCGTAGTTAACCTTGATAAATCAGAAAACATTGGTACTCATTGGATATGCTATTGGAAAGATAACAACATAAAGTACGTGTTCGATTCTTATGGTGGTGTTCCTCCTAAACAACTGGTACAATATCTTGGTACTGAAAACTTATTCTACAATGACGAACGAATACAAGACTTTAACTCAGATATATGCGGTCATCTTTGTGTTAAGGTTTTAAATCTTCTAAATCAAGGGTATCCTTTTAGTGACGTTATGTATATGATTAAAAATGATTAAGCGCTTTTATGGTTTGTATCCATAAAAGTTTTTCTTTAAGATAAATATGGAAGCTATACACAATAGATTTTTAGATTATTTTGAGAAGCATGAGGATGAACTAGATGCACTAGATAAATATAATTTTTATCAGTATTTTCAGGATGTTAGCGAGATAGACTTAAAAGATAAAAACAACGTATATGATGTTATTGATTTATGGAAAATGTTAATACCAAAAGTTTTGTACACGGAAGAAGAGTTGGAAAAGTTACGTCTAATAATTACCTTAAAGGACTTGTCAAATTATAGCTCTAGATCATTACAATGCAGTTATTGTGGTAGTAAGTCATTAACAAAAGGTATGAGTAGATACATTTGTGACGATTGTTCTGTAGAGAATGGTTGGGTTTACAGTACTTGTGAAGAAACGAAAGCTGCTTGTCCGAGAAAACCCTGGTACGATACTATAAAAAGATTTAAGTTACAGTTATCTCGTTTGCAAGCTTTACAGGATAGAATTATTCCCGAAGAAGTGCTCAAGGTGTTAAATGATGAACTTAGAGATATACCAAGAGATTTAATATCAACAAAAGATGTTCTAGAAGTACTAAAGAAAAACAAATACACAAAATATTATGATGATGTCTATTTAATACACTATCACCTTACCGATCCAAAACCATTAAAATTACAACATATGGAGGAAGCACTTATAAACGACTTCGAAAACTTACACGAGGTCTTTAGGGAGCTGTATCCGAAAAGAGTATTGTTTATTAACTTGAAATGTGTATTGTACTATCTGTTGAAAAAGCATGATGTTCATGTTGATATTGATTTTAAACACTCACCTAGACAAATAGAGATGCTAAAGAAATGTTTTGAAAAATTAGGATGGGCATTTTCTGTATAATAAATGAGCATGGATATATTTGGTAATGTTAAAGATAGAAAAGGTGATGTTGATATTAGTGAAGAAAAATTAAAATTGTTGGAGAATTTAAATGATGTTGTTAGCGTAAGTCAACTTAGATCAATAGAAGCCCAATTAGAGAACGATAGAAAACGATTTGAAGATGCATTAGAAACGTTACAAGACACATACATAAAGAAAGAAGATATTGAAAAGGTTAGGATGGATACTACTAGATTGGTTATGCAAAAAGAAACCATGCCTCTACTATATCGATTAAGAGCTAAAAACGTTAAGGAGCCAATCTTTAGAATATTTAATCTCTCTAACGGTTACAAATTTCTCTATAATGGGAAAATAATGCACATGGACTTAAGTTTGGATAAATACTTTCTAGATATATATTTGGGTCATACTTTGATTAAAGAGATACCTTTTGACTTTAAGAAGAACGATATAATTACAATTAAACCAAATAAAAATTCAGCTATGGAAGAAGGGCAATTATTGTTTGTTGTAATGTACATAGAAAGAGAGCTTTCCTAAGGACGTTTGCTATATAATAAATATGGATATCTTTGGTAATGTTAACATGACATGAGAGTTAGATAATACAGTTGTGAGAAAAGATATTGCTATGTTGAAAGAAGAGCTTAACTTCATCAAACGGAGTTATGTTATAGAGCTTCATAGTAGATTGATATCAGAAAATGTTGAAACTCCGTTCTTTTTAATACATAATCTATCTATCACATACAAATTTCTTTATAAAGGTAGGATAATGCATATAGAGTCATCTTACAATACGTATTATATAGATATATATTTAAATGATTCTCTAGTTGAAACTTTTCCATTGCACTTTAATACAAATGATAATTTAGCAGTTAGACCATCTAAAGATTCTGATCTGAAACATGGTAAATTACTATTGCTTCTTATGCATGTAGAAAGAGAAGACGAAGATAGTGATGATGATGGTGAGAATGTTGATAGCATAATATTAAACAGCGATAGTTATTGATTTTCTATATAATAAACAGGATGTATTGTGTTAAGTGTAAGAAATCGACAGATACGAAGAAAGATACTATTAGAATTGAACAAACAAAGAATGGAAGATATCTAAAGAAAGGTATTTGTTCTGTATGTGGTGTTACTAAAACTCAATTCGTTAAAAAGCCTGATTGACTAGAAGAAGGTAAAGGTGTTAGAGAAGACATTATAGAAGAAATTCACAAACCATCTAGAAAAAACTTTGACAGATTAAGTGTGGTTATAAAAGGTATCGACGATCTTTGGCAAGCTGATCTTGTAGAAATGGATAGCGGTGTGTTAAAAGGTGTTTCCAAAATCAATAAAGGTTATAAATATTTGCTAACGATTATAGATGTGTTCTCGAAATATGCGTTTGCTGTTCCTGTTAAAGATAAGAGTGGGAAGAATGTTACAAAAGCATTCGAATCCATATTAAGAACGAGAAAACCTAGTAACTTACAAACTGATCAAGGTAAAGAGTTTTACAATAAACAGTTTAAGAAGTTAATGGATGAAAATGAGATTAATCACTACTCAACCTATAGTGGTAAGAAAGCTTCTGTTGTTGAGAGATTTAATCGAACACTTAAGCAGAACATGTGGAAAAGGTTCACAACACAAGGAAATTATAAATGGATAGAGATATTACCAACACTAGTTAAAGAGTATAATCATGAAATTCATAGAACAATTGGTTTAAAACCTATAGAAGTTAACAAGAAGAATGAGAGAACAATATTGGAGAAAGTGTATCAAAAAAATATAAGCGTGTTAAGCCTAAATACAAGTTAGGTGATCATGTTCGTATAAGTAAGTCGAAAGGGTTATTTGAGAAAGGATATACACCTAATTGGTCAACAGAAGTATTTGTTATTAGTGAAGTTATTCCATCCAATCCACCTACATATAGAATTAAAGATTTGGAAGAAGAGGATGTGCAAGGTAGATTTTACGAACCAGAACTATTAAAGACGAAGCATAAAGATGAATACTTGGTGGAGAAAGTGTTGAGAAAGAAAGGTGATAAAGTATATGTCAAATGGTTAGGGTTTGATGATTCACATAATAGTTGGATAGATAAGAGTAATGTTGTAGTGTAAATATAAATGTTTGTCTTTTATGGTTATTATGCCATAAAAGGATAGTTTAAGATTACATAGAACAGGCGATGGGGACGATTCTACCAACCGCTCTATGTACGCAATCAAAAGGTGGAGAAAGGCTTGATAACTGGGTGAGAAATAAAGAATCAAAAGAACTAATAGAATATTATGATAAAAAAAGCGAATCATAGGGGTCGCTCTTCAACGCCACTAAGTTGTGTCAGAGTGCTGGTAAAAGGTTTAGAGATTGGAAATGCAGCAAACATAGCATAGGGTTGGTCTCTTACATAAATCAAAGCCGGTGCGGGATATCTGGCGCCGACTACGAAGTAACTGGGGATAATAAAGATTCTGAAGAGTTATTAGATTACTACAACAAACTTCGAAGTTCCTCCGAATGTAGGAAATTCAGAGCTACAACTGGGGTCTACCAGCACTGGACCCCTTTCAAACATACAACTTTTATCGGGCCGATGAAATTATCAAAGAAAACCAGCTTCCCAGTTTTATAACAAGAAATTAGGTGGAGCAGATCTGCACCACCAAAACACAAGTGAGTATGGTTTCAAAATAAACAATCCAAGGAATTGATAAGATACTATAATGAAAAAACCGGTAGCTGGAATTCCGGCGGTCGCTCTACTTATCAAATAACAGGAGGAGCAATGGAGCACTTTTGCTCTGTTGCTCTACATATCTAATAAAAGGAGGGGATAAAGAAAGAACAAGGGGAAATTTTATAAATGGTTAGAAAATAAACAATCTAAAGAGTTAATTTCTTATATAAAGTCATTGCAACGAATTTGTGGGGATGACTTTAAGATTAGTAAGAAGTAAGAAACTGCTTGAATATTATGAAAAAAAAATTAGCTGAGTCGCTCCAAAACAAAGTCACATACAAACAAATCAAGGTCCCGTTTTCCAGGACATTGTCAAGTGTCCTAATACACGCGTTTAACGAAGAAACACAAACAAACTCCCGAACGGAAGATTTTCCGGTTGCAAAATACATCATCATCATGACACAAAACAAAACATCAGAAGACAAGCTTGTTTCAGAAAAAATAAGAAGCGACGTATGTATGTTTGAAAGGGGTCCAGTGCTGGTGGACCCCACGAAAATGAAGTTAAAAATAAAGATTTTCTATATAATAAATATGGGTACTATGGATAGTCCTCTTAGTTTAAATGATATTTGCTATGAACAGATCAAAGATAACTATTGGTATGGTATTTTTGGTGATTTCAAGTTGATTATAGATAAGAGTACGGGATACTTCAATGCTACTAAACTGTGTCAAGATGGTGGAAAAAGGTTTGATCACTGGTTAGAAAATAAAGGATCAAAAGAGCTCATAGCATACATTTCCAAATCCGGTAATCCGGGTCTAGAAATTATCAGAAAAGTAGCAGGCGGCAAAGGAGAAATATGGAATGAAATAAGAGGAACGTATGTTTGTAAAGAATTGATTCTAGATATATCACGATGGTTATCTCCAGACTTTTACCTTAAATGCAATCAAATCATTATCGACTATTACACAAAAGACTTTAGACAATATAGAGAAAACCAAGAAGAATTGCAATCAAGAGTAGAAGAGATAGAACAAGTAATGGAAAGATTAAAAATAGAAAACGAAGAACAAGCACAAGAAATATCAAAACTCAAGTCAATAGCTGCAGAACATACAGAAGATTCAGGAAAAGTACACAAACTAATTATTATTAGAAAGAATCTATCTCCTATTCAACTACAAAACATATTAGACAAGTACGAAACAGACAAAAGAGAACAAGTAAAGAGCTATGAAAGTTACAGGTATTGGGTTGGAAGAATTCAAGAGTGCAATATAAGGACAAGATTACAATGCCTCCAAGAAAAATATCCAGATATGACTATACTGTCTAAAACCAAAGACCCAAACTCGATTAACCTTCTCAATAAAGTAAAAGAAAAGTATGATTGTGTTATTTCGCATGGTTGTCATGTAGATCTAAAGAATGCAGATGGAGAAGAAGATGATGAGTTTGTTATTGATTTGTTTTCAAGTATAAGAGATTTGTAGAGGTAAAGGTAATGAGTTTCGGACGTTCTTATAAGAAGAAGATTTGGTTACAACTGGGGGTCTACCAACACTGGACCCCTTTCAAACATACAACTTTTATGGTATAATAGCCATAAAAGATAATTAGTTATGCATTAACCCTCTGCTGCAACAGTGAATGCTACATTCAACATATCACCTAAATTGGGATTATTATGATATTTTCTTATTATAGCTCTCCAATCCACAAAATATTTATATGCATATATAAAGTCTATAGATAGTTCTTGATAAGTTGAAATGTTAGTCCAATGAACTCTGCTTTCAAACTCTGATAAGTCTTGACTTCCTGAAATAATCTCCCAATCAACTTTATCAGCTAATTCTCTTATAAACTCTTCCGATAAATTTTTTCATAAACATATTTCACTCAAATTAACTTTCTGCAGATATTTGCGTATGAAGTCTTCTGTAATGTGATCATAGTTATATTCTTCCTCATAATCATCATAGCCTATAGATAGCCATTGTTCATCAGTCAGTGAATCTAATATTTCAACAGACAAGTTCATAACGTTCGCATAGAGAATGTTTTGCGTAAGAAATGAGTTGTTTTCTTTAGTGGCCTTCTTGAACAAATGATCTAACATACCTATGGACACGCTAAAATTTATTTTGTCTTTATCATTATAGCCACCAATATCTAAATATTTACATACACAATCAAATATAGGTTTGTAAGATAATATTTCCTTAGCACTAGTCATGTTTGTTTTTATTCTTAGATTTTTAAATTTATTTCATTTTTGTTGGTTTTCTATATAACAAATATGGAGAAAGATTTTGATTTATTACATGATAGACTTGAACTAATTCATCATGATCTTAAACTCTTAGCAACACTACTAGAGAAGCAAATACTGTTAAAGGAAAAAGATTTATTAGTAATGCAACAAAAAACATCTGATTTGAGTAGTGATGATGAATACAAATATGGTAGTGATGATTATGATGATGCTGATGATGATGAGTAAGTTTACAAAAATGATTCAGTTTTAAATGTGTATATGTGACTTTGATGGGTTAATCCCATGAAAGCCGTGTTCTAATACAACGCTTAATATGTAGACAATAGCAGGGGTGTACAATGTTAAGCGTTGTACTAGGACAAATGAAAATGAACTGAAATAACCCGGTGAAGAGTACTAACGAAGATTTTCTATATAATAAATAAGATGAGTAATTATAATAAATTTACCGTAGTAGAGTTAAGACGACAATGTAAAGAGAAGGGAATCAGAAGATATTCCCGATTAAGAAAAGTAGAACTGATAGACCTTCTTAAACAACATGACGATGAACAAAGCAGAAGGCAGATTAGAGATATATTTCCCTTTAAACAAGAAGTAATTGAAGAACCAAGAATCAAAGTTGAATCACAACCAATCGATGTAAAACTTAAAAGCACAGCATTCAAATCAAGATTAGAAACATGGAGATTTATAACAACTTATAAAGAACATGATCCTCTAGAACTATATATCAATTCAACATCAAAGGCTTTAATAAATAGATTGAACATCAGCTTACAAAAACATGGATCGTTAAAGGCTAATCTCCTAATAAGCTGCCAATATAAGAAAGGTAAAGAGATTCAAGACATTTACTTCAACATTAATAACAAAGAGGTATTCCAATCAACCAATTAATCCTAATTAATCCTACACGATTAATCCTAAAAGAATTATCAAATCTCAAATAGTTCTACAGCTAAAACGTTTCATTGTCGTCATACTAGAAATCAAACCCGGGACCAACATCAACATGTAACTAACCTAAGTTTCTGTAATGACAAAAGAATGAATGAAAATGTTTCTAACGTGCTGATAGGGAATCATTGTAGTAAGCATTTTCCCCTCACACTGAACTTTGAAAAGTATGACGAACATGAAACGGAAACAAAATCTCATGCGCCTGTTTTTTTCGAGCTAAGCGTAAGGAAGACGTCTGACGAGGAAGACTCGAGTTAGATTCACGGCGGGAGCTTAGATCCCACATTAAACTGTAGGTCTACGTCTCGCTGTCATACCTTTTTCGATGACATGCGCAGTTTTTGAAAAGTGGTGACTTTTAGAAACTGAGCTTCTTCATAGCTAAGTGGTTAGCGTTACGCACCTCTAGCCCACGTTCAAACACCGGTAAATGTTCAGTTTCAACCTTAAGCTGAAGGCTCTAGCCTCACTGCTAAAGGGAAGCTAAACCAAACTCAATAAATCATATCATCTCTCATGCTTAGTTTTAGAAAACACGATACTTTTGATGTGTGCGGTTCTTAATTCGATCCCCGACCAAGTAAGTGAGGGTACTCCCACTAATTCTTCCATTTGCTCTCTCATAGACTAAATATTTCATGCTAAAATAAAACAATGCGTTAGTAATAACAATTTTATCCTCATGCGTAATACGATTCAAGAAGCACTCTATTGATATTAAGTAATGCGGTTCATAAACTTGTCTGAGGAGGACTAGCTCAGGAAAGTAATGCTTCCGGAAATAGGAACGAAGAACACAGTCCTGATTGTTTGGCGTTATCATTTCTTGCAACGTTGCATTCAAATAGTAGAAATCAAACAATTGTTATTGTCGCTCTTCGTGGCTGAGTGGGCTAGCGCTATATGCTAGTAACGAAAATCTCTTTTGGCATGAGTTCAAACCCGGCCTGAGGAAACTTTTTTTATATTTTCATAACACTTTTTAAATTAAAATATGAAAATAATATTCAAAAATGTGATTTACTTACTTTTGTGCAGATAAGTAGTAGTAGGAACGGGTTAGAAGCCCCGCAGGGCTCGTTTTGTTCCCTTTGTACTCCATGATATAGGGCTCGTTTTGTTCCCCTTGTACTCCATGATATAAATTTTGTGACCAACTTAAAGCAACTAGCTAGGATAGCGCGTAAAACAGCTGGCTAGAGTAGTGCGAGAAAAACCGTACTTCCGGAAGCATTACTCTCCCGAGCGGGTCGTGTCTGAGGATAGAATCTCAATGAACTTACCTCAAATTCATTGAACGAAAACTCGGTGAACTAAAGTTTTCACAATGACACAAGAGGTACATCTGCGGAACACAATTTCAAGATCTTCGTGAAAGTAGGACCTGAAAAATGAAAAAGGAATTTTTATTAGGTCACAGACGTATTCAACTATAAAGTGACTATCAGCCAATTAAAAACAAGGAAATTAATAAATGACACCACGAAGAACCAATGAAAACACAGCTTTCAATACTAACAATATCATATATCATGAGCCGTAACGTGATGTAACAAACAATCTGATTGGTCGATCATTGCTATGAGATTATTCACGTTTTCTCCTAACACATCAATAGTTATGAAATAATTTTATTAGTCAAAATATTTTAATTAATCATTCTGTGTCAGTGTCTTATGGAAACCGAACTTTAGCCTCTAAATTAAGAAACCGCAATTTAATTTCGATTCTTGTTTGGAGAATACGAGTTTGACATCTTAGACTTTCCATATATAAAATGTGGAATTGAAAACTATTTACCTTTCGTTGTTGTAAGAAACTTGAATTTTGTATATATCACAAACAAGACATTTGTTAGTATTAGGCATTTTAAAACAATGAAATGCCATACAGTATATACACGATAACACACAAAAATTAACAAAACAGGAATAATAAATGTTAAAAATCCAAGTTACAAATTTACCGTCTCCGCTTACGTAAACGATAACAGAATACAAGATATATAACACAGAATAATCCGTTCGCTATTCTTTTCAGTAGCTTCCCAACTGCCTTGCGTGGCGGCGCCACGCATCCTGTTACGTAATTTAATTTCAACGATAAGAGAAGCTGAATCCTCTTATAATAATATTTACTCTATGGCTACTTGGCTCATCCTCAATATTAATAAGCTTTATCACTCACTGATAACCACAGCCCATATCTACTTTCTCTTCATTCGTTCTCATGTGGGCTTACAACATAATGAATCTATAGACCTAGCTGCGAAACGACATATACAGATGGCAAGGCTTGTTTTATCAAACTTCCTTATAAAAGCAAACTCCTACTTCTTAGACAGACAATATACTCCCGCTTTGACGGGATGGCAATGGCACAATAGACGTGGTTCCGGCCAATCCTACTGGGCAATTGTTGGCGCTCACCCCTTCAAACCCAGGGATTTAATTACTACTTAGTCTTGCGCTGATATCACCACCTTCTATCGCATCCTATTTGGAACTGCTCTTACTCCCACCAAGCTTTTTCAGATTCACAAGAAAGACACTTACCAGTGTTGGTGCGACAAAGGTATAACCTTGACCCTTAACCACCTCTTGTTTGAATGTGATCTCTTACATCAACATCGACATTCCTTTCTGCAGCAATTGACTTTCTACCTTGGAATGGGCCCTTTATCCTATCACCACGTCTTGGCAACATACAATTGGCTTGCTATCAGTTTCTTCTTAATTTTCTACTCCTCAACAGTATTCTCATCTCAGCTGATATTAATACAGTGAAACCTCCCTTAACGGACACCTCTCAATAACGGACACCTCTATAATACGGACAGATTTTTTTGTCCCGGCAAAAATATATGTTCTCTTACGGAACAAAACCCTCCCTTTTACGGACACTCTCAGATACGGACGCGGACAGTCCTTTTTTCCCCAAACGTTTCAATAACCTCTTCATAACGGAAAGGAATTATTCTCTGTTCTGCTATACATTACAGTAGACAAAAAAGTCTTTTCCCCACAAGTGTATCTATCATGAGTCTAGACCTGGTAACCGTCAAACAGAACAGCTTCAGACTGTACTTGAAATTATTCTTTTTTTATGCCCACAACAAATTGCTTTCTGGTGGAAATCCTAGAAAACCTTCATAAGCAATAACACTCATGCAGGGCCGGTCGTATGGTCAAGAATTATACACGAAAGATTTCTTCCTTAACAAATGTAGTCCTTTTTCCTCTGGGCCATTCATCTTTCCCGATAATTTCATAGATAAGAAAACAGTGTTTCACAAAAACATTTTCAACGAGCAATGTTTCCTCTTACTTTTTTTGGAAAAGCAACATCTTTCTTTTATTTATGATACTGGAACAAATCTGGGTTGGAGTTTTCCCGGCTTCCTTCTTCACTTTCTCTAAGAGAAAATTCTTTCTGATTGGGGCTGGGTCACTAAACATATGCACTCCCAATAACTTGCAAAAGAGTTTAGCCGATTACTTGGTTCCTAATGCATCTTTTGAGAAGGAACTGAGAATTTGAAATAAATGAAAAACTCTTTCCCTCCCGCCTTCCCCTCCCATGTAGGAAAATATCCAAACATCTTTGACATATTATTCTTTATTAGTTGAAGCAGTGCAAAAGAGAGTGCCATGCCGTATTGTGCGTATAATTTGTGGGTTCGTTATATTTAGTTAAGTCGATGGCTTTTTAATAATAAGAGAATGAAGTACTTCATCCGTCCAAGTAATTCAATCCTCTCCTAAATAGAGTATTTTCATATTGAATTTTACGTATTTACGCTCATACATAATGTATTTACTATATATTACTGCATACAATTACCGTTGTGAGGAATTAAATTTCTGTAACCTCCCTGTAACGGACACCTCTCAGTAACGGACAAAAAATCATGTTCCATTAGTGTCTGTTATTGACAGGTTTCACTGTATTAACAACAACTACTAAAAAACAACCAAGAATCACACAACACTCCATTACTTGTTTTCTCCTTTTGGAATAACTTTACGGACGAATTCAATCTCCAGCCACCAATTTTTGCTTTGAGACCGTCGACCGATCTTCATTACTACGAAGTTCTTCCTTGACGAAGACAATTACCTGTCGACCGAAATATTCCTCCACCAACAATGGGATTGCAACAATCAATTTTTTACTCACTGTCTCCATTTCAACAATAAAACATTCGTGACATACCCAGACGTTCCGTCTGAAGCACCCCCCTAACACTGTTAATAGTGTACAAGAAAAAAAGGAAAGAACTAGCCTGTCAACCAGGATCACAAGAAATATTCTTAACAGCAATAGATATATCATCCCTTGTAGATACATCCCTTTTCTTAGTACTAGTCATGTTCAAAGGATTCACAGTCCGAACATAAGGGGGATGAGTTTCCTTTTCCCCCAGAAATGGAAGTGGAACACACATGAAAGAGTTCGACAGTGGCCGTCATGGCGAGTGCATCATGGGTTGTGTGCTCTGTCAGGACGAGAGTTGAGTGGGACTTTCTATACATAAACAATTACACTTACACTCTTTATACCTTTACACATTCATACATTCCCTTCTTTTTTCTACACTTTTTTCCATTCATTTTACATTTCCCACTTTTCTCTATCTTTTGCTCTGTCCATCTTGGCTTTCAGCACTCTTTAACTGTATTATGAGTTTTTCCCGATTGTGACATTACTTTTTCACGTACTTTTACTTTATCATACCCAGTGGCGTATTTAGCAGGATTCCGGGCTTAAGCCCCCCGAAATCTTACTTACTATAATAAAGTATATGAAATATCTTGCAGAATTTTCACATTTTTAGGCAAAGCCCCCACCCGAAAGTTAGCAAAGCCCCCCGAAAGAATCGTAATTACGCCACTGACCATACATATTACTTTGTACATGTTTTATGAATTTGTCCTACTCTTATTACTTTTTATCTTTTTTCCACTGCTCAAATCTTTACACTTTACACGTTTCATTACCAGGGGCGTCATTTCACACTTCGCTTGAGGATGGCAAGAGAACCACCCACATAAGAAGACTTTCACGTTTTGTACTATTATATTACTAGTCAATCGATTAAAGTATATGTATTACAAACTCTTGGGGGGGAACTTGCCCCCTCCTGCCCTCCCTAAATGACGCCGCTGTTCATTACCTTTGTAAATTGCCGATAAGTCTTCTTCAAGACAATGGCAACGTACTTTTGCGTCGCTTTTGTGACGCTTACAACAAACAAACAACACACATGACACGGCAATGAAAAGAATTCAACGTGTGTGCAGATGTGAAGATGTTCTACGTAGAACCCAATATGTTTTTATATCCAGTTTTTTTTATGTGGAATCATTTTCTGCACTTTGACAATTGTTTTATTAGTGCAATCATTTTTGTGTATTCCAAAAGAAAAAAAATAATTTCGTGTCCCCTCATATTCATATTTAATCCTAGTTTTATAGTTGTGACATACTGTTGAGATAGGCAATCTCTCTGTCATCCATTTTTCATAACTTTTCTACAGCGCACTTTTAATCAATTACTGTTCATAATCAATTCTTCAACAAAATTATTTCAGTGAAATGGTAAACCTTTCTTACTACACCCCATGTTCAAGGCGTCGCTGCTGGAACAAAGGAGGGGGAGCGTTTCCTCTCCCAGAAGTGGAAGTGGAAGCTGAAATGGAAATGGTAGACATCAGTGTTGCCAACCGTAGCGAAATTCCGCTACGCGTAGCGACTTTTCGTTGCCCTAGCGACAAAGCGGCGAGGACGAAAAATACGAAAAATGTAGCGACTTTTGAAAACCTATCTTAAAACCCCCAATTTTCCCCCATAGCTTCAAAGAAATTAACAAATTAGATTACAAAATATTTATGTTAGGTTAGAAAATATGTGACAAAATTTAATCAAATCTGGACTTAGTTGTTCTGACACGTGACATACTAAACAGTTCGAGTAAAATGTTTCCTACAGTAGTCAGGCTTTTAGTATAACGTAAATTATATGTCAAAACGACTCTGCATAAGGTGAAACCTATCTCGTACATTTAATGCTTGTCCAGACTTAATCAGCGTATGGTTTTGGGGAGAGAGGGTCCACTTGTTGTAAGGTAGAAGTACTGTTGAGACAAAAGTATAGAATTTTTTATGCAGATAAATAGTATTTTATAGTAGTTTCATAGGGAGAGAAATTTTAAAAAATAGCATTAAACGAAAAAATATTTTTTCTTCAAGGTAATTGCAATGAAACGTTTTATAAATTTTATATTTGATATATGTATCTACATTATTTGCACGCTAATCTTTGTTAAATTTGTTGTCAAGTGACACTATTGTCAGAGCCGGCTTTAAGCCGATTGGACCGATTGCTCCCAATCGGGCCCCGCGCCTAAGGGGACCCCGCACTAGTACCGTCTACTCTATTGTCCAGTCTAATCTACTCTCCAGTGCCGTTTCAACCAGGGCTTGCTAACTTAACATAATGTGCGTTATTTTTAATTCGTTATTTGTTACCATACCTATATGATAACAAAAACTAAGACTAAATGAATAACGTTACTGCGTTAAATACCGTTTTAGCTGTTACCGACACAATTACGGTACTTATTAAAAATAACGTTATTGCCAGGCGAAAAGAGCATTTCGTTATTAAGATTGGGTTAGTACTGTAATAAAGTTAATATATGGTACCGTAATAGGTCTCATAAAAATGATAACGTTAAAGACATAACTGTTTAACTTAATATCATTGCATTTAATTGCAGTAAATGTATTCGTTATTTGTTACCGTTCCTATATCCTAACAAATAACGAAACCAATTCAGTAACGTTATTGCCACGAGTATTATTTCAAATGTTACTCTCACAATTACGGTACTTATTAAAAATAACGTTATTGGCAGGAGGAGAGAGCATTTCGCTATTAAGGTTGGGTTACTGCTGCAATCAAATTAATGTATGGTAACGTAATAGGTTTCATTAAAATGATAACGTTAAAGACATAACTGTTTAACTTAATATCATTGCATTTAATTGCAGTAAATATATTCGTTATTTGTTACCGTTTGTATATCGTAACAAATAACGAAACCAATTCAGTAACGTTATTGCTATGGGTATCATTTCAAATGTTACTCTCACAATCACGGTACTTATTACAACTAACGTTATTGGCAGGCGAAGAGAGCATTTCGTTACTAACGTTGAGTTATGCTGCAGTAACGTTAAAGTATGATAACGTAATAAGTTGCAACAAAATTATAATGTTAAAGACATAACTGTTTAACTTAATATCATTGTATTTAATTGCATCAAATATATTCGTTATTTGTTACACTTCCTGTATCGTAACGAAAAACGAAACCAATTTAGTAACGTTATTGTCATAGGTATAATTTCAAACGTTACTCTCACATTTACGGTACTTATTAAAAATAACGTTATTAGCAGGCGAAGAAAGCATTTCGTTGTTGAGGTTATCGTACCAACGGTGCCGACTTTCCAAAACTTATGTGGGTGCATATCAATGGCAGGACTTGTTATGCGTTTTCAGGGGAGTCTCGATATTTTTTCATTGATTTCCTTTTAGTTAAAAGATTTTCTGAACACTGTCATAAAGGGCTGTGGTGTGATAAAATAAAACATATCGGTACTATAAGGACAAGTTGGGGCTGCCTTAACACGTCTGATTTAAACGCAAGAGAAACGGGTTCAAACCCGGGTCCAAGGTTAAGGATAAGTTACTGTAATGAATATCCTCAACATATGTAATCGTACCATTAAGTGTATACTTTAAAATAACTTATATGATGCACAATGATCGCAAGAGGCAATGATATTATCACCACGTTACTAAAAGAAAACACCACATTCATACATATTAAAGTGAAAAAATCTTCATAAAAACAAATAATTTTAATGGTATTGCAGAAAGAACTGTATAAGGGTTTTGTTGTGAACATAAACTACAAAATAACTGACTTACAGCAAATGCATGCCGAAGATACCTTGCGATCGAAATCGAGATTTAAGGCGCGGTCGCTACCTCGATGTTTAGGTCGCGATGATGAAGGGCGCACATAGCGAGGAGGTCGCACCCTCGCTGTTAAGTTCTCAGTTTAAGGGAAAATATTGCTGTGACGCATGTGAAATTATTCCGTCAGTGCACAAAAATCACTGCAAAACCAGAGTTTGAAATTGAAAACACCAAACAGTTTATAAATAGGGATGGACGCGAGACGGGATATGAGAAATACCAAAGTCTCGTCTCTTGTTTCGCAAAAATATTTGAGTCTCACCTCTTGTTCATCTCTATCAATATTCTAAATCAAAGACTTTTACATTTTATTCAATTTTCTGTGAAGAAAATGTCCTCTTTCAGCACTCAGGCGAGAAGTCGTTTCCCAGTAAAATTTAATAAATAAATAAATCAGGTATGTCTTCAGATTTTGGGGTGGAGGTGGTATTAACTGCAGCAAATGAAATTTCAGCACTGCAATTCCATTATTCGACATTTCCTCCCTATGGATACGTGCCCGTCTTTACAGGTATTTCTTTGCCTTACGTCAATAACGAATTTAGAAGAAACCCTTTTTATTCATCTCGGAATTGGGGGAGGGCGTGGAGTTTTTAAGCATAGATATTATTTACAATAGCTTCTTAGCAACTGAAATGGGAATGTCAGATAAGTTATTTATTTGAGAATTATACTGTAGGTTATTATTATATAAGGCACTATATACGTTTAACCCCTTCGGGATCCAATGGTACAATTTGTACCATATGCACTTTTCATGGTACATTGCGTTATTTCTCTTCTATTTGAGCTTTTTCGTCCGGGTTCTTTTTTTTCCAAGTTCAGAGGTCTTGCAGAAGACATTACGTATGGTTTCAGACCGTCCTGCGTCCAGACATAGGAGGTGATGACGTCATAAGTCAAAAATTTATTTTCTCATTTTCTAAGCGTATGTTCAATATTTTTTGGCGGGCTTATTTTTCTACGTAGAAGATTGAAATTTTGCACAAACATTCAGTCCACTGAGTAGTATGTACCAGATTTTTTGTTCCGATGTCAGTGCTAAAACAGGGGGGGAACCAGAGGGGCGAAAGGGTAAAAATAGGGATTTTTACCCCAAAAATCCCGTTTTTCGTCATTTTCCCGCCTTACATACATGATAGGACCACGTGAGTCATACCGTCTGAAAGGCAGTTCCATTCTGAAAAGAACGACGGTTGAATTATTATCCTAGGGTAATTAGGGATGTCTCAGGGAATTTTTAAAAAATATACTTCTATATAGGGTAATATGGGGCATTGTCGGTGTATATATTTTTTGGCGGACTTATTTTTGAACGTAGAAGACTGAAATTTTGCACAAGCATTCAGTCCACGGAGTAGTATTTACCAGATTTTTTGTTCCGATGTCAGTGCTAAAACAGGGGGAAACCAGAGGGGCAAAAAGGTAAAAATAGGGATTTTTTACCCAAAAAATCCCGTTTTTCGTCATTTTCCCGCCTTACATACATGATAGGACCACGTGAGTCATACCGTCTGAAAGGCAGTTCCATTCTGAAGAGAACGACGGTCGAATTATTATTCTAGGATAATTAGGGCCGTCTCAGTGAATTTTTATCCAAATATACGAGGGTCGTTCAGAAAGTAAGGAACGATTGCGTATTGGGCGCGGCTCCGACCCCCTACCACTGCGATCGCGTGCGTGGCAGTAGCTCCTTCCTTTATCTCAGTGTGAGCCGAGCCTCAATGCTGTGCGGTCACGCTACTTGTTTTTACAGCGATTCAAAATGGCAGCGCCAATCGAAAATCCCGCCAAATGTGAAGTACGGAGTGTCATTCGTTTTCTGAAGGCGCAAAAAAGTTAAGCCTGTTGAAATTTATAGGCAAATAAAGAATGTTTATGGCGATAGTGCAATGAACGAGTCATCACTGAGGAAATGGTGCATTATGTTTAATCAAGAAAGAGTCAGCGTGCATGATGAAAATTGGAGTGGGAGGCCATCACTTGTTACGGAAGAACTGAAGGGAAAATCTTTTGTCATCCTTCTTATAGTCCTGACTTGGTACCAAGTGATTCTCACTTATTCCCGACAATTTTGGGTGGAAAACAGTTCGCAAACAATGAAGAACTCAAGCAAGCACTGACAGCCTGGTTGAAATCTTTGGCGGCAGATGAGTATAATATCGGCATTAAAAAACTGGTCCCACATTATAACAAGTATCTCTACAACTATAGCGATTATATAGAAAAGCAAAGTAGAGTCCTGTGGCTTTGTAAATGAAGTTTTGTGTTGATATCTTTTGTTTTTATTTAATAATGCTAAAACGTTCTTTACTTTCTGAACGACCCTCGTACTTCTGTATAGGGTAAAAGTGGGGCATGGTAGGGATTTTTTTCTGGCGGGCCTATTTTTTCACATAGAAGATTGAAATTTTGCACATTCAGTCCACCGAGTAGTATTTACGAGAAGTTTTTTTTCCGATTTCTGCGTAAAAACAGGGGGGTCCAGAGGGGCAAAAGTTGAAAAAAGGGAAAATTTGCCCCCCAAAATCCCTTTTTTCAGGAATTTCCCGCCTTAGATACATGATGGAGACATATGAATGGTACCGCCTGAAAGACAGTTCTATTCTGAAGAGAATGATTGGCGGATTATAGTCCTAGGGTAATTAGGGATGTCTCAGGAATTTTTTCTCTGAGATCATAGTGTTTTATGGTACTTAGGGGCATTGTGGGAATTTTTGATAAAAATTCTCCCGCCCTTACTATTCAAGATAGAAACTTGAAATTTGGCACACACATTCAGTATACCAAGTACTATTTATCAGATTTTTTTGATGGCTACGATCACACAGGGGGTCCAGGGGGGGCCAAAGTTCGAGAAACAATTTTTCCCTCCGAAATTTTCACTTTGACATTTTTCCCCGCTTCTGGTATATGGTATGAGCATGCAAGTGGTACCATTCGAAAGCCAGCTCTATTCTGAAGAGAATGAGGTATGAACCATGATCCTAGGATAAATAGTGAGGATACAGTAGCTGCTTGACTGAAAGTCTAAAAAATAGCCCAAAAAGCCAGGATCAGGAAAGGGTTAATACTCGAAATGGGGGCGGCGTGGAGTTTTTAAGCATAGCTATGATTAACAGTAGCTTCTTTTTTTCTTTAAAAATTCTACAATTTATGGACTTCAGTCCGAAAACCCCCTCCCTGTGACCGCCACTGCCTTATATAATAATAAGCTACAATATAATTCTCAAATAAATAACTTATCTGACATTCCCATTTCAGTTGCTATTTTCTTCCATTCTGTATTTAAAACGTGCCTATTATGAAGTTGTTTGTATTTCTTATTCCATATTGCTGGAACATTATTAGTTCTATTAATATATCTTTCATAGGGCCAATTCTACCATCTTCTGATATCTGTCTGATATAAATATCCTCCTGACATTTTTCCGATAAGTGTTCTACAATGTCCTGATAACAATCAGGTGGTTGATAAACCCTTTCGGCTGGTTGGTACTTTGACAGGAAGTTCAATTGCCTGTTAACAGCTATCAGCTACTTGTTAGTTGTCGTGTAGTGAATCATGGACGAAATCGAAGAATTGTTGATGTTGTCCGAGGACGATGAGGAGATTGTTCGATATATAGCGAGGCCTAGAAGACCATTTTAGCTCGAATATATGCCAATTTATAACGATAAGTAGTACCCGTTGGCTACAAGTGCCCGCACATAAGCGCCATGTAATTTGTATAGTTAGAAGATGAAGAAATATATCTATATATATAAAAGAGAACGCACAAATCCTTTGTGAACTCATCACGCTAATACGGCTGAACCAATTTCTTTCATTTTTGGGGGGTTGTTAGGATTTGGACCCTAGATGGTTTTTATCATATCACTTTAATTTTTAATTACCAGTGTCTTGAGATAATTGACCATTCAAGTGTCCATACGTACAAATCCTTTGTTATTAGTTCATCATAGGTAAAAATAAACGTATTTATATTATCTAAGTAACAACGTTTATTGCGTTCCGGGGTGACCGCAGCGAAGCGGGGCGGGTTAACATAAATGACAGGCGATATAATGTTAACATTTACTGCAATCTTCTATGGTTTTTATCATATCACTTGAAAGCGAAAAAGTAAAAATTATCTAAGTAACAAAGTTTATTGCGTTCCGGGGTGACCGCAGCGAAGCGGGGTGAACGCTGCTAGTTCTATATAAAATATAGAATTTAATTATTGAAACTGAATGATCTATAAAATAATATCTAAATTATTAATCTAATTTACATATTTTTAGAGGTAGAATATCAAATAAATGAATTAATTAAAAGCTCAGATTATGTTATTAGTGTAGTCAGTGGCGGCGATTGGATGTTAAAAGTGGGGGGGGGGGGCAAGACATGATCTGAATATTTATATATCAATGTTAGTTTCCCTGGTTGATGCTAACATTTTTTGACGAAAGGTTGCATAACTAATAGGATACTATCTTTTTCAGTTAAAATACCGTATATCGTACTTCACATTTTATTAAGGAAATTGACAAAAGCAACGCAAGTAGATACTAGTCTTTGTACAGTCACGAAAGACAGTATTCTTCAGGTGACTAAATTTCTTTTCCTAACAACTCACAATAAATTAACCTATTAGAGTACTGACTTTGGCAAGCTGTCAAGTTATAACTATTCTAAGGATAACAACAAAAAGATCCAAATTAATTCATTTGTTCCCGAGTTATTGGCAAAAGAAAATTTGTTAACTGTCAAATATTTTCTTTTCCGTGTGTACTCTTAAACAACGAAGGTGTAAGAAGAGATTTGATTTCTTGCTTATGAACACCTTAAAATTCTGTCTGGAAAATTGTGTGATCGGATTATTTAGTAACAAATTTGCAAAACAAATAAATAGAAAGGATAATATTAATCATAGTAATGAATAACGAGGTTTGTTTTGCAAAAGTTATATTGAACTTGGGATTAATGAACAGTTTATAATTTTAATTAAACACATGCTATTAAATGTATGTTATTACTCTTTGAAAGACAGTAAATATTACACGCATATGACACGACATTTAAAGAAGTACTTTTGCAGCTTCCCGAAACATGTTAAAATGAAAATGAAATCTTTCAGTTTTACGTCCAACAGTTATACCGGCCAGGCTAAAGGAGACGGTGATGAAAAGAAATGAATGAAATGGCCGATTGAAGAAAGTGGGAGGAAACGGAAGAGAAAACTCACGCAGGCGGTGTTTGTCCATTACAAAGTTCACTTGGCTTGAACGGAGATCGAAATAAGGATCCCACACACCGAAGATGAACGCTCTACTACTGAGCCACCGCGGCCCTTCCGAAACATATTCGTTGCTATTAGGTGCAGTTTTCACTTTCTTGGGATACATCAAAACTCAACAATACTTAAAATCACTCCATACTGCAGTTATACAAAATAATCCTAAAACCTTGAATTATGTTAAATTCACTGAATTTAATTGTATATGCACTCGTACACCCCTAAACACACCACTTCACTCGTATTTACACTGCAAAACAATGGAAAAGGTAGAAGTTGCTTCTTATGACTCTGTTTTTAATCCTTAGTATTAGAAAGAAGAAAAGACATTTTAGGTATTGTCAATTTTTGTTCATTTAAAGAATAAATTTATAAGAGATGTTTTTCTGTGTGTGCGCGTGTGTGTGTGAAATGTTATCTCAATTAGTTTCAAAGCGGCTGACTAACATATCGAGCCCTTGTAAGAAGAAACTAAAGTACACTGGAATTGCGCTCCAATACATTAATTTTTGTGCCATTATCCGTGGCAATCACAATGCAGTTCCTGTAGCTTCCTTAATTCCACGGGGAGACAATCAATACGTACTCACACAACAGCAGATATTATATGGCATCATTTTTTCCTATGAACCAGTAATACATACAATAACTTTACATTTCCAAATGAAACTAGATATATACATTAATGGGTCACTTCAAAAAAGTGGGGGGGCAACTGCCCCCCTTTGCCCCCCTAATCGCCGCCCATGCGTGTAGTATTATAAAATGGAGTGTAATATATAACGAAAATGGAGTGTAATATATAACGAGTGTAATATATAACGTTATATATTTTAGTAATGCTTCTTAGGTTGTAAGGACGAACAGCAATATTTCTATGTATATAGTACCAATGCATATGTAAGTGTAGCCTAAAAAGTGTTTATTACTTAAGTTTGTGTTTGCCTTTACGATAGTGTACCCCTGGACAATAACGTGCATAAGAAAAAATACCTTTACTCATTTCTGTTTCCCATGTTTTCAATAGGATAATTTAAACAAGCATACTGAAAACGCACTTGACGTTTCAATTGTTTTCTGTATGAGCAACAGAAAACCAACCAATCAAATGGTCCGTTAAAACCTTGATTCGGGTTAACTATCTGACACAGTATATATCAGGCACAGTATATTGTAGAACGAACCACGGGTTAAAGTAACTGACAACTTCCTGATATCTAATTCTGACTGATAGTAATCAGAAAGAATATCAGGATATTGTAGGACTGGCCTTAATCAAATATAATAGTGCAGCAAAACCTTGAGCATAGACACATTCAATCCGCTACAGACGAACTTCTAAACAAATGAAGACTTTATTCAGTGCAGCGCTTCAGGGAGAACCAATGAAAATACGAGCCACAGTAATGCTTCCGCTGAACATCGATGTCAAAACAAACTCAGTTGTTCATCATCGCGACCACTAATTCACTCTCGCGGTCGACCTCTAGGTCGTCATGTAGCGTACGTCATCGGCATGCGCTTACCCATTTGAATCCATGTTTATGTGCTAGTATCGAGGGTGCGACCGCGACTTAAACCTCGACGTCGATCGCAAGGTTTCTTCGGCATGTCCTGCCCTTAAGTGTGCTGTTTGGTTGCCTTTGCACAAACACATTTGAAACAAACAATTATGTTTTAGAGGTTAGAAATTTTAACTTCCATCTCAATGTTTTAATTGCTTATTATTTTTTGGTAATGGCAATCAAGTGAGAAATGTTTATTTTATTTTATTTCTATCAAATTAAAAATCTCGTGGCTGCGGCTCGCCCATAAGATTATTTGTGTGGGTGCTAGAGCCTCGGAGCACCCACGTAGTCGGCGCACATGTATCGTACAGTTGCAATAACTTATTGAATGCTAACTTAATAGATTGGATTATAATTTAAAAGACAGAACTTTTAAACGTAATATAATTTCATTAAAATATACGTTATTACCATTTCCATTTGTATAAAAAAATAATGTTATTGACAGAAAAAAAAACAGCATTTCGTTACTACGATTAAGAATCAGTTGCGTACAGTTGTATTAATGTTATTGAATATTAGTGTGGTAAGTCGTAAAGAAGAAGACTTGCTAAAAAGATAATGAAAATAAAATATTTGAATTTTACGTCCCATACTTATGCCGGATAGGATAAAGTGCATGACGATGGTAAGAATAAATGAAGTGATTGAAGAAAGTGGGAAGAGACGTGATAACCCTAAGAAAAACCACACACATTGTGTTTGTCCTCCATAAAGCCACTTGGCGCAAGCTGGCATCGAACCGGAAACCCCACGTTGCATTGGTGAACGCTCTACGACTGAACTACCGCGGCCTCATTCCTTTTTCATGCACGACTAATATCCTTTATGTAATTAAAGAAAAGTATATTAAAACTTAACCAATATCCAATATTTGTTAAATTTACGAATACGTTCTCCCAAAGGGACAGAGTATTGGAATTCCATCCATAGACGCTTCAGAAAATGTTAAGCACGGAAATTGAAGAAATTTTGATGAATTATTATCCTAACTCGTAAATGTTACAGGAAAGTGAACTATTTCAATTTTGAATCCAAACGATTAAATTATAAACAGCGTTTTACTTCTTCTGGGCACTTGTCTTTTGAGCGGGACGCCTGGGGTTGATTTCCGCCATGAGCTCATGTGATTTGGATCCTACGTAGGACACATCACACAAAGTTTTGACAGTAAAAATTACATTAAACTCCAGACATGTAAGCTTGTTTTAATCACTCTTCAATGTCATATTTTCCATTGTTTATGATTGGTTAATTGATTGGTCTGGAGTTTACCCGCATTAAGCACTGAAGCTATGTGAGACGTGGTTCTATAGTTTACGTAGAATTATGAGGACTTGATTTTCTGCCAGGAATCAAATCCTGCTCTCCCACACCAAAGGTTTTTACAGTAATCATATAGCCACGAAAATATGAAGTGTAGTACTTTAAAATTTGTGCCTGCTTACGATGGAGGGCGTTTATTTTTAAACAATAGCATAAAAAATAATAGAAAAAAAACAAAGCACTCGGACTTCAGATCCATCAATTGCAACAGCACTATGAAACCTTTCAAGTAAAGTTATCTTCCAGTGTAGTTTACCAACAACAGTTCATCCAATGAATTTACGTTTATGTGAAAAAATATGAAACATTTTGGTTCACTGCTATTTCAATTCTATAAATATAGATGTGAAGGTCTTTCAGGCAGGTGAAGTTTACTTAAGGATTACTCCAGTAACGCCTCATTTTCTTCTTCATAACTAACTGACTTGACGAATTCTGTGGCCTATGGAACCCGGAGATTCGAAGCCGTATTCAAAAAAGCTCTTCATTGAGTTCTGTCTTTAGCCAATTGTCCTTTGTACTCCTATTTCTGTGAGATCCATCTTAATTTTGTCCTTCCACATACGCCTAGGTCTTCCTAATGGTCTTTTCCTGATTTGCTTTCCAATTAATATCTTTAAAGTGGTTCTACTTTCTTCCATTCTCGCTACATGACCTGCCCACCTGAACTTCCTAGCCTTAATGACTCTAACAATGTTAGGTAAATGGTATAAATTATGTTAATCGTTATGAAGTTTCCGCCATTCACCATTTTCATCCCTCTTGGTCCGAATATTCGCCACAGGATTTTATTTTCGAATACTTTCAGTCTGCGTTCTTTCCTCACAGTAATTGAGCAAGTTTTGCAACCATACAGTCCAAGAGGCATAATAACTGTTTTATATATTTTAAGCTTCAACTTGTTTTTCTTTTTAGAGAATTCACGAAGACAAAAGAGTTTGGACTGAATTCAATGCTTTCAATCGACATTTAACTTCTTCACGGATATGATTCTGGTCTGATAATGTGGATCCTAGATATTTGAAAAGGTCTACTATGTCGAAAGTATTGTTTGATATTTTAACGTATCCATTACTTGAGTATTGTGATCACGGTGCATTTTCATGTATTTAGTTTTATTCTGTATTTACTTCTAAGTCCATATCCCTGCAGGCATTTAATAAAACCTCTGCATGTCTTTCAATTGTCCTCACATCATCTCCTATCAGTTTGACATGATCAGCATAAGCCATAACCTGCTGAATGCCATTAAGCTCTAAGGCCTTGTTGCTATATTTAATTTTCCTTATAGCATATTCCAGAACAAATTTGAATAATAATTGTTTTAGTCCCTCTCTCATTATTTCCTCCCTCTCTCATTATTTCCTCCCTCTCTCAGTGCATCTCATTGTTTTAGTCCCTTCTGTATGTGAAAGATCATGGCAAAATATTTTCCTACCCGGACTTTTCTTTGAGTTTTATTTAAACATATCTTTACTAATCTAATTACCTATTTTGGTATATGCCGAGTTCGGTAAGAATATTGTACAATATTTCCCAAGTCGTAGGCCTATCTAAAATCAATAAGCTGATGTACCCGAGTGTTGTATTCCCATTGCTTTTCGAACATAAAGAAATGGGAATTAATTCCTTTTCTTCTTTACAAAGTTATAAACTAACTATACGAAAGCAACTAGTTTCCTGTGAAATTCGATCTTGAATGCGTATCCATTAGGGATGGCCAGATCCGGATCCGAGATTTCGGATCTTGGATCCGGATCCGAAAATCAGGATCTTGGATCCGGATCCGAAATTTCCGATCTTGGATCCGGATCCGAAAAAACGGATCTTAGACCCGGATTCGAAAATCAGGATCTTGGATCCGGATCCGAAATTTCGGATCTTGGATCCGGATTCGGGAAACCGAATCTTGGTTCCGGATCCGAAAATCCGGATCCGAAATTTTGGATCTTGGATCCGGACCTGAAAAACCGGATCTTGGATTCGGATTCGAAACTCCGTGTCAGAAAATTCGGGTGTTCCGAATTAGCAAAATTTTCGACATTATTGACAAAGTGATTTTCATTCCTATGCTTAAAATAAGATTTTAAGACACTTTTGGTATCTGATCGTGTGACAGCCTTGCGTTCTCTTCATTCTGTTGATATTTGGTTTTCGTGCCTTAATATGTCACAATTACTCCAAATTTGATTGAGTAAAACTTTCGAGTTAGGTGAGGGCAATCTCACTGTCAGATTCGATTCTAGTGGAAATACTTGACCGAAAAGGTAGTAAATCTTTTTAAAGCGGTCGTCCTCATGGAAATTTGTCCTTTGTTTTCTGTAACACTAGTCAAATGCTGGGATGAAACCTTAGTCTCAAGCCCAAGCTTCTTCATTAGACTCAGGCTGCTTACTTTTCTAATTCTTTCTGAGTTATTGTGGTCACTGAATGAGGCCATTTCCTAGTCGTGATGGGCTAGGCCATTGCTAATAGAACAGCCCATAAAATATAGATCAAATCAAATTAAGGAGCAACTATCTTTTCTTGCTCTTGATGAGCTTTTTTTTCTTTCTTTAAAAATACGTTTCTCTGTGACCGTACCACTCCAGTTAGAATTAAGAATTGTAGTAGAGATGAAGTTCTAAATGGCAATTAATGTATCAAAATCAATGTATTAATGTACTGTATGTGTATACAAAATACCATATGGAGCCTCGAGCAGTAACATGTATCTTTGTAATTAGTAATCCACTACTGTTAACTCTGCATAGGTTGTATAAGGAGCTATATCATTCATGTAAACACACAGGCGGATGCAGGGGGAGGGCGAAAAGTCGGAGGGTGGTGGCTCAGTGGTAGAGCGTTCACCTCCGGTGCTTGGGGTCCCTGGTTCGATCCCAGCTCGCGCCGTGTGGACTTTGTGGTGGACAAACACCGTGCTCGTGGGTTTTCTCGGGGTTTTCCGTTTCCTTCCACTTTCTTCATTTCATTTATTCCTCATAATCACCGTCTCCTTTAGCCTAACCGGCATAAGCGTAGGACATAGAACTCAAGGATTTCATTTCATAACGAATTTTTGTTCAAATAAGAAGTTTCATTTCTCTAACATTCCAGGATTCCGAGATATAAAAGTCTTTTCTCCCCGCCCCTTTTCTTCCCCTCTAAGACATACATAAAAAAACGCTTAAGTTCATACCTAATTATTTCAAATGTAAAGTCCAAATACCAAATTCTATGCTCCTAACCTTCAGAGGTTCCCAGATATCGACATGTTATTATAAAAATTACAATCCCCACCCTCTTTCCTTTCCATCTCTTTTCTTTTCCTTTTTACTAAAACGTCAAAAAACACTGAAGCATATGTCAAATTATTTTCAATGAGAAATGCAAATACCAAATTTCAAGTCTCTAACCTTAAAAGATTGAACATATTAATACAATAATTGTAATCCATACTTAATTTTCTTCTTGCCCTTTTTCTTCCCTTCTGGGCCACATATATAAAAAAACGTTGAAACACGTATCTAATTATTTTAAGTGAGAAGTCCAAATACCAAATTCCATGTTTCTAATCCTTTAAGTTTCCGAGATATAGGCATATTATTATACTAATTGCAATAATTGCAATTACCACCCCTTCTTTTACTTTCTACATCTTCCCTGCCCCTTCTAATTTAAATATCAAAAAACACTTAAACAAGTATCAAATTATTTTCACAGAGAAACCCAAATACCAAATTTGAAGTATCTAACGTCAAGAATCATCAATATTTTCCACCCCTTTTCCCCCCTTCCTCGTCGAATTTCCCAAAGTCTTTCCTTAGTGGTATCCTACGTCACAAAGCCTATAAACTGTCCAAATTTCAAGTTTGTAGCTTAAGCGATTTGGCCTGTACGGTGATCTATCACTCACTCACTCAGTCACTCAGGACTTTCCCCTTTATATAGAGAGAGATTTAAGATTTTATGGGAAAGCCATGGATTTTGTCCTAAGGCCGCCAGTGTCTTAGAAATGTAATAGCTTTGCTATAAACTTTAAGCAATCAACTGACTGATCCGCGTCTATATGTATTATGTAAAATACCGCTTATGATATTTATTTTGCTCGTAATAAAAAAAAAAAAAATAGAAATGATGGCGAATATTCAGACATCCATGATTTTAGCGTAATGCTGCAGGAGTTCAGATCATTGAATTAATCATAAGAGCAGACTGTATAAGATAGACTACATTAAATTCCAATGTGGCAGAAAGAAAATATGCAACATTACTATGCAGTTTTTCAACGTTATAACTCAGTCTGAAAATATTATCATAGATCTCACAAACAATCGAATTTTAATCCTAACTCGATTAATATAAGGCAGATCTATACAACTACTGACTTGAGATGAAAGTGGCATACTTGTAGTACGTTTAAAGATATAGGCCTACTAAAGGCTAAATGATGGGGTGTGCGCAACAGTGGTCTAATCCCGAAAAATGTGAAAATGAGATTTTGATGTAATCTTTTGTCATTTAAATTGAATTGTCTTCCCACAGAGTTAGATAAAATTCACCTAGTAAATTTTATACATATGGATATTTTAGTTCTGGTTCTCAATCTAAGCCCTAAAATATTCAAAACAGGAGTCGAAATCTGAACTTCGAAATTTCGGGTGTGGATCCAGGAACCGGATATCCGGATCCAAGATCCAAAACTTCGGATCCGGATCCAAGATCCAAAACTTCGGATCCGGATCCAAGATCCGAAATTCCTAATCCGGATCCAAGATCCGGATATCCTGATCCGGATCCAAGATCCGAAATTCTGGATCCTTATCCAAGATCCGGATCCAAGATCCGAAATTACGGATCCAAGATCCGAAATTACGGATCCAGGATCCGAAATTTCGGATCCGTATCCGAGATCCGGATCTTATAGAATCCGGATATTCGAGATCCGGATTCGTCTGGCCATCACTAGCTATCCATAGATTTGTTTCTGCTGCCAATAATGCCAACTGTCACTGCAATGCCTACACGACCTCGCATCAACAACACAGGACATAGTCGCGGATTGATCGTGCGACACTTATTGCCCGTGTTCATCGGGGCTACAGGTACACGGTCAGTTCCGCATTTAGAACCTCGGCGACCCCTTCCCCCAACAAATATGCTGGCACCCACCCCCTTCCTTTGATTCCAAATTAATTGAAGGGGCGTGGAGACCATTCCTGGTATAGGAAAAGAAGCGTGTTGTATCGTTACTGAGGAGATGCGGGGTGCTTCTTTGTTAATGTAGATGACTGTTTTTGTATTTATTACAACATAGATTTGAAGGGCACTGGCTTCTATCTAACGTAAAAGATCCTTAATTTGCTCTTTTTAAGTTTGTAACTCAAAGTGTTTTGGAAAAGGTTATAACTACTAAATTTCACGCCCTTAAAAGAGTTTGCGCTCTAGGCACGAACTTATTTGGCCTAATGGGAATTGCGGCCCTGTATATAATGCTATATTTATTGATAAATTTTATTGCAGAACAATATCACGAAGTAAAACAAGGGAAAACGAAATACTGTAGACCTTAAAGTCATGAAGAATGCTATTCAAACAGTTTCATATCACCTGATACAAAACATACATATCTAAAAGATAGTCATGCAAAAGTAATGCAAAATTTGCAATAAGGTGTGTAATGTAAAATGTTTACAAAAAGCCGAATTTATTGTTTCCTTTCTTATAATTCCGCCTACATGAAGTGAGTGATAAAAGGTACATTATGTTGTGATCACTGGTACAGCCACTTCCTTAAGACCCTGGACCTAAGAAAGAAACATTTCTCCATTCTAACGGTAAGATGAATCTCTATTATTTTGAGCGTGTTGTTTAATATCATATATTAATGGCATTGGAACTCTTTGCGTCTTTAATGTATTATCTAAACACTTACTGGATGTGAGATTGGTTGGTTGGACTAGTGTCTTGCGTCCATTTCGTATCAGAAGCTACACTATGTGATCAAAAGTATCCGGACACCCCGAAAAACATACGTTTTTATATTAGGTGCAGTGTGCTGCTACCTACTGCCATGTAGTCATTATCAGCGACCTCAGTAGTCATTAGACATCGTGAGAAAGCAGAATGGGCGCTCCGCGGAACTCACGGACTTCGAACGTGGTCATGTGATTGGGTGTCACTTGTGTCAGAAGTCTGCATGCGAGATTTCCACACTCCTAAACATCCCTAGGTCCACTGTGTCTGATGTGATAGTGAAGCGGAAACGTGAAGTGACACGTACAGCACAAAAGCGTACAGGCGGACCTCGTCTGTTGACTGACACAGACCGCCGACAGTTGAAGAGGGTCGTAAAGTGTAATAGGCAGACATCTATCCAGACCATCACACAGGAATTCCAAACTGCATCAGGATCCACTCCAAGTACGATGACAGTTAGGCGTGAGGTGAAAAAAACTTGTATTTCATGGTCGAGGGCTGCTCATAAGCCACACACATCACGCAGGTAAATGTCAAACGACGCCTCGTTTGGTGTAAGGGGCGTAAACATTGGACAATTGAACAGTGGAAAAACGTTGTGTGGAGTGACGAATCACGGTACACAATGTGGCGATCTGATGGCAGTATGTGGGTATGGTGAATGCCCGGTGAACGTCATCTGTCAGCGTGTGTAGTGCCAACAGTAAAATTCTGAGGTGGTGGTGTTATGGTGTGGTCGTGTTTTTCTTGGAGGAGGCTTGCACTCCTCGTTGTTTTGCGTGGCACTTTCACAGTGCAAGCCTACATTGATGTTTTAAGCACCTTCTTGCTTCCCACTGTTGAAGAGAAATTCTGGGATGGCGATTGCATCTTTCAACACTATCGAGCACCTGTTCATACTGCACGGCCTGTGGCGGAGTGGTTACACGGCCGTAACATTCCTGTAATGGACTGGCCTGCACAGAGTTCTGTCTTAAATCCTATAGAACACCTTTGGAATGTTTTGGAAGCCGACTTCGTGCCAGGCCTCACCGACCTACATCGATACCTCTCCTCAGTTCAGCACTCCGTAAAGAATGGGCTGCCATTCCCCAAGAAACCTTCCAGCACCTGATTGAAAGTATGCCTGCGAGAGTGGAAGCCGTAATCAAGGCTAAGGGTGGGTCAACACCATATTGAATTCCAGCAGTACCGATGCAGAGCGCCACGAACTTTACGTCATTTTCAGACAGGTGTCCGGGTACTTTTGATCACGGTGTATATTAAACGTGAATTCAACCTTGTAAGATATTATGACTAAAACGGAGCATTTGATTTCTTCGAAAAATATATTCAAACATTGCAAGAGATTTAGCTTCCAATCATTCGCCGTGACCTGAGTTGAATCTCGTTTGTGAAGCAAAGAATTAACACAAAAGTGAAAAAAAGAATGAGCATGATGTTTGTGGGGAAAAAAATTATAATAAATGATTCAAGTTACTTATTATATGTAACGCTGAAATCCGTCAGACTGTGAGCTATAGCTATTCGTGTCTCTATCACAAAATTTTCGACAAACTTTAAAAAATAAAATAGAATATAATAAATTATATTCAGACTCGTATCTTAAAACAAAATAAGCAATTTCTAGGGTAATTAACTTAATAAACAGGTTTATAACTCAGGATCTTATCTACATATGAAATCATAACACATGAGTTACCTCTATTAAAATTTTATTTAGAAAAAGTTGATAATTCTATGAAATATCTATCTTTGAAAGCACATGAGAAATACCTGTTGGGTATCCTCTTCTCTAATTCCTCTAGTTTTAGTACACTTTATAAAGCTAAGGTTTCTCTAATTATGTGCATGTGGCAGACAGAAGGGTTAGCCCTCACTAAAAGCGTCCTCTGTCAACCTTAACTTATAAAGGGCATTGACTCACTACATCAAAAGCCCTGGCCTACGACCCTATTTCGTGTACTCCCTTAACTAGGAGATGCACTAGAAGGATATCTATCTAAAAATTTATTATAGGGATAGGTAGGTAAGGACAATGAGTTCGCCTTATAGTAACGAAAGATCGTTAAATAGATCTGGGATGTAAAGGTTAGGTAAGAACCATACTCCCTGAATTAGGAGATGTGATTTTAAAAAATCTAAAAGCTCTATCAGTAGCCTCTTACGAGTCTACTTCGAGGGATCGAACCCAGGAATCTGTGTTCAGAGTATTCATAAAAAAAACTATTGTGTCCTGCAAGAGGAACAAATTACCTTATAACCGACCAAAACCGTATACAGCTTCAGTTTTGAACACGTACTCAAAAATTCTAATATCAGGGAATTGTTAATCTAAATGCCATATCCACCTAAATATGGTATGTAGCATTTCAAGGATCAAATCCTGTCCCTATTTTACGGGGCCTAATTCCCTAGTAACATTCTGTTTCTTGAATTAGTATAAGAAATATTTTTCTATATCCCTTCTTCTCACAGAACCTCATTTTAGTCCAAGAAAGAAGTCCCTTAAAAATGAAAACCTACTAGAAGTTAGAACCTAATATAGCTCATGCCTTCTGCCCTATTTAAGACTCGGAGAACCTAACGAGTCTAAGCAAGACCTCCGTAATACTCCCCCTTCATTTACTTGAAGTATGATATTCTCTAACGGGTAGAAAAAAGCTCCCACTCGGCTCACCGAACCGAGTCCTTCCTATAGACTACATTTTTGAAAACTGTTCGAAGTCTTCCCCAAGACTGACGGTCAACTGACATCCTTCCCTGTAAAAATCTTCCGTTTATATAGGAATGCTATCATATCATAAGCTATGTAGAAAAAACGAGTGGTAGGGAGGAGGGTGTTCTACCAAAAAGAAGCTTTCTCTGAACACTTTAAATATGTTATTCTCTGAAACAGAGTTGCTATCTAACTATTCTTTTTACTAGAGGTATTTTTTGTAATAGCAGAAAATAGAAATAATATAAATATACATAGTAAATACAACAATTACATTTACATACAATTAATAATAACAATAATTAATCACCAATGACCAGATCTGGATTTCTTAACCTAATAATAATAATAACTTAAAATATATAAATCAATACCAATATACTGATATAAAACAATATATAAATTAAAAGCATTATTTAAACATAAAAACCAGCAAGTGACCCAAAAGTGTCACTTGCAATGAGGAAAAGTCAAGTGGTTTCGAGTAATACGCTAACACTAATTTATTTCTGAGCTGTGATTTGTGTCATGTTCTTTTAACTTCACCCCGAGACTGAGAACACTTTAATGTAACTATTTTTCATC
This sequence comes from Thermobia domestica, assembly GCF_964235325.1. Lineage (NCBI taxonomy): Eukaryota > Metazoa > Arthropoda > Insecta > Zygentoma > Lepismatidae > Thermobia > Thermobia domestica. The sequence continues at coordinate 138,541,842 of NC_137463.1, read as the reverse complement.
TCATTTCCTTTCAAATTGTGTTAGGAAGAAATGTTTTACAAGTTGCAAATATAAAATACACTAGCTGAAAACAGATATAACTATTAGTTCAAAAGCTACAAGGAAAGCAAGGTTTTGGGCGAAATAACTTGTGAGCGTTTGCCAAAAGATGAAATAAAGGTAACAGAATGAAATGAAATATTTGAGTTTTAAATTCTATGGTTATGCCGGGTAGGCTAAAAGAAACGGTGATGATGAGAGAATGAATAAAATAGTGGAATGAAATTGTGGTATTATCCTTTGTTCAGTTCTCAAAACAGAAATTACTGGAAGTCCGAGTGGGTTTTTCGGAGCTCTTATGGTCAATGTCCTATTACTGTCTATTTACAACACGGTCTCAAGTAAAATCAGATTCTTTGGAAAACCTGCCATGTTGTTCACATCACTTCAAAACAAATAAATTCACAACTTTACTACACGCACAAATGAGTAATAGTTCAATTTAATATTTAGTAGACACTGAGTTCAATGCAATGGCGAAGCCAGCGGGAGGGTCATGGAGTCTGTTTACCACCTCCCGGAAATTGTAAAAAGCTGTTAAAATAAAGCCTTAAATTCCGTTTCCAGTCTAAATATTGCTAAAAGTTTCTAGGGGAGAACCCCCGGACCCCCGAAAGATTTAAGTCATTACAATAAAGCCGAAAATTGCGTTTCGAATCCACACACTGACAAAAAAAATTTCCTGGAGGACTCCCGAACCCCCTCCGAAACCTGGCAACGCTGCTGGGTTCAATGACAATTTATGCATTAGGTTTCACGTCAGTTAAACTGTTGTCCTAGGATTTGAGTTATTCCTTTCACTGGGCATGAGTACAATCAAATGTGTTTACAACACGAAAACGCACACGAGTGACACTTTTTTTTTTTTTTTTTTTAATTTTGTGACACAAACAAATGTAAATCTGTCGACGCGACGGGTGTACTTCAGTATCGTTCTGCACATAACTTACATTAGCTCCCTCTTTCAATTATTTTTGTTGATTAGTAAGGTTAGCGAGGAAGCAAGAAATGTAGGGCGAAACCTAAATTTAAAACTCTCTATAACGTAAGTAATAGCAGCCCCGGATTCAATTTATTTATTTATATATTTATTTACTTATATATTTTTACATATAGTTTCAGTAATAAGCTTTAAAGCACTGACAACACATAGACTACAGTATCTACAAATTTCTAATTTCAAAAATATGCAGAGATAAAACAACACAATCGTTACTAACTCACATATCCTGAAAACGAAAATACAATCCGTTTTTTCGCACCGATATCACCCTCAGATTTTCTGCTATGATAATTATGATGATTAACTGCTGACAGCAAGGGCGCCCATGTTGTAGTTTCCAAGGGGGGGCACGTATATGGACATTTCAGATATAGTTTCAAATTTTGTTGTAACTATTTTAAAAATTCAATTAAGTTTTCGATATTCTGAAGTACGATTTCTTCTAGCGGGCGAGCGCCTCACGTTGCCCCCCTAATGTGCGCCCTTGGCTTACAGGAGTAAATGTAATTTGAGATTTAAAGTAAAAAGTTGTTAATAAGATAAATTCTAAGTTTTAATTAAAGAAATACATGTGTGTGATACTAAACATTCAAACACATAATTTACAAATGTATGTGTAAACGTATTCATATATGCAATAACGTATTCATATACAGGATGTTCCAGGAAAAACCTCAAAACTTCGCTTATGTTGAGTGAGTTGATTTTGAGTTTAACGTCCTGTTAAGCAGCGAGGCTATATGAGACATGGACCTACTGAGTAACGTGGAATCCGAACCACGTGAGCTCCCAACGGGAATGGAATCCGGGTCTCCCACGCCAAAGGTGCATACGCTAACCGCTTAGCCACGAAGGAGCTCTAACTTCGCATGTGTGTTAAGAACTTCAATGCTAGAAAAAATCAGCAACTTTGATCGAAAACGCTTAATTACGGAGATAGGGATAATAAAAGGGCAAGGAGGATGACTGATTCCAGTAATTACTTTTTAATTAGCTCTCTCCGTAATTAAGGGTTTACAACCAAAGTGGCAGAGAAACATTTTTTCTTGTAGAAACACTGCAGAATACTCCCTGGACGTAATATCTATTTTTACAACAAAAGTTGTAAGCGTAAAAAAATAAAGAAACTACTATAGCATTTAATTCAGAAAATTTTTGCTTATGCCCGGTAACTTAATACAAACTATTCATTTACTTGTTAGGGAGAGGCCATACCCTCCCTTGTGGAGTCCATGGATGTACATGTATTGCAATACGTATGTTGTGTACTTGAAAACCGAGAGTAGCAGTGCCGTCTTAACGGTACCATGACCACTTGGCCGGGGCCCCGCGAGCAAAATGCCATGTATTAAGTACATGTACTAGGAACAAAATTTAGTCATAGGGACCACAACACACTTGTTTACTCTGCGGCCCAATACGTTGTTAAAACGTAACTAGAGAGTAGGTTAGACTGGAGGGTAGAGTAGACGGCAATAGCACGGGGCACCCTTAGGCGCAGGGCCCGGTTAGGAGCAATCGGTCCAATCGGCTTAAAGCCGGCCCTGACTATTGTTAATAATAGATTTTTCTATTTTGCTTCGATTCACAGAAAGTACTGTCTAGAAGTGAAACGTAAAATATTATTGTGCTATCATATGATTTTATACCCCGGTAATTGCACCGGAATAATTGCACCTGTCTCGCTACTGTTACTCAACTTTGCATGTTGCTGATAAGACGTAGCTTGAAACTTGGCAGCACCCAATCGTTCTAAGAGAGATAGCCCTTGCTTGCTTGCTGCTCTGTGTTGTCTTGCCTTCAGGCGATCGAGCAGAATGTTTCGAGTGTTGTGTTTACCACTACCGAGAAAAAGGAAACGTTACACGAAGGGAACAAAAAAAAACTATCTATCCTTTGGAGTTAGTATTGGACAGGGAGCTAGCACATGAAAAAATCACGTCATGAGGTACAAATTGTTTCACCCCTATATCTGGTGCAGGTCGGCGTGAACGTAAGAAAAAGTCTTGCGCGTCAAACCGGGTGCTTTTGGTTACAGTAAGACCCCGAAGGTTTGAAAAAGGGCCAAACTTTATGTCATGTATGGTACAAGAAAATTTCTCTCGCCGTCTTGTTCCTTTCCATGTGTCAATCTCCAAAAGACTTCGTAAGACGAAAAAATTATAGGCCAAATCCCCTTCAGACAAGAGTTTTGAGAAAAGGGCTAAAAATTACGTCATAAGATAAAAGAAAAAAACTTAACGGGGTTTGGTGTGGAAGGATATCGTAATGTAAATAAAAACTGATGACAAGTTGCGAAGTCATATTCATCATTTCTATTCGCGCCTTCCGTATTTCGCGTCATGTCTCATGGGCATGTATGCTTTCGCCCTATGTTAAAAAATGTCAGTTTACTCTTGCCCTTATCAACAATGTCCATATAATAGTGCCACCTTATCAGTAAGTCACCCTTGATATCTTACAAAGAGAGTGTGTAGACAGAAGTTTGCGATGATTATATTTACTGAATGTTTGTAAGGACAAAACATATTATACTTTAAAATGATATGACTACTTAAAAATATTACATGTAAAAAACATGTATGTGTTCAGAAACACTCACAGAAGCCTTGGACCGGAACTGATAACTTTGCACGTCCCTAGCAAAAGAAAATGGACATGAGATTTCGAACATGGAATATTAGAAGTCTTTATAGGGCAGGTGCATTAAAATACGTAACGAATGAGCTAGAGGAATACAGGATGGACCTAGTAGGAGTTCATTAAGTTAGGTTGGAAGGAAATGGATCTGTGAATTCCGGAAATTTTATGTTCTTTTACGGGGAAGGAAATAAAATTCACCAATTAGGAACAGGGTTTTTCGTTCACAACCGAAGAGTATCAGCAACTAAGCGCGTTGAATTTATTACTAATAGACTTTCTTTTATTACTCTTAAGGGTCGCTGGTGTGATATTATTCTTTTAAATGTACAGTCACCAGCAAAAGTATCTCCCTCCTAAGTGTTCTAATTCCATTCCTTGGGGTCCAGATAATTTGCACTTTGTAAAACGCCTGGACAGATGCAACCCAACTTACACGAAACTTTTCTGTACACTAACAGCAGTTACTAGCGCTGATCCAGGTGTCTATGCAGGTATCCCCTGAAATGGACAACTAGGCCGTACCTTGGGTCTGGGAGAGAAGGCTGCGTGGTACCCTAACACGCTAAAAAAGAGTGGGTAGCTGATGTGTCCAAGAGTGTCGGCGGATCCAGCGCCCTACCGGGAGGATGATGTAGGTACTGCCCTCAAGGAGAGTGTAATGCGTTCTCTTGGGTCCGAGATGGGATACTTAGTATCCTAACTCATACTCGTACCTCAGGAGCGCTGAGGAAGTGAGCAATACACGGCCCTACTAGAGGAACCGCCGCTCTTAAATGGCCATTGTCTTTAAAGGTAGACAGTCTACATCAGCCATTGGGTCTGGTAATATACGGTGTACCTCTACCGTAATTAGAGGTGGTTCCATATTGTTCGAACGGCCCTAAGGAAGGAAGGGTGTGGGTGTCCCTTCTAATGGTGGGTTACACGTACCATTGGGATTCGGACAAGTAGCTTAGCTAAAACGTGTACGTGGTACCTAAACACGTAAAAGATAGGTAGCCCCGTATTGTTTGAGCGGGTCTACCAGGGGAGACACGGCTCCCAAATGACAATGTCTGCCTTTCAGCAAACGGTCTACATCAGTCATTGGTTCTGGTAATGTACGGTGTACCTCTACCGTAATTAGAGGAAGTCCAGTATTGCTTGCACGACCCTACCGGGGGGGTCGGATTCTTGCCTGCGGGGAGACCAAACGGAGGTGGGGAGGGCCCAATCCCAGGAATCTGGGTAACGGTTTTGATCCTGCTAAAGGGAGGAAATTCTGTGGGTATGGGCTGGCACCAAACTCAAATGGTGACTTAACACGTACCATTTCGTCCGGGATGAGGTACGGGAGTATCTCGACGTGTGCGTGGTACCTCTACACGACAAGGCGGTTGCCAGTTGAACGAGGCAGGCAGGGCCGGCATTGAACAAGCCCCCTCGGGCATTGCCTGGGGCCCCGGATTTGGTTGGACTCTGTCGGGCTGCGGTCATACCGTGGGATTCGGTAGCTTGTGGGATCCAATCCCAGGAATCTGGGTAACGGTGAACACGGGCGGGAGGTGAGCTTGCCTTATAACGCTCGGGCGCCATGCCTGCTGAGCATAGTAGGACTGATTCGCTAGCAGTCTGCCTCAACCAGTAGGTCAACTGGTAGGCACTCAGGACTTCGGTCCGGCCGCGCAGTGGGCGTATCCCACTCCCTCAGAGAATGGGGGTTACATCGTTTAGGCGAGTCAGAATTAAGGGACAAATTCTGACGGTGCAGCATGTGCAAGAACATTCAATAGCGTATTGAGGAACTACGGGCGGGGTGCGATACATTTGAGCGGTACCCGTCCATCAAATAGACCGAACGGTCGCGGGTATGCTCTCCATGCATGCAACTAAGCGTAGACCAGTAGACCGCTAGCATCAAAGTGTACTTTTCACCTTACATTTCATTGTAATCTTTCTCTTTCATAGTGATTCGGATCCCAGTTTACACTCCTATATAGATTCGAAGCTGACATAGAAAATAAAAATGGTATCACTCAATTTCGTTTTTCAAATGCATCAATATTTTGTGACACTGCTGACATTTTGTTATGTTATACTATCTGTCTTATGCATTTAAACTAAATTCATACTACTTTATTACCATCTGTTGCCACATATCAAACTTCTCCATTGTACATTTTCAGCAGACGTAGGTGCAATAACGTGCAACACTGCACCACTACACTTCACTGTTATGTTTAGTGTTAAAAGTGCATTTTAAATCTGTGCACATTTGTATATGGTGCTATTTCAAATAAAATATTTTATGCTGAGTTGGCAACACTGCTTCACCTATGGCAACATTGCTTATGGTTTTCGATAGGGCATTTTGTTCTCATTATATTGTGCAATTTTTGTTTTGAATGCTTTAACGGTTTTCAAGATATTTACTTTAAACGTACGAAATTCTATAATACAATATTTTGGATATTCAAATTTTGAAGCCTCCTAGCGCCTATCCTTCTGGTCCATAGCACCTTAAATTTTGCTAATGTTCATTTCTGATGATTCTCTATCAGATGTACTATGGGGCAATCAGATTTTAGTGACAACTTGTGGGACCCTCCCGTCTGAGTATGTATTGAAATTGAAATTGAAACATTTGAAAAAAAAATGGACCTATCGGGGACTTGAGCGAGGGTTCACAGAATAGAAGTTCAATATGCTAACCACATACCTACCGCTTCACTTTCGCCATCCATCCACACTATTAGCCAGTTATAATCGTTGCATGTAAGACTATACACACGATCCTAATGCTCGTATAAAGAGACGTTCTTTATGTGAACGTCACAATCACTTACTCGAGATTTTCTTTAACTCAAAAACAAGTTATATAGATCTCCGTCAATGAGAAAAATATCACAAAACGTTCTTCAAGTTGACGCTACGTCATCGTTTTCAACGATGGTCTCGATTTATATTACATTTCATCACCTTAACTTCTGATTTCCAAAGAAGGAAACACGGCAGACATTAGTTTAGCACTCTTTTAATTGTATCAACTCGTGTGGAAATAGAAAGTTATATTTTTGTCTTCCGTAACTACTAGTTTATTTTATATTCGTATGATGAATTTGGTGAAGTGTAGCCGCTGGCAATAGCCGAGTAGCCCACAAAAATAATAAAAATTAAAAAAAAAGCCTCGGGATTTCGGCTTCGGATCATGAGCCGCAATCCACTAGGTGTTCGAATCCCTCTCAAAAGCAAGGTCGGAATTTTAACTGTCCTCGATATTTCTGTGTTCGTGTCCCTGTCGTGTTTGGAATACATCGAAAGGACATGAGGTGCCCCTGGCGAACAATCATATTTGATGTAGAAATCGCCCTTCTCTTACCAATAACAATCACCATCAATAACACTAATACATTGGAACGAATTTTAAAAAAATAAAAGGTGTGAAAGCAGGGTACTATATGCAGCGATCTGGGTTCGAAATCCCGTCATGGCAACTATTTTTCTTTATTGGAAGGAATTGTTTTTGTAATTGGGATTGTATTTCTGTTATTCCTTTATTATTATTATTATTATTATTATTATTATTATTATTATTATTATTATTATTATTATTATTATTATGTAAATGAATGAATCCCAAAGTAAAGTCCGGATAGGATTTTTTTCCATGAGCTTTTATGTGGAGAATGGCCTGAAACAAGGAGATGCATTGTCTCCATTATTATTCAACTTTGTCCTGGAATACGCTATAAGAAAAATCAAAGAGGTGATATTCACCAGGTTACCAGGGTGCGCGGTCGGTGACTCTGAAGATATTTCAACAGTCCAAAGGCGCAACAATCTATTGGGCTGGCATCTGAGCTTTCCACAGGAATGTATTCAAAAAGAATAACACAAATCCTCAATTCCTTTGCCATCACCTGATAAAACCGTAGCAATGTTCTGGTGGTATTAGTCGAAGTCTTGTCTATATGGAACATCACCTGATTCGCGCTCATTCCATACAATTATGGGATCTATTTCCAATAGATAGGTGTTGAAATAGACCCTCGGAAGTATCTAGCATTCACATTCACGTTTTTGTCTATCTTGTGTATCATCAACTTATCCTCATATCTGAATCCCGCAACAACCATGATGCCACGAGAAAAACTGTCCCTACACTCACCAATAAAGTTGTTGTGTCTTTTACCGTCAATGTCACGGTATATGATTGCCGGAATGAGAGCACCAGCAGTGAGATGGACATATGGATAATCCACTGTGACAACTTTCTTCCATTTGGAATTTGCCAGGTACTTGGAACTTGCGTACGTACGAAAACTTAGCATGGAAAAGGACCATTACCTAATCTGCCCATACTGGTTGTTTTTCGACGACATTTGATAACACTCACGCACTTAGAAGGTCACACACAACACCGCTTCTGCCAACAGACCCATAGTTCCAGTATGATACACCAGGTAACAGCACCGAATCGAATATGGTCGGATATAAGCAAACGACCTAGTGTATAGCTTTTTCTTTTTTCATGGACGATGAGCTACTTTCCCAGCAAGTTTAGTACAGATCCGGCCAGTAGTTACCGAGAAATAAAACATCATACCTGGTAGTAACCTATACCCCATGCCGTAAACGTTGCCAACACCTAGTGGCCCACTTGCCAGTAAATGTCGATCATCGATATAGCGACGCGTTGAAGGATTGCCGCTAGTGTGCCACTGGCGGCAGGGTTTCGTCGGGTCGAAAGAGATATTTATAGTCGGGGTATTGAAATTATCACCCGGTGAGGCTGAAGGAGACGGTAATAATGAGAGATGGGTGATATGGTGGAATGAAGAAAGTGGGAGGAAACGGGAGAACCCCGAGAAAACCCACGAACACAGTGCTTGTCCACCACAAAGACCACACGGCGTGAGCAATCTTGAGATGAGTGCGTATAATTATATGAATTTAAATGGCAACTGTCACCGATCATTTGAAAGTGAATATGGGAGAATCATGAGATAAAGTAAATAGACGCGCGTTATTTTGTTATAAAATTGGATGGCGAGCGAATTTTATCTGATCGCAAACGGTTATCGTCGAATATGCACGGTTACAGTAGCACACTGATTAGCAAAATTAAAAAGATCTCAAGTATTTATCCCTTTACATGCAACGTTTTCTTCATCGCCTCAGTGGCCAAGTCGGAAGCGCACGTGCCTAATAATAGAAAATTCGGTAGTTCGCGCCCATCTTGGGGTGATTTTTTAAAACTTTTAAAATTGATTTTTAGACTCACCTTAATGTAAATAAATTACGCATATAGACGATTTAACATATTTTTTTTTTTTGGGGGGGGGGGAGTTGTTTTGTTGTTCATTGGCGTTTCGTCGCGTCTCTGGCACTAGTGGGTCGCTGGTGGTATAATTTTCAAAATGGAAGTGGAGTCACCGCGCATTGAAGCTGCGGGGCCGCCAATCTTTGGCGAGATGTCGCTAGTTGCCCATCGGTGGTCCACCGACGCTTACGACATGTAGCAAGCTCATGCATACTTACACCTGCATTTGATAATACACACAAACGTACAATCATTATTGTATACATTTTATGCCCTTGCAGGGGTAAAAGTGTGGGGGAACGCGGGAGGACGACGTCCCTCCGCTTCCAGGAATTATCCGTGGCGTCCCCCCACTTTCTAATAATATTACAATGGGCAAAGATAGGCACAGGGGACGGCGTGACGTCATGTGTCCCCCTACCTTTTCAGATCCGCTTTTACCCCTGTGGCCTTGTATATACATGAAAAGCTACTTTTCACTCTTTAGTGTATTGTTCTTGTTCGCAATATTTTACCATATGCCATAATATCGATGTTTTTTTTTTTACAGAAACAATATTCTAGGGGGGCATACTTAGTATTCCGGGGGGGCACTGTTGGTAGTATTCTATTTATTATTGTATTATAGATGTATTATTTTGGTCTCCTCCAGGGGGGGCGGTGCTCCCCAAAAACATGTCTGGAAGAAACACTGATAACGATATTACAAAATATTTAGCCAGTATTTTAATGATGCCTTTTTAGTAGTAACAACAATTTTATACAGTCGTCTCGTTTTTTTTTGGGGGGGGGGGGATAATTTTAAGTTCTAGAGGAGAACTAATTAAAAATGTGGAAAGTATCCATGTACCTTATGCAACCCATACCTTCATATACTGTGTGTAAAGAAACCGTCAGTATACTTTAAGAGAATTGTATCTTTCTTCTTTACTGCTATACATTAATTTTGAAGTATTGAAATATAAAGCTTCTCCATATACAAGAATTATTACTAATAATATTTTGATTAGATAAATATTCATATTTATTCAATTATTAAAATATTAGGATTAATCTAGAGGTTCTTAACTTTCCATGAACTAAATATTTAAAGACACATTTTTATTAAGCCAACGTAGTTTACATTTGAAGTTTTAGAAAAGGCAGTGCAATTCTTTGTGGGGATGGATTATATCAAATTTTGATACAATTTCTTACATGGAAAAGTTCCAGTTCACGAGGATTTTTCATGAATATTAACACAAGTGAACTTAATGAGCTGATTTTGAGTTTAACGTCCTGTTCAGCAGCGATGCTATATGAGACGTGGACCTACTGATTAACGTGGAATCCAACCCACATGAGCTCCTGCTGGAATCGAACCCGGGTCTCCCACGCCAAAAGCGCGTAAGCACAAGTGAACTTAAGCGACATGGTCTAAGCTGTCCTAATTTAGTACAAATTCGTTCCATACTTGAGAATTATCTTTCAAGTTTGCAATTACCTATAGGACACACACTTAATATGGCAGCTAGATGTCTTAGTGTAGAAAACCGTCCCCAATATTATCCGCTTGAAGTTTGCGTAACATTTCACTCAACTTCATATTCTTCTCTGCACACGTCTTTAAAATTTAATGAAAACACTTATATTCAGGTACACACTCCTCAAAATTCAAAGAAAGAAAATCACACAAAGATTTGAGTTCTTGTATTGCGTTATCCATAGGCATAATAGAAATGGATTTTAGGATTTAGATTTCTGTGCTTTCGGCATCAATGCATTTAGCTCGTCACGTTTGAGGGATTTCGTCCCTCGTCGAGCACACTATCCAACTAAAGGGAAGGAAGGAAGTGGCCTGAATCATATAAGTTAGGTACCACCCTGGCATTTGCCTCATGTGAATGAGGAAAACCTCATTTTCGACCGAGTGTCCCCACCAGGAATCGAACCCGAGACCGCTCGCACCGAAGGCGAGAGTTAGCGACTACGCTACACGGGGCCACTCCATAAGCATAATGTCACCACAGTTGAACACTTGGGACGATAAAGAAACTTTTCGAACGGTATCCCCAAATCTATCAAAATTTTCTAACAATGTTATCACATATGGTCGCACAACTTCATTATGGAGCTTATCATAGTCTTCAAAATCTGCCTTCAGCAATGCTTACAGACTTTCTTTCATCACTTTCTTGTGATACCTATGAAATGCTTCCAAATAACTCGATTAGTCACTCATAATTATCCTTCAAACGAGAGGTTGCTACTGACACTTTCATCAGTAAACCACTAACAGTAAGTTTTTCGGATTATAATATTGAACACATAAAAATGGTACCATGAAAACATATGTGACTTTTTGGGGAATATGGAAAAGGACATTGACTGAAACCTCGCAAATTGGAAAAACATAAACTGAACGTTAAATTTGAAACTAGCTATATATACAAGGTGTTTCTAAAAAACACTGACAACTTTTGGGAGGTGATTCCTGACACCAAGATAAGACAAAAAGTATAGACCAACCTGAGTTCACAAATACATACTTTCGGAGCTAGAGGCTGTCAAAGGCATGAAAAATGAACTTTAAAGGTCCATAGCTCCAAAATTAGGGGCTTACCCTAGTCGGGTCAAGACTTCACTTAGGAAATGAAAAATGAAATCTGAGTTTTACGTCCCAGGGTTATGCCGGTTAGGCTAAAGGAGACGGTGATGATGAGTAATGAGTGAAATGGTGGAATGAAGAAAGTGGGAGGAAACGAGAGAACCCCGAGATAACCCACGCACACGGTGTTTGTCCACCACAAAGTTCACTTGGCGGGGGCTGGGATCGAACCCGGGACCCCTAGCACCAGAGGTGAACGCTCTACCACTGAGCTACCGCGGCCCCAGACTTCACTTAGGAACTAATATGTGTCATATCCAAACATCAATGTTTCAAAATCCTAAAATACTCATGCAACATTTTTTATAGAGGGTGTTTGGCTATGGGCATATAATTTGAAGTACTTACCAACTATTTCTCTAAAAATTGTTAAGGTAGTACCGCAAATTATGAAACATCGATATTTGGATAGGGCAGATACTAGTTCATAAGTGAAGTCCTGACCCGACTAGGGTACTTCCCATTGTTTTGGAGGATTATTTTTTCATGTTTTCGGCAGTCTATAACTTCGAAAGGAATCATTTTTGGACACATTTTCGTCTATATTTTTTGTCTTATCTTGGTGTTAGGAATCACCTCCCAAACCTTGAAAGTGTTGTTTTAAAATACGCGGGGGGGGGGGGGGGACGGGAATTCTACAACTTTGGAGAGGACATTTTCCCCTTCTCACATGCCTGGATAAAACACTCATAACAAAAAACATTTTGTTCCGGTAATTATTAGTTATGATACCGTTAAGTTAGAAAGTCCTGAGAATAAGCTATACAACAATAACGTTATTGAAATGTACTATATTTCAGTTGATCTTTTCTTAACGTTATTTAGTGATAGCAAAAAGTATTTCATTTTTTCTAATTCGTCGCTATATAGTTATCTGAAAAGTATAGTAACATTATTGTTTCATAACAAATATAAAAGTTATAAATGGTACATAACGAAAAATTTAATAAATATATTGTTATATTTGGCTGGATTTCCATCTTTTTCGTCATTTTAACGTTAAGTTAAATGAGCAAGCCTTGTGAATAACCTATAAAATAATAACGTTATTACAATATACTATATTCCTATCAAGCTTTTCATAAGGTTATTTAGTGGTAACAGAAAGCACAATGATCCTGCAATCCGTTACTCTATAGTTATCTGATAAGTATAGTAACAATTGTTCCGAAGCAAATATATAAAGTTACAATTGGTACATAACAAAACATTTAACAAATATATTGCTATACTTGGCTGGATTTCCATCTTTTTCGTTATTTTAACGTTAAGTTAAATCAGCAAGCCTTGGGAATAACGTATAAAGTAATAACGTTATTACAATATACTATATTCCTATCAATCTTTTCATAAAGTTATTTAGTGGTAACAGAAAGTAGATTGATCATGTAATTCGTTACTCTATAGTTATCTGATAAGTATAGTAACATAATTGTTTCGAAGCAAATATATAAAGTTACAATTGGTACATAACAAAATATTTAACAAATATATTGCTATACTTGTTAAAGTTAAGTTAAATCAGCAAGCCTTGGGATTAACGTATAAAGTAATAACGTTATTACAATATACTATATACCTATCAATCTCTTCATAAAGTTATTTAGTGATAAACAGAAAGTAGTTTGCTCCTTTAAGACGGTACCATTATAGTTATTTGATAAGTATAGTAACATTAGTGTTTCGTAACAAATATATGAATTTACAATTGGTACATAACATAATGTGTTAACAAATATATTACGTTACTTCCGTCTATTTCGTTATGTTATAGTTATGTTAAGTTAGCAAGCCCTGCTAAAAAGTAGGTACAAAGTTGAATAACTCAAATAAGCCATTAGTAATACAAGTATACATTTTCCGTAACTCGTAATTTTCCACCTTAAAACAAATCTGAAATCGGATTTATTTCCTGTTGGTAACTTTTTGGCGGTAAATCATCCGCAGCGGAATGATGTCCATCCTTCAGCCAAGAAATAACTAGCTCGTCTACTTTGAGCTTGTCTAGCGGTGGGCCATTAATATTGATGAGCAACAAGTTAGACAATGATTGATCCCTTAATCTATTTCTAATATCAGTCATCTGTAAATTCATAAGGGGAAATCCCCGTTCGCACTCTGTCGTGGAAATTGATAATAGTTCTACCCGATTTCTGCAACCTCTCATCGACAATCTACTTGTTAGACTTAAGTCTGAAAACGATTTCTCTCGGTCAGTTTTGAAATACTCAGCAAGAAGTATCATCTCTTTATCACCATACAACATCTTTTCCATATCGACCATGTCAGTTGGCAATGTCGACTCATGTAAAACAGAAACTTCATCTACCACGCCTTTGATAGGGAATCTTGTGAATAAATTATCAATTAAAGCCTGATAAACTGATGATTTCTTATTTGTTTATAAATTTAATTTTTGTAATTACACATGAAGGTTTGATACCATTACCAAGTTCCCTCCCCCGTCTAGAAAGCGAAAGGGAACGAGGTTTCTGGAAAGTATTGAGAGGTGAATGGGAATTTCCCTCCTTCTTCAACTTCGATTACCGCTGTTTACCATGTGCTAAATTACGATGAATTTCAATTAAATTATCATAGTATAATTATTTCCTTGTTGATTTATCAAAACTTTTCAGTGGAAAAAAATAAAGGATGAAATTTCAAAGTTCCAAATCAAAGTAAGTAGACCAACGTAAAGGAAAAAAGAGTGTAAAATTTTTCATACAATTGTGCGTACAATCCAAACTTCAAATTTCCGTGTAATTAAGCTTACAGTACAAATTTTATGCCTATTTTTCTCACAACTTTATGGATTGATTGCCCTGTACTGTGAGCGCTCTATATAATAAACATAAGCTTCAGCAATTATTATAGCAGAAAGCAATGGATATATGAAGCCAAGCATTGTATTTTTTGTTTCTGATTTTTTTCTTAAATAACATCGATCGTTTTCGATAATTTTTACAAACCAACTCACTATCAATTTTCCATATACAGAAAATGCCCTCCCCCCCACATAAAGGAGAATTTAAAAAAAATGCTAGGACACATTCTGTTTATTTTCAATAAAGAGTTAATACACTGAATTTCAGCACCGTAAGTTTAACGGCTTGCGAGATACTAATTTTTTTTCTGGCAAAAATTCGGATCCTCACTACCTCCTTAGGATATTATGCATTATAATAAAAGCAATATAACATTACAATTTGGATTAAGACCTAACTATATACCAAAAGTAATTTCATTTGACTTTGCAATTTGACCGTGATGATCAGGCACACATAGTTACATTTAATTTTTTATATTACAGTGATTCAAAAATGTATTTTTTCCAGTAGTTAGCTTTAAAAACCCACAGGTCTCGAAAGCCAAGTTGTAGAGTAAGTCCTATTGGTATTATTACTAATAAAAATATCACTATCCAAAAGTGCCCGAAGTTCTTTTTTCACTTGGTTAGATATACTCACCTCAGGTAAGTAGACAGAAACAAGTGGGAAAGAAAAGGAAATGAAGGTCTTGAAAGTAAAACGGAGACAAATTTACCAGTCTTCAGAAGATACTCTCTTCAATGCAGTGAGCAAAGAAGGTCGGTAGATCATACTGAGTCGGTGGGTCACGGTGGGTCATGGTGGGTGGTGGGTCGCAGTGGGTCACGGTGGGTGGTGGGTCGCAGTGGGTCACGGTGGGTGGTGGGTCAGAGTGGGTCACATGCTGTTGACCCACGACCCACTGACCCACTCCATCTCTGAGTATGTACACATTCCGACAGTGAACGAAGTCTAACAGGAACGTGGGTGTCCTACAAAATTCAAAAGCCATTGAACTTGGGTCAAGTAACCTGAAATTTACGAAATTTAGGATTACGACATAACCATATATGTTCCTGAAACCAAGACCGGCAGATTATTCAGCGAATACATTAACACATTTTTGAAATTTAAGCAAATGGTACTACAACGTGAAGGCATAACTTTGGATGCAGCAAATATAATGACAAATTCAGCACGTCGTAGTCTTGCAAAACTCTGTTTGAATGCCTTCTGGAGACGACTCTCTATAAGAGATAATTTCAGCCAAACGACCCCAAGGAATTGTATCAAAAATTAACTGCTCCAGATATACAAGTCAACCAAATTTTACCTGTCAATGATTCGATCTTACACCTTTATTGGCAGTATGATATTGATGTTCCAGTACAAAATCACAATGCTAATGTCGTCCTCGGGGTATTTACGACATGTCAAGCTCGTCTGGAACTCTACAAATATTTAGAACTTCTGCAAGAAAGAGTGCTATATTTCGATACAGATTCTGTCATATTTACGCAGTGACCATCAGAGCCCACAATAGAACCAGAAGTATTTCTTGGTTCAATGATAAATGAACTAGAATCGGTAGGCCCAAAAGCATACATTAAAAAATTCGTGTCTAGTACCTCAAAACAGTACGCTTTAGAAATCTACGACCCTGACACGAAATCAACCATTTATGTATGCAAAATTCGTGGATTCACACTCAATTATACAGCAAACCAAAAGTTAAATTTCAATAGTTTGGGGCAAATGATCGTCAATCAGTCCAGTGAAAAAATTTCCATTAGCACGCCACACAAAATTTACAGAACTCAGGATCATGATCTTGTCACGAAACCTGAAGAAAAGAAGTAGTTTCAACTATAAAAAACGCCGATTAATACCCGATACATACGAACCATTACCCTATGGGTATAAAAAAACCAAAACAGAATAATAGCCTTATTTTTTCTAATCCCACCAACATCACCTCCCAAAGACAAGCAAAGAGTCAACCGAACACCAAGCACGAGACATGCTTCAGCGATGCACGAGTTCCTTCTGCTACAGCGGAGAAAAATTCAAGTGACACCATCCTTCCACCTTGCAGAAACCAGTGGGGAAAAGGAATTTAGGTACGTCACATTTGCTTTTCTTTTTCTCACCTCACTCTCTTGGTGTACCAGCTGATTACATATACCATGCCTGATGTTATATTCTTGTTAGATGTTAATATGTTTTTCTTCTTTTACAGGAAACAAATAAATATTACCACGTATATTCATGTTTTATTTTCTCTTTACAGAATTTGTATCTGTCACAGACACGTCTTTCCTTGAAGAAAAATAAATGTATACAAACATGGAGAAAAAGAAATCCTGTATTTTATTTCACATGCTAAAAAATAAATGTAGAGAAACATGAAAAAAAGTTATTCTGGATTTTATTTCACATCCTAAAATCAAATTCTTTTTCTGTACCGCGATTTCAATCTAAAATCAAATTCTTTTTCTGTACCGCGATTTCAATTTCTTTTTCTGAATCAGTTTACCGGTAAAATAAAATTTCTGAAATCAATATTTTGCGAAAAACTAATTTTTCGTTACTAAATATTTATTTAAGACTTTTCTCGTGTACGAAATAAAATTCTCTTTCAGAAAAGTTTTCTGTACAAAACAAAATTCTCTTTCAGAAAAATTTTTGTCTACAAAACAAAATTGTTTCAGAAATATTTTTGTGTACGAAACAAAATTGTTTTCAAGGAAATTTTTGTGTATGAAATAAAACTGTATCAGAAAAAATGTATACAAAACAAAATTCTGTTTCAGAAAAAAAATGTGTACAAAACAAAATTGTTTCATAAAATTTTTGTGTATGAAACAAAATTTTCAGAAAATTTTTTGTGTACAAAACAAAATTCTTTTTCAGAAAAAAAATTGTGTACGAAACAAAATTTTCAGAAAAAATTTTCTGTACAAAACAAAACTATCAGAAAAAAATTTTCTGTACAAGAATGGTTTCAGAAAAAAGTTCTGTGTAAATACAAAATTCTGTTTCAGATAAATTTGTGTACAAAACAAAAATCAGTTTTCGTCACGAAACTGCTCCGACTAAATGAATTGATTCATTCTGATAGTGTTGGCAACACTGCAAAATCACGCGACTATTATTGTAGTATCGCTAATGGGGCGTTTACACTTGGTCGATTTAGTCGCACGGCTAAATCGACTCGTTGCATTTGCGACTAAATCGAAGCAACTAGGCCGAATCAGATCGATGGATGTGTTCAATTGTTTCAACCGAAATTGAATGCTGCTTGTCGACTCGCTCTCCTCTGGTCGATTCGAAATCGACTGGCAATTTTAAAGATGTCCAAGCAAGCAGTAATTGGTACAATTTGCGGTGTTATAGCAGAAGAAAATAGAACGTCTTTCAATTCAGTTGCCAGTCGCCTTCGATCAACAAGCGATTAAGTTGAAGTCCCGTTTACACGGTCGATTAAGTTGAAAGTGACGTCAATTCAACTGAATCGAACGCAAATCGACTAAGTGTAAACGCCCCATAAGGCACTGTGTTACAGCGAACACAACTAGACTCGAACCAACAATCCTAAACGTCTGATTCATCTCTAAATACAGGCAATAAACAATAATGTTATGTTTATACGTTTCAATGGCAATGCTTAACACTTCATTATGAGGCAGCAAGGTTTCCTTCAAGGTCAAAGTCGTACACGAAGTAAAAAAGCTGATAACACACACCTCCTTTCTATATGAAACATAAACTTATTGTGAAAACTGCTCGCACTAGAAGCTGTGGCACGGTGGTTCAGCGCTTGTCTCGGATGTGTGACGTCACTGCTTCAAACCCCAACCAAATTCATGTTTTCTCCTGTTTCGTCCTATCATTTCTCATCATCGTTCGCTTAGCCTCGAAGGGGATTTTCAACTCAATATTTCGTGAAACTAGCACCAAGAATCGAACTCGGACGATTGCAATGTCAATAACGAGGTAATTACCACATGTAAGGTATCCATGTTTACCACTGAGGTATATTATAAGGAACGAAATGAATCACGAAATACATATCAAATTTAAGGGAATAATCTTAAGTACGCCTCCATATTACGTAATAAGGCTCCAAAATCAATCATTGATACTCATCAATGGGAACGGGATATAACCTATAAGGTAAGAAAAGAAGATAACAATCTCCACAATTTTATACCCATAAAAGTAAACGAAATAAACCCCTCAGGGGGACCACCCCATAAAGGCGGACCAAATGAACACTAAAAGGTATGGCCTAACATCACGTAACCTCATGGCGTGATCCTAAATGCGATGCTAAGGAGGGCGCAGGGGCGTCAATTTTTACCCATCAAAGGGAACAAAAATAAGGTAAGCTATACATACACCCTATAAGGTAAGAAAGGCAATAACATTCTTCAAATTTATACCCATAAAAGGTAAGAAAATAACCCATAGGTGGGACACCACACTCCAGGGGGCGCAAAAGTTAAAATCAGGCACCACAAAATAAGCTATACATACACCTGTACTCCATCATAAAGTAACAATCTCCAAATTTTATGCTATAAAAGGAACGAAATACACCATAGGTGGGACTACCCCATAAAGGCGGAGCGTAAAACTGTGTAAGCCAGAGGGGACGAGATGTGCCTTAGGGGCGCCGGGGCGCAAAAGTTGAAATTAGATACCGCAAGGTAAACTATACATACACCTGTATTCCATCAAATGCTAACAATTTCCAAAATTTTATGTCATAAAAGGGAACAAAATCGACCCCCTCGGTGGAACTACCACATAAAGGCATGGCCTAACACCACGTGACCCAAAGAGGAGTGACCTAAAATCACGTGGCTCAAAAGGCTTTGCCTGACATCACGTGATCCTATGACGTCATACCACGTGATCCGAATGTGAACTCCGGGCGTCCGGGGAGCAAAATTTTGGCGGCGGCGACGGGCGCTACGCTCCAGGGGGCGAAAAGTTGCCCTCAGGCCATGCAATTACTACTGAGCTCCCTCGTGGCTAAACGGTAAGCCTACGCGGCTTTGGGGAGACCCGCGTTCGATTCCCGGTGGGAGCTCGTGGTTATGATTCCACATTAAGTTCTGGGTCCATGTCTCATATAGCTTCGCTCCTGAAAGGCACGCTCCTAAAATCAAATACATTTTGTTTACATATTAGCTTTCCTAACATTGTGTATCAAGTGGATATCGCGTTGTACTTGTTTCGATTTTCGGTGATACTACTTTCCTCGGGTACAAACCCGAGTATTCGGGTAGGTCCCTTCTCACATACCCTCGATACTGGAAAGGGACTTAAAACTCGAATCAAACCATCCCACTAGGGTCCATGACATTTGGACGCGGCTGTTTAGGCGCGAGACGTTTGGGCGCAAAACCTTTTATCCAAATAGGTTTACCTACCTACATACGTTATAATGTATTTCATAACTAGAGCTTGGATGTTTAAACACAAGAAATTTCGAAAAATAATTTTGCAAACAGCGAAGTTTCTGCATATCATGCACAACCTGTCTATACCAGTTGAAAAGAAATGGAAAGAAACCGTAGCAAACTAGTGACTGTCCGGTTGCCGTACTATGTCAATAGTTAATATGAGTGCCTATTATATGTCAATCGTAACAGCATCCCATCTTCTTGTATTTGCATAGACTCGTTTAGTGTGTTGGCGTGGGAGACCCGGGTTCGATTTCCGGCGGGAGCTCATGTGGTTCGGATTTCATGTTAATCAGTAGGTCCACGTCTCATATAGCCTCGCTGCTGAAAGGGACGCTAAACTAAAAATCAACTCAACTCAACTCGTTTAGTGTGCTTCACTCACTATCCAGTATTATACTGGAATGCTAAAGCTACTTGCACTGATCACCCTGATGCACCATTTCCTATATAACCAATAGAAATTTATTTTTTTCGCACAATGCAACAAAATTGCTTCTAGTGCCTCTACCGGCAGCAGTTGTAATTTACTTGCATCGCCTGCTGTTACCAGCAACAAGAACATCATGTTATCATTATCGGTCACAGCTTCCATGTGGATAAAGCACTTCACAATGCTCTAGTGGCTAGTGAGAGTTCTTGATGCACGTGGTCCCAAGTTCGATTTCCCGTGGAAGAACAGAGAAAATAATTTCACAACCATTTATTTTCATCATCATCACATTTACTCTAAAGCACAGAAATGTGCAAGTTAACTTAGGAAGAAAGAGAGAGAAAATTTATTATGAAAGTAACTTCGGAGTAGCATGTTCTTAGTTATATCAAATTCTAAATGGTAAAATAAATGTATATCAGTATGGCATATTTATTGTGGAAGAGCCTTAAATGGGTAATATCTTATTTTTAAGGAGGACTCGATGGCTCAGTGGTAGAGCTCTAACCTCTGGTAGCTCGTTTACAGCTAGAACAAAGCGGGTTTTGTGGTGACGAGAAAAACGTGTACGTGACGTGAGTTTTCTCGGAATTCCACTGTTTCCTCTCACTTTCTAGTCTAATAAGTAGAATTTTGTCTTCTCCACACATCGCAATATATTGTCTAGAAAGACACGGAGGTTATTACACACAAAAAAATATTTTTGCCTTTTACTTATAACTACTTCCGATGAACCCTCCAATACTCTTGCCTCTTATATACAGCCAACGAAATACTTACTTGCCTTCTTAATACGAGATGAATTCAAGTTATAACACCTACTTTTTCTCTCTAACAAATCACATAAAAACTATGAAACTTTTGTCACTTCTCGACGTAATCTCCCTACAGTCGTACACATTTTTCACAGTGTCGACGCCATGATACCGTGGCTGCAAAGAACGCTTCATTAGTAGAGTATGGTTCGACCTTGACCACTGGAAAATCACTGATGCAATAGCAGCACGGCTATTGAATGTGTGACCACGGAGAAGAGTGTCTTTCACCATTGGAAACAGCCAAAAGTCGCTATGAGCCAGGTTAGTTGAGCAAGGAGCATGAGATATCACTTCGAAGTTGCTGTCATGAAGAAACTGCTGCGTCACCATAACTTGCGCTTACCTGATTATTATTATTATTATTATTATTATTATTATTATTATTATTATTATTATTATTATTATTATTATTATTATTATTGGTGGCGGTGAATCTGCGTTTCCATTGAGTAGACTGGCACTTCGTTTCAGGTTTCAAAAACGGCATCCGTGTCACATCCAATGCTACAATCGATGCAAAGAAAGTCCTATTCATTCCGTCATCACGCGTCAATATTGTCTGACAGCATGCCACGCGCGGTCTTGTGGTCGTCCGTCAGCATTCGGACCATCCCTCTAGATTTTGGCAGGGGTACCTTGGCCCACACCCTAAATTTTGACAGAGTACATAGGAGCACCCCCTTTAAATTTTAGAATTTGCCAAATCTAAAAATTGGGTATGGTAGCCTAGTATCATAGTATGTACCTCTAGCAGTATTGGGGGTCCATCTCGTTCCCTTTCATGGGTAAAAAATTGCCAAAAAGTTAAATTTCGGAAGTTTTTGACCTAATTTAACCCTTTTGATGAGGTGTTATTATCCTATATAGTTATACAGGGATTCATTCCCTTTCATAAGATATGGGTATATTGATGCACCCCTTTAAATTTTTGGGAGGGGTACCTTGGCCCACCCCTTCAAGTTTGGAAATTGCACAATTTAAACCTTTGGTATCATAGTATAGGACCCTAATATAGATCACTATAAATTTGGGTGGTCAATCTCGTTCCCTTTTAGGAGTACAAAATTGCCAAATTGTAAACGTAAGCAATACGCTGTACCACGTGTTTGGTTTTTGACCTAATTTATCCCCTTTGATGAGATCCTATTACCTTATATGGTTATATGGTCATGTATAGGTGTCTATTCACTGTCATAAAACATAGGTACAATGATGCACCCCTTTAAAATTTTGGGAGGGGTACATTGGCTCACCCCTTAAATTCTGGAAATTGTCCAGTTTAAACATTTGGTATTATAGTGTAGAACCCTAATATATATTATTATAAATTTGGGTGGTCCACCTCGTTCCCTTTTGGGAGTACAAAATTGCCAAATTTTAGTACAACCACGTGTTTGGTTTTATGCCCATTTTATCCCCTTTGATGAGGTTCTATTGCCTTGTGCGGTTATATGGGCGTATACACGGGTTCATTTCCTATCATAAGACACGTGTATATTGATGCATCCCTACCATCTGCATAATGTGTATTAAGCACCACCTCATTTCAAACTTCATTAAAAGAATTAGAACAATAATAATATTATTTTGTAAATACTATAAGAAGCAATTGTTTGTTCGTCGTCTACTTGTGCTAGATGGACCATGAAAAGCTATCTTGTTTTTCTCTTCTAATATGGACTTGCACCTGACTGTGATGTGATTATTTACCAGGCGTCTCTACATTTGTCTCCTTGGATGTTAAGTGGTCTTCCTACATCAATATGGATTTGCAATGAATGGTGATATGGATATTTACTGAACGTGTCTGCATTTGCCTCCTTGGATGTTAAGTGATTTTTCTCCACCAACATGGACTTGCACCTTGTTGCGACATGATTATTTACCAGCCGTGTATGCATTTTTGCTTCTTTGGATGTTAAGTGATATTTTTCTATCAATATGGAATTTTACCAGATTGTGATATGGTTATTTGAAAGCGTGTCTGCATTTTCTTCCTTGGATGTTAACAGTACCAGATTATCTTCGTACTAATCCTATTATGGTACATGAATTTTCGTCTTTGTGCAACAGGTAATGATTACTGGCATCCTTATAAGGAACTATACTTTTGGTCACTCAGCCTTCGTACTGAGATACTTTTATTAATTATGGAAATCTTGGTTCATTAGCTCGTATACTAAGCTGTTTACTGTTCATGGAGTATCCTTTCTGCCAGATCAACTTTTGTATTCAGTCATTCATTATTTTTGGATCTTTCGTCATGTGTCGCTTAGCACTTGCACTAAGCTGTTTATTCAAGGAACTAAGAAAGTGGATTTTCGTGGTTAATTTTATGATCTTTCTCGCCTTGCATCTCTTTCTTGCATCGGTCGTTTGAAGTGTCTACGACTTATGTTGAGAATGCTTGACTTTTATATCAAGCCTTGTTATGTCTATAGGTTGTTGCCTTTGTTACAAGTAATTCAGCTTCCTTTGCGTTTCGTCACTGAATGCGACATTAAGTATTAATTGTCAGTATGTCCTATTCTGCTGTGGAAGATTACCATGAAGTGCCCACGATTTACATTAATAGAGCCAGAGGTTGGTATTAAGCTCTTATATGTCTACATGTTGATGCTTTCATACTAAGCTGTACGAATACGTCGGAGTTTTGTTATGGATGGCCACGCTAAGTATTATGTGCTCGTGTCTTTTTTCGACGTGGAAGAATGTTCTGAAGTGTAAACTATTCACCTTACGTGTGTTTATTTGTCATATCAAGCCTCTTATGTCCACAGGCCTGCACCTGCATTCTAAGTTATTTTACTTTATCTGTATCTTATACCGATTTGTAATATTGAGTGTTATATACAGCTTCAAGTTAAGTATCATTTCCTACGGAACGGTAGTGGGATTATATTTCGTTGTTACCTGAGGATGGAACATTTCTCCGGCCATTAAGAAAACTACACTGGTGATTATGGTAACAAAATCGTTAAGAGAAATTATATGCTAATTGTTTATGTCTTAGAAAACCTCGTACACAGGTAAGAGCGCTCCTATCATTTCATTCTCTTATCACGTAATTATCTTATCATTTCATCATCCTATCACATTATTATTACTTTATTTTTTATCACTCTATTGAATAATCATTTTCCTCAGAGGCATAAATATTTTTAAGTGTTTTTGTCGACAGTGTTTATCTGCATTTATCTTGTTTGTTTTTTTCTTCTGTATTTACTTTTCCGTAAGTAAGTTTACTATGTTACTGCCAACTATATCAATCATAAAGAAGTATATAATTTGAGTAACTCATACTATTTGTAGTAAGGTATGATGTTATTATCACTACTTTGGATACAGCTTCTTGTCTGACTACGGTGAATGACTTTGCTGCATCTTGGAATTTTCTGTCATTCGTATTTTGGGTAATCGGCTATATTTGTGTTATTATTGTTCGCGAAAGGGAAGTAAAGCTATAAACAAAGTTATGACTGCATTTAAATTTTCATCAATCCTTTTTTATTTTTATTTCTTTCATTTTACTTTGCTCAAAATATATTTTTGTTTGTGTTTAGCAGTTGAGTTACCTTAAGTTCTGGAGTACAACGTGCTTTCATTTAACCCTTCAGCACTCGCGCACAGACCGTCACGCGAGAACTCGCATGCGGTCGAAACGATCGCGCTGTAAAATTTGACGTTAAAAAATGAATTACATAATTTTAAATAAATTGTATACTTGCCAAAAGCGGTGGTGTGTTGCAACAATACAGTCTGGGGAAGGATTAGAGGGGGTGAGGGGAAGTTTGCTCAAAGTCACTAAACAAAATCAAAGAATATTTATAGGTGACCGCACTGCGAGTTCTCGAGGGTTAATAAGAAAGGGACAAACAAAGATACTGTGCTTATGTATTATTGACTTATCTCTGCCTCGGATTACGATAAGTCAATAGATAAGTTTAGTAGGTTCTTAAAGCAAGTTGGGGAAAAGGGTTCCCTCTTACTTATTCGTATGATTAAGTGAAAGGTAGCCTCGCTTAAATCTGTTGTTATCCGTTCGCTTCCATTATGGTCGTATTTAATTTTTTTTTGGCATTTCCACAATTTAAATGCAGATTCACGTTTGTACAGAAACACCAACCAATCAAATTCATCATTTTACATATAAGTTTGCTACATATTTTAGCTAAAAAATGTGTGATCTTTAATAATAGTAGATATGTGAAAGTGTAATGCCACCTTTTCGCCTTTAAGCCTTTCAGATTTAGGTAAATTACAGACTCTTAGTTAAGCTGATACAGCAGATATTTACTGTAGGATCATAGTTCATACCTAGTTTTTTTTTCACAATAGAGCAGCCTTTCAAACGGTATCATTCACGTTTCCCTACCTTGTCCCCGAGGCGGGAAATTTTGAAAGAAATCGGAATTTTTCTCGGAATTTTTTTCAACTTTCGAGCCGCTCTGGACCCCCTGTTTTAACGCAGAGATCTGAAAATCAACTGATAAATACTAAGTCTTGTACTAAATTCCAAGCATCTATGTTGAATTGTAAAGGCGTGAAAAATATTTACAAATGATCCACACAATGCCCCAGATTACCGCAAAAGACCCTGATTTCAGATGAAAGCATTTCCTGGGACATTCCTATTTATCCTAGGGCCATGTTTTATACCCCATTCTCTTGAGGATAGAATAGCTTTTCAAAAGTTATCATTCACATATCTCCATCATGTATCTGCGGCGTAAAAATAGCCAAAAAGTGGTATTTTATGGTTAAAACTTTTTTTTTTTTTTTTTTTTACATTTTTGCCCTCCGGGCCCGCCTCTCCCTGTGTTGACGCAGAGATGTGAAAAAATCTGATAAATACTACTCGGTGGACTGAATGTTTGTGCAAGATTTAAATCTTCTACATTCCAAAGTAAGCGCCGCCAAAAAATAATAAAAATAGGCATAACGAAAAAATATTTTTTTAAAAGTTGTGACGTCAACACCTCTATGTCTCGACACAGAAAGGCGTGAAACCATATGTAACATGTTCTACAATGAAAAAAAGATACCCGAAGTAAAAAAAAAAAAAAAACTTTATTGGTACTTTTTAGTCGAATAATGAAGACACTACTTCAGTACCTAAAAATAGGTACTAAAACTTAGTTAAGGATTAAACGTAAACATCCTCGAGAAGAGGGTAATATGTGTTAAAATAGGCTGCGTGTTACCTATGAGGTATAATGTTAATTTATTCGCAACCAAGGTACGTATTAAACGCGCATAAGATTTATTTTTGTAAATAAGTTCTCCTTGTTTTTATTCCTACATTGCTTATTAGTTGTCTTGATGCCTTGAGTTCTCAGAAAAATTAATTATTGAGGAGGCAATTTAAATGAAGAACAATGTACGTAAACTATTTGTGTACAGTTTTGCATTGCTGAGCAAGGATTTCAGCTGTACTTTCTGTAGTGTTCTGTAATATAGTGATTTACGTTATTAAAGACTAGCTGTGAATGCAGAAACTAACAAGAGCTGTGGCTAAAATTGCATACTGTTTAGTATTACTTTGGGATATTGCAGGTCTAGTTAAGGCATTGATAGTTCCGAACTACTTATTTGCATTGTAGCTGTGAAAGTATTTTTTATCCTTGTTCTGCAGAATATAATGTTCTTGTTCTTCAACTATAACCCAGTTGTCCATAAGACAATGCAGTCCTTCTTTAGCGACTCCTATGGAAATATTCTAGAATCTCCACATTTAGTACTTTATGAATAAATCAGTTAAGGCACCGAAATATCACCAAAATTAAACACAAAACTTCAAATGTTGATTCATGCACGTAAGCTCATCTCGGATGAACTACAGACTTCTAATATTAAGTTTCAAAGCAGCTATTTATCAATGTTCGTAACCATGAATGCTGTAATTAGACGTGTGATATTCTAAACATACCAAACAGTATGGAACTTTAATCACAATCCTTGTTAGTTTCAACATTCACAATTATTAACTTAAAATCACCATATTACAAAATAGTACATTACAGCTGAAATCATCAATCAGCGATGCCAAACTCACAAATGATTTACATGCATTAACCTCCATTTAAATGGCACTCCTCAATAATTAACTTTCCAAATCTGAAGTCGTCGAGATAAATTAGACAGGAATAAATAGAAACAAACAACAAATATTTAGAATAAATGTAAGAAGTTCTTGCTACAACAAATTTTTAAAATTATTTTTAATAGGGATGTATGAAACTTAGATTTATTTGCATTGTTTAATCTCAAATACGTACATTTCTTTTCTTTTTCTTTTATTTATTTATTTTTGCACGCAAATCAATGTGGAACTCATTAGAGGAGGGGATAAATCTCGCTAACAATTTAGGCACTCTTTTCCTGGGGGGAGGAAACGAATGATAAATGTGGGAGAAATTTCGCCCAAGCACCTGGAGGGATGGTTACCTCTGGCCAATTTTTAAGTTGCCAAGAGCTAGCCAAGAGACTTCCCCTCTAGAAAATCAGTAAACAAAACATTGGTTACTACTCAATTAATTAAGTTTTATTTGGAAGAACCGTCTGCTAAAAACTACTACCAAATAATCAGACATAAAGCATAGCTAATATTAAAAATGTCCGAAACATGTGATATTTGCGAAACATATGAGAGAGAGAGAGAATAGAACCTGCACATAATAGTGTCCCTCAGTTATAATTTTAAACAAAGAAATGCTTTCCGTTAGGTTGTCTAAGATGAGTGGTTAGCGTACTGTAATTCTACGTATAGGGTCACGGGTTCAGGTCCACGTAAAGCACATTGTGTTTTTTTTAGCAACATTTATTCTGAGCATTCCACAAGTTCTGTTAAGACTTATATTATGTAGTCTCAGGCAGTTTGAGCTGAATTTATTTTCAAATATAACACTTCTTATTATCTGTTTTTCTTTTACTTGCAATATTGTAAATTTGATTTCAAATCTTACAGCGTTAATTCCACTCATTGTCCTACGTCAGATTATGATGAAAGTTTGCACAGCGACTGCAGTCGGGCGATACTATAATATTTGATTCTTACTGTGATACGTTTAAATATAGCGCGGAAAGGTAACTAAGAAAAAAGTCTGGTACCTCGTACGATACACAACAGACCAGTGGAAGAATTTCATATAAATTTAGCATATGTATATATTACCAAGGAAAAATTTACTGTAGGGGCAAGACACTAAAAGCATCTCTGGGAGCAGGGGATAACCGGGGGAAGGGTTTGGGGTGTGTGAACTTCAAACTTCGTAAAAATATTTATAAGAATTGAGGTAAGGTTTTGTTGCACTTTCTGTCCCGAGAATAGTTCCGAGACAAATGAATTAAAATCCACGAATTCCGAGGGGGCACGTTTATAACAAATACCTCAAAGTGCCAAATTGGTATTGAGTTAATATTATAATCAATCATAAGAATCTGTGAAGCAACAACACTTAAATAGCTTAGGCCTGCCTACGGAATTAGCATAAATAAAGGGGAGGGAGAAGTGGGATCATGGCTTCCCACAGCAGTGGTCGATGTTGCCCCCGCTCTGAATTTCCAAAACAATTTCGATTCCTTCTAGATACATGTCAAAACACATTAGATTTACTTGCATACTATAGTATTGAAGGTATTCACTGTAGTTATGATATGTGCTTAAAATCTATTTTACGGGCCGTTATGGCACAACGGTACAGCGATCACCTCTTGTAAGTGGGGGTCCCTAGTTCGATCTCATCTCGCGCCAAGTGGTCTCTGCAGTAGACAAACACGGTGTGGTGGATTTTCTTGGGGTTCTCCCGTTTCTTCCCACCCGTTTGATTCCACCATTTCATTATTTTCATCATCACTGTCTCCCTTAGCCTACTCGGCATATTCGTAGGACGTAAACCTGCAAGATTTCATTTTACATTAAGTATTATGTGATTCAAGGTCTGTGTATTCGCAATTTAGGTCACGTTTCTCAAAAAGCACTTTTAGTGACCATACTTACTAATTCATGTCTCTATTGAGCTTCATGAGAGAGAAATGTGCATTACAGTAAAACCAAGTGAAATTTCACCACTCAATTTCAAAAAGGATAAAATAATAGAAACTCGAACATGGGACTACTGCGTGGAAAGCAAGGAGTTTTCCAATACGCCATTACGACACTCCGCGACACATTTAATTTATATTCATTGTAATTTGATAAAAATAGCGTACTACTTTTCCACAAACATAACCACACGACTTGTTGCCTCCAAATTGCAAATCACGTGGAAACGTATAGTATTTTTTTTCTCACGAACATGATCAATGTCAGAAACGATTAAAAAAAAAAAAAACAGAAAGACCCACACCCACAATCGAACCTAGCACCTTTGGAAATTAAGACCGTGACTCTAAGCACACGACTACGAAACAACTACTTCGAACTGTCCTTATTCAATTATTCCCAAGCACAAAATTATCCATTACACGTAACAAACAGCGAGGGATCATTTTGTTTATTGGGCACTTACATTCATTACCTTGTTAGCTATTTTATCATGCTATACACGCTTCTGTTAGAACACTGAATTCTGCTGCGAGAGAAAAAAACGAAACAGTAGTAAAGAAACAGAATTATCATCAATCACAATATACAAATCACGATGAAAAAGCTTCATAGGTTCATAATATAGCAGCGAAGCTACTCGTAACTCGCCATGTGTATAGTGTAGTGGTTAAACCACGTGAATCCTGTTCGGCGCACTCGGGTTCGAATCCACAGTAGTGTAGCTTGAAATTTTTCCTCAACAAAAATACATCATTCTTGAAAATTGCTGCAACGTAATGTAGAAATTAGTCAGTTCCACCCAGAAAAATAACAATGCAAGATTCAGAAGTGTCCTATTCAACAGCGATAGTGTGCAAGCCGAGTGCAATTACCAGGCATTTCAAACATATCTGACAAGGATAAGTAAAGTGAACTTCGGGCCATTTTTTGCGAGGTGGTACTGCACATTTAAAGTGTTAATATTATAAACTGATAGAGCGCAATGGGCAAAAATAACCGAGAAAAACCGTCTTAAAGTTTTCTACTCGCTGCATATATCGTAAGACGCGCAAACTTCTTAACTGACGGCATGGCAGAGTGAGAAGAACCTGAGACTCAAGTGCAAAGGGTACCGGGTTCGGTTCCCACTCGAGTCGAACTTTTATTATAAACATATGGTGAATTAATATTTTACTTATATGGCTATTTTATTGGTTGAAGCAAAAAACGAAAATAAAAGTTTGAGTCGAATGGGAATCGAACCCGGGATCCTTTGCACTTGAGTCTCAGG
This sequence comes from Thermobia domestica, assembly GCF_964235325.1. NCBI lineage: Eukaryota > Metazoa > Arthropoda > Insecta > Zygentoma > Lepismatidae > Thermobia > Thermobia domestica. The sequence goes on along the minus strand of NC_137463.1, from coordinate 138,511,359 downwards.
ATCTTCTCACTCTGCCATACAATCACTGATAATTTGCATGTCTTACGATATATGCGGCGAGTAGAAACCTTTAAGACGTTTTTTCTTGGTTATTTTTGGCCATTGCACTCTCCCAGTTTGCAATATTCTGTTTATATGTGCACTACTACCTCGCAAAAAAATGGCCCGAAGTTCACTTACGAAACTCTGCCTTCTCCTTGTGAGTGAGCTATTACTGGCCTCCCGTCCAGTGATCTCACCAATAAAGTGAAAATGACATAAAATGAGCAGAGGCAAACAGTACTTTCACGTCATTTATTTCTCCATGTTTTCTTTGTAGAAAAGTTATTGAACAGTTGGCTGTAAACGATATTACCCATATAGTCTGAAATAATTTGATCAGTTCGTCATTGTAGTAAATTTGCGTTGCGAACATGTAAGGGGTGGTGGTGCATTTTGTATTAACAAGTTGGTATCCAACTTTCGTCAATATTCGCATTATGCATGTATGTAAGTACTAGTGCTCTCAAATTGGTTGTGTCGGGTCACTCGGGTCGGCTCGGGGCAGGTCACTTGGGTTGGGTTGTCGGGTCGAGTCACTGGGATGGGGTCACGGCTCAGGTCTGGTCAGTCAATATGGGTCACGGGTCGGTCTTCAACACGACCCGACTCGACCCGTTGAGAGCACTAGTAAGTACAGTAAATATATATCGACTGCACTCTTGTAGCCGTTTTCAGGTCTTTTTCAGGCTAGGTTCCAATTCGGGTAACTTTGGATTCGTAAAAGAAGTCCTCTCTCTCACACACATATACACACACTCTTACTGCCCAGTACTTGGTTGTACCACTGCTTCATATCTGAGTGCAAAATAACCACAAAAAACACAACTGATATACGGTTTGAGCAATCTACAATTGTCAGGGAAGACATAATTATTGTTTGAGAATAAGAAAACAATAGATCTGCCTCGACAATTCAGCTTAGTCATTACCTCTAGGTTTGAAACATTGCCCAAATGCCCGTGATGAAACGAGTGTAGTACAGAAGGTTGTTCGCTTTATATCCGACCATTTTGACAGGTACTCACCGGTAGATATACCGCGCTGCCCCAGCCCACCATGTTCTATTGGATCCCTAGCATTGTGGACTATCGCAAGACATCTCCGTTTTCACTGCAACTACCTCCGGCGCAGTACAAGCATGGAAATTCTGTCCCACTCCTTCTCACAAGAATTCCATATATCATCCAGGGTGCGAAGACGGCTATGTTGAAGACCGACCAAATGCGCATAAGACCGACCAATTTCAGCAGTCCAAATGCGCATAAGACCGACCAATTTCAACAGTCCAAATGCGCATAAAATCCATTAGGCTGGTATCTGGGCTCTTCATAGAAATGTCTCCAAACTGAATGACACGAATTCCTGAGTCCTGCTATTTTCTGATAGAATGTAGTAATGTTCTGGTGGTATGACTCGAAATCTTGTTCATATGGCTCATCACCTGGTCCGCATCCATTCCATACAATTGAGAGATGACTCTCCCGTAGATAGGTGCCCGAATGGAGTCTTGGAAGTGTCTGGCATTCACCTACACGTTTTTGTCCACCTCGCGTATCATCAACTTATCCTCATATCCGAATACCGTAACGACCGCAAAGATAAGAAGAAAACTTTCCCTGCGCGGACAAACAGTTTCGATGCACCTTTTGCTGTCCATATCACAGCATGTGATCGCCCAAGTGTAACCACCAGCAGTGAGATGGACAAAAGATTCATCCATTGTGACGACTTTTTTCCATTCGGAACCCGTCAGGTATTTGTCCATACAGTTCTTACAATTCGTCTTCCGTTCAGCAATGTAACGCGGTAGAAAGTGGTATATATGGGCCTTCCGCACACACTTCTAGTGGAGTTGCTTGGGAATGGTTTTGTTCACAGTAGACGGTGCGAGGTGAAATTCTTGACCCATATCACGTTGAGTTAGAGAATTGTCTTGGCACGCCAATCGACGGATCCCGCTTAACACTCTGGGTGTCACTCTGCTTGAAGCCCTTTTCTTGATGGTTCTCGTGGGTGAATGTTTCGCAAGGGGTTTCTGTTGTGTGTAACAATCCTCAATAGCTTTTGCAGTAGTCTCCTCAAGTGTTCACCCCATTCTCCCGACACATTTTCACAATACGTATGCACGAAAACGTGGAAAAGGGCAATAACATAACCCTCCCAAAACCGGTTGCATTTCGTCCCCATTTGGTAACACTCATCACCAACAATCACTTACCTACAAGGTCAAACACAGCAGTACTCTCACTAGCTGACACATAGTTCCCGCATGAAACGCAGGTAGCAGCACCACATCACAAATTGTTGGATGTAAAGTAAATAATTTTCTGTGTTTAAAGTAAGAGAAATGTTATGCATTCACAACGATGGAATTAGACTTGCAGTGCTGTATGAATTCGTGAATCCTGTATATTTCCATGGATTTCCCAAAGAAAAGTCTAAGCTGACGTGAAATACTTTGGTTTCCATTTCATTCTGCTTCACTATAAAACTATTCATTGGTTTAGTGGATGCCGGTTGCAATGACCGAGTGTTCTCGGGCGTATAATAATAATAATAATAATAATAATAATAATAATAATAATAATAATAATAATAATAATAATAATAATAATAATAATAATAATAATAGTTTTTCCGTCTTGGGGCGCCTTTCCGTAGTACCATACCGTATAATAATTGAATGATTGTCTACTCCAAGACATTATTAAATAGTTCATTTGAGCAGTAGAAATATATGACAGGAAAATCATTTGCTGTAGTTGTTATTTTTATTATTATACATTTCCATATCAAAATAGTTATTTCCGTCAATCAACTTTATTCTCTGATCACCCTAACTTGCTCTATTTAACAACAAAGGCGATGTGAAATTTTAAAAAAGTATTAGAAATAGTAACTACAATATTATGAGATATTCTATACATTTGTATTTATATCATGTGCTATGCATATTGAAAGAAATGTTCTAATTTCTACGAAATACGTACTTGTTTTCAGTTAATTTTCCTTTGTTTTTAGTTTGTGGACAGACGTCGGGAGATTGAATGTTTACTTTCTACGTATGAAAAGACTAACAAAGATGTTTCATACGTACCCTATTTACTAATGTGTCTACCACCCATTGTTGTCCAAAACGTCTTGCAGTCGCTGACGCATACTGCCAACTAGCCTGCTGCATATTTTGGGGCGACGTCGCAGCGATTTGCAAACGCCAAACATATGTTATACCAATGCCGCCCTTGTTGGTCTTTGACCTGGATCCAGTGGCGTAATTACGTTTTATGGTCTCCCCGCCCGCGAGAGAATACCCAGGGTCCCACAACTTAATGACATTTCTTTTGTGGAATGATAGATAACATAATAAATATCCATACTTCCCTGTATTTGTGAATAATGAGTTAGATGCGTACAACTACTAGGCTTAAATATTCATAAATGAAAACCACTTTGCTATGCATATAATTTATTCAATAAGTTTCACAATGAAATGGACTTTCCTCTTTGCCCCCCGAGTAGTAGGAATTAATTGAATGGTTTCCTTCTTGCTTTCCTGTGAGCAAAATCCTTTACTAAGTCCCGTATAACAAATTTTTTCAGCTTCGTCCGCATTTATTGGAAGCAGTGCTAGATTACTTAAGCTATTATGGTCCATTATGCTTCTCGCATAGTTCTATATTAATTTCAATTTGAAGAACCCCTTCGCATAACTAACAAATACAGTGAGCGTCAAAAACAACAAATACGCGACACTAAGTTCTGAAAAGCTAGATGCCAATGACTTTTATCTCACAATTAAAAGTCTTGTAAGTCAAAAAGAATTCTGAACACTTATTTCAGATTTCAGCTGTTTTCAAAGCAAATTACTTCCATCGGAAACGAAGAACCAATATCACAACTGTAAGTTGTTTGAAGTACCTGTGCCCTTCTTAGAATTTCATCATAAGCGAGATGAATTATATTGGAAGAAAACAAAAAGGAAAATTTGGATACGCAAAGATGTAAAACGACAATTGAATTGAGAATTTAGTATATCAAATAGTTTAATATATATGTTAATTCTAAAGTTTGATTTAATATTTCCCGCCGAAGAAAAAGATCAGAACCTATAAAAGCCAACCGAATCGATTTTTTTGCGGTGCTTGACCTACACGTCAAGCCTCCCAAAGTTTGTCGAAAAGAGAGAAGGGTGGAGGAACATTGCCGACTAATACAAAACTGAAAATCATATTGCTTCGACCTATTAGGAGGCTAGGGAGAACGACCCCCTGGAAGTGTCGTGCCCCCCGCATTGCGGGGTTTCGCACCATAGTAGTTACGCCACTGCCTGGAACCCAATCTCTAGGGATGCGCTCGAGTCGAGTCGAGTCGAGATTTAAGCCTGTCTCGACTCGTCTCGAGAAAATGTTGTCTCGACTCGAAAATATGGTGCTGTCTCGACTCGACTCGAATTCGAGTCGAGACTTCTCGAAATTCGAGTTGAGACAAAATATACAAGTTAAAATATACACACACATCAGCCAGAACGTTACGACTACCTACCTAATTGTTAGTATGTCCAAATTTGGCATGAGTAACAACGGCAACGCGTCTTGGCATGGTCGCAATGTTCCTAGGTGGGTCGCTGGAGAGAGTTGGCACCACATATGCACACACAGGTCCTCTAATTCCCGTAAATTCCGGGGAGGGGGTGATGCACCCTCACGTTACGTTCAATCACATCCCAGATGTGATCGATTGGGTTCAGATCCGGAGAGTTTGGGGGCCAGCACATCACTTGGAACTCGCTCCTGTGTTCCTCGAACCACTCCATCACACTCCTGGCCTTGTGACATGGTGCATTATTTTGTCGAAAAATTCCACTACCGATGGAAAACATGGCCGTCATGAAGGGGGTGTACGTAGTCTGCAAGCAGCGTGCGACACCTCGGCCGTCATGGTGCTTTGCTCGAGCTCCACTGGACACATGGATGCTCACCTGAATGTTCCCTAGATAATAATTAAGCCGCAGCCAGTTTGTCTCCGTCCCGCAGTACAGATGTCAAGGAGCTGTTCCCTTTGAACACGACGGATTCGCACCCTCACATCGTCATGATGAAGAAGATATCGGGATTCATCAGACAATGCAATGCTCTACCATTGTGCCAAGGTTTAGTGGTGATGGTCACGCGTTCATTTCAGTTATAGTTGCCGATGTCGTGGTGTTAACATTCGCCATCGTTAGGAGTGTTCGGTGCACTGTGTGTTCAGACTAGTGTTGTGAAGGCCTGTGATGAAAACGGAAATTTTGGGTAAAAAACATTTTTTTACTGTTTTCCCGAGCTGGGGAAAAAACGGAAAATTTGGGTATTATCTGAATCATCATTCTTGTTAATCACAGAATCATTTTAGTTAATATGTTAAATCAAACATATATTTCATAGAGATATCTTCATTGTTCTATGTAAAATTCCGGAAATTTTGAAACCATTAGAAAAAATCATTTGTTCGGAAATATTGGCAAAAACAGGAAAATGTAGTTTAAAAACTATTTGTTGGCCTGATGCTAGTGACCTTACTTGCTGTAACATGTCTGCAACATATACAGTGGGAAGTGGAAAATCCGAACTAATTGGGACGAAAGGTATTCGGATTTTCAAATTGTTCGGATTTTCGAAAATGACCAAGAAAATGTCTTTTAGGCTTACATATACTGTACGGTATGTTCTTCTATCGATACAGTGGTTATTCAGTACATACAGTAATTACAATACCGTACGTAAGGCTACTTACATTTAATGTTTCTGAAGAACTTGCTTGTACTCTAAGTCACACTTAAAACTTATAGGCCTAAGAAAAAATAAAAATAAAAATACATGACAAACAATTACATATAAATGAACTTTTGTAAAAACACTGACTTCACATAACGTCGATAGACACGCTATTGTTTGTTTATCGCTAGCGTTAAGACAAAATGTAAAAAGCCTCTAGGGACCGCGTTCGGATTTTTGACGTTAGGATTATCGACGTCCTAGTGTATATACAATGTATTTCGCTAACGGAATAATACTTAGAGCAACAGGTTTTAATTCTAATTTACACACATATACCGCACAAGTGAGTAAATTTGAGCAGCGAGAAATATATTAAATGAGATTTCCGTTAGTTATTACAGACTAGCAGAATATCCGTTCTTCGCACGGGGAGAATACGTTTCATTTTTGGACACAAACGGCACCAAAACTATGAACTTGTGGAGCCCCAAAACTATGAATGTGACATTAATATCGATAATGTTCAATTATCTTTACATGTCACCATCTTCGTTAGAGTACTAATGGGGCTGAATTTGTGGATTTAAACGGCATCTTCTGTTCATCTCAGCGAGTATGGATTCGAGGCCATTTTCGATCATGTATCAATCCTGCTTTACACTGGATAAAACTGCAAACTATGGTTTAGCCCCTCCCTTGATCATATCCTGGATCCGCCAATATATATATACTGTATATAATGCTCAAAAAAATTAGGGGTTCAGCTGAAATATCACACAAGACCTTAAGATAGTGTATGAATAAGCTTGTGTTTGACTCATATTATCGTACAAGAAGGAATGCTTTAAGATACACTAGAAAAATGGGGCACATACTGGTGTTGGGGCACGGAAAACCTTGTTCACACGGCTCATGACACAAGACGGTTATGTTTGCACCTCTTGAACTGCTCACAAACAGGCAAGCAACAACACTGATTGTTCCTTAATATGTTATATGATCACTTCGAATAGCCAACAGGGCCTCGCACCTGCGTGGCATGGATTCAATCATATTATCGATGAGTTCTTGGGGAATGTTGTGCCACTCATCCAGAAGAGCGACTTCCAGCTCTGGAATGGTTGTTGGATTTACTGGCCTAGCGGCAATTCGTCTGCCTAGCATTATCCAGACATGCTAAATTGGAACGAGATTCGGAGAGCATGCTGGCCACTTCATCCGAGCGATACCCTCAGCATCCAGCATCTCATCCACTAACCGAGCTATGTGATGACTAGACTTCGGATTTTAAGGCAAATGCCTATTTTGTTCCCTTTATAGGAAGTAAAAAATACTTCGGATCTTTACGAATCATGAGGAATTAAGCCTATTAAAACACTTTATAAGTGCCCTAAAAATGCCTAAAATGGAGTTTAGCGCCTATTTTGGCCGTTTTGGCCTAAAAATGCCTAAAACTGCAAAAAATACAAAATTCCTGTATTTTTTAAATAAACTTTTTTTTTAGTGTTGAGTGAAATTTAATTGACAAATCTGAAGGCAGAGTGAGTGTGTTTGTCGAGGCTAATTTTAGTCTAACTCGTATGAAGAAGTGAAACGCAGAGGGTGGTTGTATGTAAAAAATTGTTTCTAAAAGTTGAGCTATTTCTGCTCAAGGTCAAGCCCATTTGTGAAAGACAAAGACAAACCATCCCTTTGCATCCTGCAGACACTGTACTGAAAGATCTCTATCTCTTTCTGTCTGTCTCTCTTTCCCCAGGGGCAAAACCAAAGCTATTGCTAAGTGCATATCGCAGTAACCAATATTCCCCTCCCTGCCGTTCTGCATTCTTGGAACTATTCCACCTTTTCTCTTCTGTAGCGGCTCACTTCAGCTCTTCTGTGATCCGTTCAGCTCTCTGGAATTTGGACAATAGTTTACACACACACATTCACAAATCAACACACAGCTCTATTGAAGCAAGAATCTCTTCGGGTCTTCGCTTTCAATATTTGGGAAAAACCAAAGTCCACGAACAGAAACGATTCATGAAGTGACGCGGTTCAGTTGACTGGAGTATCCATCCATGTATCATTTTCGGGTCAGTGCAGTGATTTATCTTAAACACGTAGTTCAAGAACGATACATCGTCTCTACAACGCATGAACAATTGGACTCAACGGCTTACAGCCCAGTCACAGATCTTGAGGATTCTTAAAAAGAAGTTTTGTATCATACGCAACAATGCCAAAGGAGAAGTCTTCAAAAAGTACCTTGATTCGCCAGTGGTTGCAAGAATTTCCAGATCTAACATACGATGGAAGAATAATCTTTTGTCCATTGTGCAGCAAGCAGGTAAGAAAAGCTATTTTTATTTACAGAATTTATAAATTTAATTAAATCAATTGTACACCCCCCCCTCCTTGTTTCTGTATAGCTAGCTAAAGTAAAACCTTTATCAATGGGAGGTTAACTATTTTAAGAGACAACGTTACTGAGCTGCTGAACTCGTGAAAATCTAATTTACATGGAATTTAGATCAGTTAAGAAAAAACATAAAAATAATCCTGTAACACAGGAAAATCTTTAAAATGTAAAGACTTCTAGCAGCCTGCTTAAATGAAATATATGAACGATGGTTTTGAAAGTGCTAATGGAAGAAAGTGTCTAGACTTACACATTCAACAGTTTTAGGGATTCTCGGGGATCTTGAGAAAAGCGGACATGGCATTCTCGGTTCTTTCCGAAGGACTCCCCCCCCCCCGAAAAAAAGCGGTAAAGGTTAAAAACAATGTAAGTTAAAGTTGACATATTGTGTCAGTAACTCCAAAAGGGGTCCTCTTTTCGGAGAAAAATGTTTAATGCCAGCAATTACTCGACAGTTTCAGGAGCTTAAGAAAACATATTTTTGCTATCTCGTTTTTCAAAAGAAAAAAAAATACGAAAGAAGTTAAGAAAGGCGGGATTCAATTTTTTTTAAATGCCAACAGTTCCAAAAGTTTGAAAGAAGAAATGTGCAATGCCAATATTGATTATCTTTAAAAAGTTAAGGAAACTGGATATATCCTTTCATCCCGAAAATATCTAAAAACGAGGATTTCAGTTTGAAAGAAAAACTAGAAATGTCAATATCTTGAAAAGCATAAAAGATAGGAAAAATGTTTAAAGGCCATTTTTTTTTTTTTTTTTGTTATTTTTCTCGAAAAAGAAAGAAAAGATCTGTTAATAGTTAAATAACGGCGTTTGAGGTTCATAGATTGTCTCAGAACTTGTTTTACGAAGCAGAAACTTGTTTGTCTCTTTGTTTTTTTATTTATCAATTTTGCTCGAGGTGCTACTGTCTATTGTCTTAAGATGCTATTGATTTCCATCCATAGTTACAGACAAATAAATTCCACACAGGGGCAAGAAAAGAACAGTCTGACACTCGTCTAACAAGAATTACAATTGCGGATAATTTTATTTTAGGACAGATCTTAAGAAAGGAAGAATTTGTCTCTGATGTTCTCTCCCCAAAGCCAAAAAAAAAAAAAAAAAAAGGAATTCTAATCGATTGCTCTCTCTCTCTCTCTCTCCTGATGAAGAATATCCATACACCTTTTGTCGCAGGGCCGCAAGAGACAACTAATTTCCAAAAAAAAAAAAAAATTAAAAAACGCCAATTTTATTTATTGTATCATGCTGATGTTCACGCTCAACTAAGGCATTGCTAATACTTTATTTTCGTTCTAACTTTGGTTTCTGTCAGTTGATAGTTGCAAAAATTTTGAATTTTTGAAATTTTAAAACGGCCCTTATTTTAAATTTTTGACAGGTCACTGATTTTCACACTGAAACATTTTAATCATATTTTGGGGAAAATTTGGTTCAAATCAGTTAAAAATTTTGTAAATTACAGTTTTAAAGAAAATTTTAAAGGGACGATATTTTGAAATTTTTCATGCAATTATTTTGGCATCCAAATCTCAAACAAAATATTGCCAAATTATGTTTTAATTTTTGCCAAGTTGGAGTGTGTCAGCATTCGAAATTAAATAAAATATAGTGCTTAAAATTAAATTAGTTACAGTGCTTAAAATTAAATATTATTTCTCAGATATTGATATACAATTTTATTGCTTCTGTCTGTAAATTGGGGATTATTCTGAAGTAAAATGCTCATCGATTAGTCTTTTATTTGATCTGTTCTGATTCGAAATGGGACTGGGGTATATTGGTCTTTAACGAGGTAGACCAACAAGTTTGCCTTTTTGTCAACTTTAAATCAATAATGTAACGTTCACCGATTAAAAAAAAAAAAAAAAAAGCACATTACGACCAGAAAGGCAAGCAAACAGTGATGGTAGTTGTCGCAATTAGTGCTCTCAATCGGGTCAGTTCGGGTCGACTTTTGGTTGGACACCCTCGAGTAACGGGTCGGGTCAGGTCAGCCTAACTCGGGTCACGGGTCGGGTAGCGTTAGACCAACTCAGTTCACCGGTCGAGTCGGGTCACCCGAGATAGTTTGACCCGACCCGACTGGTGAACTGAGTTGGTCTAACGATACCAGACTCGTGACCCGAGTTAGGCTGACCTGACCCGACCCGTTACTGAGGGTGTCCAACAATAAGCTGACCCGAACTGACCCGTTTGAAAATACTAGTCGCAATGTACACGAAGAAAATTAGAGAATTTGAAACCGAAATTAAAGTTAAAACGCCACCATCTTCACTAGTTTTGTAAGAAGCATTTGAAAATATATTTCTAAGCGTTTTTTTTTTTTTTAAGGTTTCTCAGGAAAAGAAGTGCCACTTAAAGCAACACATTGATGGTGCTGGACATCTTGCCAAATCTAAAGCGAAGAAACAACAGAAACAGACACAGTTAACTCAGCCTTCTGGATCTGGATCTGAATCTGGAACTGCGAACACATTTAATGCGGATCTTGCTAGAGCCCTTGTCGCTGCCAACATCCCATGGAACACACTTCAAAATGAAACATTCCGACAGTTTTTACAGAAGTGGTGCCAGCAATCGATACCGTGTGAGTCAACACTCAGGAAAACGTGTTTGGATTCTGAATACAACAATACACTTGATACAATCAGAAAGGATATTGGCGATTCCAGCATTTGGGTAGGCGTCGATGAGACTACTGATGCATGCAATAGATACATAGTGAATGTTGTTGTAGGAAAACTTGATGAAGATGGACCTTCAACTCCTCACTTGTTAAGTAGCAAGGAAATTAAGAAAGTGAGTGCCCAGACAATTGCTTACACCGTGAACAAAAGTTTGCAACTTCTGTATCCTAGTGGTGTGGATGATTCTAAAATTCTTCTTCTTTGCACAGATGCAGCTTCTTACATGATTGCTGCGTTTAAGAACCTAAAACCTTTCTACCCCAACCTCATCCATGTTACCTGTGTAGCACATGCTTTTCATAGAATTTCTGAAACAATCAGGAACGAATTTCCTCAAGTCAATGCCCTCATTTCTAACATGAAAAAAACTTTTTGCAAAGCCCCATCGAGAATCGCTGTCTTTAAAGAAAAACTGCCTGGCATTTCTCTTCCTCCACAACCTGTCCTAACGCGCTGGGGAACATGGCTTGAAGCAGCTTTGTATTACGCAGAGAACTTGGACGCTATTGCTGGTGTTGTTGGCGAACTTCCTGGTGTGGAAAACATTGCAAGTGTTTCAGTTTTGAAGGAACTTTTCAAAGATCCCATTCTCAAAAGAGATCTTGTATATATCAAGTCAAATTTTTCATTCTTACCTACGACGATCACTAAGTTGGAAGCTACGGGAAAGCCACTTAGTGAACAGGTGTCAGTAGTTAACGAAGCCGAAAAGAAAATCCAAAGTGCTACGGGGAAAGTTGGGGAAAAAGTGCAGTGTAAGTGGGAAAGTGTAGTGAAGAAGAATGAGGGATTTCTTGTGTTGGCTCGTATAGGGAAAGTTTTGATGGGAGAGGATGAAACCATCCCCGACGAAGTGGAAATGAAAAATGTATCGAAATTTAAGTATGCTCCTGTAACATCTGTCTCAGTGGAAAGATCGTTTTCGGCAGCAAAGATGATCCTTACAGACAAAAGAGAGAGATTGACAGTCGAAAACTTTGAGAAACTGTTGGTAATTTACTGTTTCCAAAATTACGAATGAGCAAGTTGTGTACTGAATGAATCACCTGATTCACTGAAAACAAAAGATGTTAATAAAAAGGGGTATGTAATAATTTATACTATTATTTTTAGAGCCTATTTTTAATTTTTAGCGCCTATTTTCCTATTTTTAGTACCTATTTTAGGCGCCTAAAATTAAACTTTTTGGTGCCTAAAATTCCGAAGTCTAGTGATGACGAGTATTGTCATCCATAAAAAGGAACGAATCACCAATGGCACCAGCATAAGGAAGAACAAGAGTTTTCGTGATCTCATCCCTATATCTGAGAGCCGTCAGAGAGAAATTTCGGATGATGTGGAGCTCAGTATGCCCACCAATGCTGATTCCTGCCTACACCATCAGTACACCACCATGATACTGGAATGTTTCTCGCACAAACATGGGATTGTGTCGTGTTCTACACTCTCTCCTGATGAAAACACGTCGATTATCAGGCTCTACACTGAATCGAGACTCGTCAGAGAACAAAACATTGCCCCATTCATTGCGTCCCCACTCACGATGTTCCTCCGCCTAAGCTCTTCGATCAACACGGTGTCATGCAATTAATGGGACACACACCATAGGCCTACGTCCGTAGAGACCACCTTCTCGAAGGCGATTGCGGACCGTTTGAGTAATACTGTGCGTCCTGTTGTTGTTCGGAAGGCTTGCGGCAGCAGAGTTGTATTCTGACGCCGGTTTCGACGGGCTGTTAACAAGAGATAACGATCGTCTCTGGCTTTGGTTGCTAGTGGACGGCCCTGTCTTTGTCTTCTTCGAACACTTCCAGTTGTTTGAAATCGATTCCACAATCGGGAAATCACACTCTGTGCCACTCCTATGGCATGTGCCACCTCCCGTCATGACTGACCAGCTTCTAACCTCATTGAGGGCCGCGGTGGCTCAGTGGTAGAGCGTTCAACTCTGGTGCTTGGGGTCCCGGGTTCGATCCCAGCCTCTGCCAAGTGAACTTTGTGGTGTACAAACAGCGTGTGAGTGGGTTTTCTCGGGGTTCTCCCATTTCCTCCCACTTTCTTCATTCCACCCTTTCACTCATTTCTCATCATCACCGTCTCCTTTAGCCTAACCGGCATAACCGTGGGACGCAAAACTTAAAGATTTTTTCCCGGCCCGCATACAATTATAGCTGAATTTGCAAATCATCGCAAATGAAAGTGTCACCATCGATATTAGCGACCGCGAAAACTATGGATTTGACACTAATATCGGTCATTTTGGATTACTTTTACATGTCTCGGTATCCACCCCCTTCCGGTGACCCCCGGCCCGAATAGGGCGTATTTGTAAGTTAATGTGATCAGAGTTTCACCATTGATTTCAGCGACCACGAAAACTATGAATTCGACAGTAATATCGGCCATTTTCTACCACTTTTACATGTCCCTGTAAGCGCACCCTGAGACCCCCCGGTTCGAATTTTGAAAAAAAAAAGATTCGTCTTGATCTGGGGCCTGGGCCAAGGTACCCCTGACTAAAATTTGGTAACTCTCGGTCCACTCGTCTGATCCCCAGGCTGCATACAGACAGACAAACACAAACAATTTGTTTTATTTATATTAGACTAGATAGATTCTTGCAAATTATGCCAGATTTTCAAATTATCTTTCCGAACAAATTTTAAAGACCCGCTTCTACTTATCTTTATATATATACACAGTATATCTATATTTATATCTATCTATATCTATATAGTATATAACAAACGCAGGAATTACACCCTAAATAACGCTCCTGGAGGACCCCTTTCTCAAAAAAATTGCTGGGGAAACACTTGTAGAAACTTCAGTTTTCGTGCCAGACGATTACCGAGACCTGGTGAAAAAAAAAAACTCCTTTAGCGATCGAATTAAAAAAATAGTTCTCCTCAGGTTAGTATTCACTGAGAATATTGTTATAAAATTTAAATTTTATGGGTAAATCAGTAGACTTTGAATACATCCACATCGTATCCACTGAGTTGCGAAATTGTGTACCTCCAGATATGGGCGGTCGAAGAAAATTTTCTAGGGGGCATCTTCAATGTTTGCTATATTAGTCTTGCATTTAATGTGCATGGTTTGTTATATTACGTATACGTGAGCCAGGGAGGTTCATTCTTATCAAACACGGAGATTATGAAGTAGCAGATCTACTGTACAAAATATAATAAAAACATCTCTTTCGGATTTCTATCATCCCGCAGTCCAACCCCGAGACGGAAACATAAGAGATAGGCTTTTTGTTTTTAAACAAGATAACTTGCCTAGCGAATGCTTTACATTGTGAAGATTATATTAGTGAAAATTAAACGAATATAATTTTACAACTTAATATACATATCACTAAATGTTGAGCTCCCTGTTGCTATGTGGTTAGCGTATGCGCCTTTCTCGAACGAGTTTTGATTCATGGTAGGAGCTCATGTGTTTCAAATCCGACGTTAAACTGTACGTTCATGTCTTGTAGAGCTTTGCTCCTGAAAGCGACGCTAAACTATAATCTAATTTAATATTACTAAATATTAAAAAATGATGACTAACCAAGGTGACGTCAATTTGGCAGTCATCAAATCTATTTTATACTTTCACTTAATCCAGTGGATATTAATATAAAAATTACAAGACACATACGCATATAAATACTCAGAGACAAGTACATACACACGTACACATACACAAATATGAACCCTTCAAATCCATTTACATGTGGTGGACTGCGTTGCATCAAGCACTGTTATTTTCGTCATCATCTTCTCATGTATCTGCATTATTTGATTCATCCACAGATTTGTTATTTGTACGCATCATTCATTTTTGCATTTTCGGGAGGGTTCAGGGTTCTTTCTTCATTTAAAGAGTCGGTTCTCTGTATTGGAAAGAGAATCAGGGGAGGAAGGGGGAATTTATACTTTAAGAATGGATAACATTTTAAGAAATATATACAAAACATGCCGCTTCCGACGCAGCACTGAAGCATTTCTTTTAGCGGTCATACCCCCTCCCCTCTCATGTTGTAAAGTGAGAAGGGACAGAAACATCCCAGACACTCAGGGTTCAGTTGACAATAATAAAACTATGGGTAAGTAAACATCTTGTACAGAGTCACGTTTTGCTTATTTTTGAACATTTCTGTGAATTCAACAATACAACAGCAGAAATAGTAACTGGTTTTATTACTCCAACCATCGCTTCAACTAAGGGATAATTCCCAACGGTCAGTGAGCCATCTATATTTTCGTTCTTTTTCTGTTCTCCAGAGGAAAGAATGAGATTTTGCCAAGATGCTAAAGTCAAGATGCTAAATGCTAAATGGGAGTGAATTATGCTAGATCTAGCACCAAGATGCTAGATATGGCTTCACTGGCGGGCTTCGATATCTACAGAACTTTCTGCCAAAGCATAAAAAAAAACAATAGCACAATGGTTTCGATAACATATGTGTGGTCCTTCGGTAGGCTACACATCTGGTAAGAAGCTCATCCCAAAGAGTAGTTTGGACAAAAGACTGGTAGCCGGCTTGTATAGATAATTGAATTCAAATATTCAAGTATCCATTTACTGAATGCCCATATCGTGTATGCATGCATTTGCATGCATTATTTAATAAGTAAATAAAGTACACACACAATTAATTATCTCAGTGATAAACGGTGTTTATTGAAAAAAAAACCCTCTCCAAACAATGAAGATTAATCATAGACTGGAGAAATGGTTATCCTTCGTTTTCATTATCATTTGGCCATGAAACAAACGCCTGACAGATATACAACCCCTATATACAACTATGTGATGTTAGAATGTATAACTCGTAGGGTATGATGCTTTACTTTTTCAGAAATTTCAGTACTTCTAGTGAAATGAAATCTTTAGTTTTACGTCCCACAGTTATGCCGGTTAGGCTAAAGGAGACGGTGATGATGAGAAATGAATAAAATGGTGGAATGAAGAAAGTGGAAGGAAACGGGAGAACCCCGAGGAAACCCACGAGCATGGTGTTTGTCCACCACAAAGTCCACACGGCGCGATCTGGGATCGAACCAGGCACCCCATGCACCGGAAGAGACGCCCTACCACTGAGTCACCGCGCCCCCAAAGTACTTCTTGTGTACCCCTATAAATGTAATAAAGAACTAATGGCCATGTTTTTTTATATAAAAATATTCAATTAGAACTGGACAATTTACATAAAATTTGGAATCGACAAATGAAAACGGCACGTTTCTAGCACTTGTGGGTTCGAGATCTCATTGTTGAAATGATTGGAGACAAACATATAAACTTTTCTGTGAGGAGAAACATATACGCGTAAATCTAGTATTTTAATATATAGATAATAATTGGAATAGTTTCGACTGCTATTTTTTAATATTCGCAATATTGAAATTTTTGAACTTAAATTTTTCGCGTGTTTGAAAAAAAAAAGAGATTTCATTACTAGTAAAATTAACCTAATACAAACATATTTATTTTTTCAATTTTTCCGGAAAATCGAAAAAAACGTTTTTTTTTAAAAAAAAACAGGTTCAAAATTTCTGGAAATTTGACAACACTAGTTCAGACACACTTGTATTTTGCCCAGCATTAAACTCTGATCTTAGTTCCGACGCAGTTCGCCGCCTGTTCTGTTTTACCAGTCTGCCCAGCCTACGACGTTCGACATCTGTAATGAGGTGGGGGCACCCAACCCGTCGAAATTTCGACGTCTTTTCCCCTTGGTTTCGCCACTTGCTGAAGACAATCACCATAGCACTCCTCGAACACCTGACAAGTTCTTCAGTTTCCGAAATTCTCGTGCCGAGTGTTTCTGATCGAGCTCTTTCTTCAAAATAATATTAAAAATTATAGAAAAATTTTCGAGACATTTGAGTCGAGTCGAGAATTTTAACAGCTGTCTCGACTCGACTTGAGTCTCGACTCGAAAATTCGAGTCGAGAAATACGTTTGTCTCGACTCGTCTCGAATTTTACAAAGTGTGTCTCGACTCGAATCTCGAGTCGAATTCGAGTCGAGTCGAGTCGAGATTCGAGACATGTCTCGACTCGTGCGCATCCCTACCAATCTGTTTATCCTTAAGTATTAAAATTTAATTTATTCCCATGTCTTTTGCTCTTTCCTTTCTCTCTTTCCTTCTTTTCTCATTTTGTTTAGCTTTCCATACTTTTTCTGTCTCTGCATGATGCGTATAATTCTTTTCGTTTCCTTTGCATTAATTCCTATCTCTTTGAACTTAAAGTGGATGGAATTTCTGCAGATTTATCTCGTGGTTGTTTCTCTAAGTGATGCTCTCAGATAGTAATACTTTTTCCTCCAAATGGAGGAATATCCTGGCATGTTATGTTTTGGGGCATGTATTTGCTGTCATGTTGGTTGTCCAACTATCAGACATACAGTGAAACTATTCTGCTACTGGAAAACGTTATCATTTCTTATGTATCCAACCTCCAGTTATTACTGTCGTTGACTGTACAAACTGGAAGAGTGCAGTGGGCAAAATAACAAAGAAAAAACGTCTTAAAATTTTCTACTCGCTGCATTATCGTACGACGCGCAAACTTATCGAGAGATAGCGTGGCGGAGTGGGAAGAATCCTCGATTTAAGTACAAAGGGTCTCGAGTTCGATTCCCGTTCGAGTCAAGCTTTATTTTTTGCTTCAGCCAATAAAGTAGCCATTTGTAACTATAAGTAAAATATTAATTCGCCATATGTTTATAATGAATCAAAATAATAGAAATTTTCAATTACTTGTAAAATCTTTCATGTTCCATGTTAACTAGGAGCAAAAATTTAATCTCTTCCGTAAATATTATTGTTACTACAGTCGTTGTGTGAAAAATGTTCTTGGAGCTTCGTGTCTACATATGTTGACAGTGTGAGAATTACAAGAGAAATGAGGGGGAAATCTTTGGTTATAGCAACATTAAGTATTAGCAAAGGGGATTTCCTTCTCAACTCATTTGTAATTCTTACACTGTCAACAGATGTATATACGAAGCGTCAAGAACATTTATTTCGCAACGACTGTCGTCAAGGGCGCCGATTCTGGGGGAGGCTGGGCTTTCCAAAGCTCGTGTAGGCCTTATGTATTTTTATGATTGTGTATTTTTATTTGTTTTTTCTTGTTACAGGTATTGATGTATGTATTTTTTATGAATGCCTCGCCTCCAAAATTTGCAGAGAAATCGGCGCCGTTGACTGTCGTAACCATAATACAACTCGTGATATCAATATATTTACGGAATATATTAAATTTCCTTGCTGGTTAACATGGAACATTGAAAGATTTTACAAGTTATTTGAAGATTTCTATTGTTTTATTCATTATAAACACATGGTGAATTAATATTTTACTTATAGTTACAAATGGGTACTTTATTGGTTGAAGAAAAAAGAAAACAAAGATTGACTCCAAAGGGAATGGAACACGGGACCTTTTGCATATGTGTCGCACACTTTACTCATCCTGCCACCCCGTTACTTGATAAACTTGCGTGTCGTACAGAATATTTGTCGAGTTGAAAACTTTTTGAGGACGGTTTTTCTCCGTTATTTATGCCCATTGCGCTCTCCCAGTTTGTAATATTAACTCATTAAATGTGCACTAGCACTTCGCAAATAATGGCCCCGAAGTTCACTTACCAAAGTATGCCTTCTCCTTATGAAAAGAACACCACAGAAACATTTGCTGAACTCACGTTTATATGTGCCCTTGAGCGATGTATGTCTACTCTCAAGGTCAATCAAGTGATAATTATGTTTCAGTTGTGTTGGTATGGCTTGCAGCACTTTCGCCGTATTTGTTTTGTTCCTAAACGTTAGTTGTATGGAAGATATAGACAGGAAGAAATTACATCTATTTTATTTTAATGTATTAGTATCTCCTTGCAACAGTGAAGCTGTATGAGGCGAGTCATGACGTGTGAAATTTTACTTTGAGGTTCATAAGGAAAATGACTTTTCGCTTTCCTCTTCGCACGAATTGACAGAGAGGCAACGTAACAATATACTGTGTCTTGACGGGTTGATGCATAATCATTTCAAAATAAATGACTTCTAAGTAGAGTACATTTCACTAGAGACTCTGCTTGTGTGATGATGAACATTCGATGTTCTTAAGTCATACGGTAAATTCAAAGAACAAAAATGAATGTATTTGGAAAGAAACGGAAATAAATATAGAAAAAAAGAAATAACAATTAAAACACGAAAGCATTATTTACTTGTTAGGGAATTTCATTGTGTATGAATACATTTCCCATTCAAAGTATTGACAGAACGAGAATAAATTACTCGTATTGTCAATGATTTTCTACGACAAGGTAAAAGAACTGTCCAATACTTTACGGTTTATATGAATTGGTAGTAGGTGAACAACATAACACAGGTGTTTAAGACATAATGCTTCTAATCACAGGGACGAGGGTTCTATAGAGTAAAATTTTCGTTTTCTTTATTTAATGCAGCAATTTTCTACGCCTTACGAAATAAACGCAAAAGTAGTTGAATTATCAGAGGTGACAGAATTTGTAAGTAAAACGGAATACATGGTTGTTTCATGATACGAGTTTTGAACCAAACAAGTCTTTGAAAACTTTGAACACTTTCCATTGCTTGATGTCAACGTCTGTAGTACATTCGACTCAAGCAGAATGTGGACAATTACTTTTATCTTTTTCCATAACGTTTTTCTTCACGCTGATAGGAACTTCATTTTGTAGATTAGCAATATATTAGTTAATTTCTTCAGATAAACTATATACTAAATTTCATATCTCTCGCTGCTGGCGCTCATGGAATTAAAATAAAATTAAAATACTCCACCGTTGTCACATTTCTAAAATTGTTAGTGAATAACTAAATTGAAAGTGTTCGAAATGCGATGTGTCAGGAATTCACTACTTGTTCATTTAATTAAACGTTTTCGACGGTTACTGATACTTAAAGGTTGCCTAGGATAAAGTTACCTAATTTAATAATGTGACCGCAAGACGAGATTGTAGGTTGTTTCGTCTGGTCTTGTGTAGAAAATTATATAACTGTCTCGTCTCGACGTCTCGTTATTTATATTTATTTATCGAGACAGTACACGAGAAATATTTTGTATAGTGTTAGCACGGGACGAGACGAGGCAGTTTAAAATCTCTACTCGTCTCGTTTCGTGAAAGTGCTGACTCGTCTCGAAAGTTATATGACTGTCTCGTCTCGAAGTATCTCTATTTAATTAAATGTGTTATAGAACTTTTACCTAAATAAATGCTTACAGAGAAAATTAAACATTTACTAGGGTAGTATATAAAACAAATAGATTGAGGGAAAGGTTCTATAATGGATTTAAGTAGTGCTTGCAGGAGACATTCATATAATTTTTGAGACGATACGTAATGTGAAAATTGATTAATAAATTCCCTCCATTAGTGCTTTTAAGAATTAGAATTTACTGGAAAGCTTTCTTTAGGCACAAGGAGCACATAGGCAACACTTACGAAACCTTTGCAAACAAAAAGTGAAGAGTAGTAATAAAGCTGCAAGATGACATTTTTTCATATTTTTATATCGTGGTGAGTCTTAAACATAGAAGTTTAATTGTTTCTCACATACAAAAAACAAGAAGTTATAATAGTTAAAAAATTTCTCAGTACGAGGTTCGAACAGCTTAAAATCACATTTACTGACCGACTTTACAATTTCGTGTTAATAATTTTTGCTATCGATTTCTTACAAACGATCTCCCTGTTCTATTAGAAGACATGATTTTCATTATTATAGTGTTCCAATTCGTCCCTTTTGATAGATAATTTCCACTGTTTGCTTTATTTATATGGAGTCTAAAGATATTGGAAATTATAGAAATATTTGATTAAATGTTTTATTTGTGGATGTGAATTCACATTGTTCGCATTGTCAGTGATGTAGAGGTCTCCGTACTACGTTGAATTACAGAATTCTTCCTCAGTTTAAAAAATAACCTTTTCAATAAAATTGATAATTTTCGTAACATCGACCAAATTAAAGTTTTTTTTCTAATTTCTGTATTTCTGTATTTTGCTACTATTTTCTGTATTTCTTTCTCCCCTTAGGATACGCTTATAAATCAAAGTTAAATGAGAAAAACCAAAGCTGGCTTACCTTACAAATCAATTTTAAACGTTTTAACTATTTTGTGAATTTGGCTATTTTATAAATAGATAATGGGAATTTAAAATATTTTAGAATTTGATATTTTTCATCTCAAAATCAAAATTTTTGAATGTGATGGGACAAGTATCAACTTGCTCATAAACAGAGTTTGATCTGTTTATCTTAAATGGGTTCTAAGACATATTTTGATATTGTGATCAGTGTTGTGACGTAGATTTCCGAAACTTCCGGTTGGAATTATATATCTAAAGTCGCAATCACACTTAATTGTTTGCATACTTCCACAAAACATACAAATACCAAATTTCGCATATATGTTCATCATGTCATATGAGTAACCGGAAGATTCCGGTATCTCGAAAATGCCGACATTTTCCATGTGAATGAAGTCTGGAAATATTTCGTCGTTAAGATTCGTTTTCGTTTGGTCGCACAAATCGAGAAAATGTGAAATTTGAAATGGCTGTTGCTAGAACGTCGAAATTTCGAACTCTTGTTTATTCAGATACGTAGTTTGCGAATCCGAGATTAAGCTTGAAATAAACAGTCATCTTCAGTGTAACAAAGTGGTAGGAATATTTTAAGGGCGTCTAGTTCTAGACAACTTTTTGGTATGGTGGAATCACGAAATTTTGTTTAAATGTGTAGATTACAGCGTAAGTAAGGGGGGAAATTGAGCATGTTGGAAAAGTCGTCGTCTTCGATTCAAGATGGCGGTTCAAAAGTTTGTTTTCATGAAAATTGTTAGTTGTAATCACGGTAGGACAGTCACGTATTGTTATATTATTAAGGATGAAGTGTAGTTTAAGCGAAGAAACAATTCATTGAAGAAGTCGCCATCTTGAATGCAAAGTTGCCATGTTGTTGAATTGGCTTGATTTACCTTGTTATATGCTATGTTAAGCATAATAGAAAAAGCCTAAATCAACTTACTATCGTTCCTCAGAGGTAACGTGTCCGCTTCCTAAGTAACAGGTCTGGGTTGTATTCCCGGGAAAACTTATTTTTGTCTTGCATTTTTTCTTATTTCCATTGCTTCGTGTTAGCAAAATAGTTTGTGTTCGTATTGCGCGAACAAAATATTTTCATTATTACATACGTAGAGGGAAAGGATATATTTATACGGCAACTCTTGAAATGTTCACGAAACGAGACAGTATGTTCGAGTGAAGCTTCGACAAGTATTTAAAAACAGACTGAAGTATTTAAAAACAAACATATGTACCTTTGGAGATGGGGAATCACCAGTGTTTCTTTCAGAAACAATGTTCCGGGGGATCACAGTTAGTATTCCGGTGGGCACTGTTGACAATATTTTATTTATTATTGTATTATAGACATATTATTTGGTCTCCTGCGGGGGCACTTTGAGAGCTCCAAGGAGGCAGTATGCCCCCAAAAAGGTCTCGAAAAAGTTGGGCATCATTTCCACTATATAGTGTCCACACCAGACAACAATACATTTTGTCTCGCGACAACAGTGTGTGCTTCAAACCAAGAATGATTGCAAAATCTCCCCTTTTATGCTCCTCGTTTAGATACTTGCTTATACCACATTTGGAGTCTATACCAAAACTGAAAAAGTATAAGATTATAAATTTTAAAGAAATACACACACATACATACCTTTTGTCAATTGTCTCGTCGGAAGCGTATATAAATATAATATATGAGAAACATGGAAAAGTGCCCCTTTCGAGTCAATAGTGTGTGGCGGGACCGGTTGGAATGAAATGCCGTGTATAATAAACTCAACTTTATTAGCAATCAATAGATATATGCTATGAAAATATACACAGGTACTCTTTCATAATTATGACTAGATTATATCACTAAAATCACTTAAAACAATCAATATTACATTTAGCTTTCCTCGCTTTTTATTGTGGCACACAATTATTGAAATAAATGCGCGCCTTTTTAATTATGCATACATACTTTTATATAATGGTTTCTGAATTATATCATTTATTTACAAAACGTTGTTATGACAACCTAAAGACAAAAACTCATCAAAAAATCATTAGAATCAATTTTGATTCTCTTTCCTTTTTGTATTTCGTATTTTTCTTCTTCAAACTGGTCAGTGCATATTTTAAAATCACAGATTGTCCAGAAATATAAAAAATATTTAAAAATACACAGAAAATACAAGAAAATGCAAGATGTTACATCATGTCGCCCGAACTAGAGGACTTTTTTTATTGGATCTACAAATAAAAGAAAAGGATCCTGGACTGTTAAGTAATACATATATTAATCATTCAAGTTTTCGAATGCAGCTCGTATATATGAAAATTATAATTCATATAAATATGATATTTAATTTTATAGGAATATTATTATTATATTATTTTAAAATTTTTTCATTGACTTCATTTATTTATACATTTCAACGACGATGAGGCAATCGAAATTAGATTCACAAGTTATTTAATTTTAAGTCCCTTTTGGGTCCCTTAAATGCTTGTTACAAGTTAATAATTATTTACTCTAGCATAATGAAAAAGATGTATGTATGATATTCACATGGTTGTTCTTTGAATAAGGAAGGCTCAAATATAGGATATATTCAACAAAATATAAATTAAAATGAAAATATTGACAGTATTTGAAATATAACTCAATAATTAACTTCTTATCAAGAACACAAATGTACGAATTGTTCCATTTGTTGATTCATTTAATTATCTTTATAGAATTCAAATAAGATACGAATATCAAACAAAATCATAACGATATTTTAAAGCGAAATAAAGCAAAAATCAATTGAATACGATTTACTCGGACGCTGTAACTTTAACTTGTTACATGACCAACAAATTAATTCAAGTTGTTTTGAAAGTCATAAATCGGGATACAGTCTTGCGCGTTACTTATAGGCCCTATCTATAGTTCTTTTTTCTTATTTTGAGAATTTGTGTCATCTAAGAAATTTCTGCGAAATCCAATAATGAGATCTAATGAGTACATGCTTCTTAAGTGTACGATTACTATTACTGTTGCTACGAAGATTAGGTTCGGTTACGCGATTACTATTACTGTTAGTACTAAGATTAGGTCCGGTTATCTTATAGGTAAATTTAGCTTCAGTTTTCATTCGTCTTACTGATGGTGAAATGTCGTGTCTCCTAACATATCTGTATCTATTCTTTCCACAATAATCACGGTACTTTGTCCTACTACGGGTTTTGTTTCCTCTGTAATTAGGTTCGGTTACATTACCGGTACATATGAATCTAACATTACTTTTCACATTGGGATCACACTTTAATCTCACATGAATGTTTCGAATTTGATTTCCATTAAGGTTAGTTTGGTTCAGGTTAGTACTGTGTTGCACCATTGGATTTTCGAAATTTTGCAATGTCACACTTAGATGCCTGAAGTCAACGCACTGCATCCAGTTCGGTGAAAACACCATCGGATTGTTCACTACTATCATTTTAGTCTTTTCGTTGAATAAACAATTCAACAGATTCAACTCAATCAGCCAATTACTACGAACATTCGTGGGAACACACGTTCTCTTTCGGATTTCAAGAACACTGAAATCAACTTTCTTCCTGCTACATGAACCAATGTCGTGTGCAATGAGCTACAGAAATTCTTGCTGTACAAAGTTCGCTAGATAGGCAACCCAACTAACGCCTGCTCTAAGATTAATTATGCCTGGTAGTAGCTAGCACAGCAGCATGATGTTGCCCCCAACTGTTAAAAGCACAAATCGTAAAGAGTGCTTTTGTGCTGAAGTGGAGCGAAACGCTGGCTGACGAAATGACTCACTCATACTTGTACTCACAGTACTTCTTGTTTGTATGATACACACGTAAAACTATACACAGCCATTTGAAAAAATATACGGATAACAGAGGCGCTGATGAAAAGATAACAGTCGGGGGACTTAGTTAATCTTACAGTTAACTCAAATGAGGATTATATAAACAAGTTTACTTAGTTCAAATAACTATAAATATCCGCGTATCATGAAAGACAAATCTTACTTTGATGGAACTCGAACTGACCGTTAAGAGTGATCTACGCGCAACCGCTTAGACCATTTTTTATTTTCTTTAAGTTAACTGATTCACCGAACGTATCTCAGTAACTTGTCTCTATTTTCTACTCGGTATACACATTTTACAGTTATTTCCAATAACCATTAACGACAGGGACACAAACACAAAAACAGTTAAAATTCTCCGAGCGGGAATCGAACCCGGAACGCCGTACACCAAAGGCACACGTGCTAGCCACTAGACCGTCAGGGAGAGCAAATGAAATGTATTTTGTAGTGTCTGAAGTTCAAGCTTATTTCACCCTGACGTAATATGTCTATAGATCGTATGTTTATGTTGACCGTATTTGTTATTTTGAGGAATGATGTGTGTTATTGATATAGGTTATATTACATATTCGTCCATAAATATTATATAAAGTATAAGAATTATTCATGATTTGTCATAGAAATTCACTGGTGAATGCACAATAGACAAAGAATGCAATTGGAAGGAGAGTTCGGCAGAGATGATATCTTCCGCCGACATTATTTAATATCTATCTAGAAGAGATAGCGAAGAGGAATCTACATAATGGAGATATTATTTCGCTAGGAGGTAAAATAATTAGGTGTATACGGTTTGGGGATGATATGGCTGTTCTTGAAGAATATAAAAAGAAAGTCAATAAGATGTTGAAAACTTGAGAAGAGTTTGTAAAGAATATAGGATGAAAATAAATGTTAGAAAGTCAAAATCCATGGTGATTGGAACGAAGTGATCGGTATCAAATATAGAAGTAGGAGCGGAGAGAATACAACAGGTGACTAGTTTTGTCTGGCAAGTAACACATCCCAAGTGTAACACTCCGATTTTGATAAAATTTGCCATCTCCAAAGTGTTAAACAAATTTGGAAAATATCCCTTCTTTAAATTTCCAGAAAGACCTAATCTCTTCGGGATTTTTGAGAGCTTCACCCCGAGGAAAAGATAAAAATCCATGAAAATGATTTTATCTAGAATAGAAATACTAAAAATCCTTTGACCCTGAATTAAGGTTTTTGGAATGATATGCTGGGACTCAATGATAGATTTCAAACAGAAAATGCTGACAAAGCGCGAAGCAATTTCTGCCTCTACGCAAATCTTAATAAATACGGATCTATCTAATAAAATATGCGTAAACCCGTACGCTTAGCTATGCCCCAAGGAATACTCTTAGGCAAACAAAGTTTGTCCGTATCGCTCCCCGGAAGATCTACTAAATGCTGAACCAAAAATTCGTTCAGGGTAAATATTTGTTCAGTGAGGTAAATATTTGTTCAATTTATTACTTTTACTATTTCGAGCACCAAACATCACGTTTACTATCTGAAAACAAAACAGGATATGTTCACCTAAATGGAAGCATTCATTACTATTTAAAACTCTAGTAATGGAAGCTAATATGGATTGTACAGAAATATCTTTGCGGCGTCTCCATGGAACATACATTGCCTTGTTATCCTTACTATTCTAGGAATCAATGCACATCCCAACACAATCATTAGGTCTCGCATCAATAAGTACTTTATTTAATGCGAAGTTCATTAAGTTTTCAATATAGGCCGCAGAATTTCTCATGTCTTGATTTCCCCTTGGTCTAAACGCAATTTCATGTCCCGCCAAGTTAAACTTAGCGAAACTTTCTGCTTTCACTCACCACTTCAAAGTGACCTTCCCTTGTATTTTGAACATCTCTTTGGGCACTACGTTGCCCCATAGGGACGTAGGCAGTCGTCCCGGGCTGTGGAGACCTCATCCCGTAACCCCGAGTATCGCGTGAACATTGTACATTTGATTGTTCTACTTCTTCAGCTACATCATTCACTCGATTTTGTCCAATTTCAGATAGTTCATTAAACAAGGCCTCCACATAGTCAGATGTTCCGTATTCATCACAATTCAAAACAACAGCGGAATTTTGATTTATGTGTACAATCTGCCTCACTAACTAATTCTTCATTAATAATTTCATAAATTAAATTACAATCTTCTTCTTGAAGTGTATTTTCCAAGGGATGACTTTCTTGGTGGACCGAACTTACGGGATTCTGAACAACAGATGGCACCCCATTATTAACAGAAATAAATCGCGAACCATAATTACAAAATTCGGCTACCTCCCCTACATTTATCCTATCAACTTGTCCCTGATTAAAATAATGTAAGTGTACAAATTTATCATATCGGCAATTGACATTACGTATTGTAAGATTACAGCCTGATCGTTTCGATAAAACTGAAGAAAATCAAAAGCAGGGTATTATACTTTTCAGTTCCCCGTGGTTCGTGGCGTTGCTTATCCATGATTTGCCACGAAGTCTCCATCTGTAAAAAAACAAAATAATTTTAAGTATTTTACAAACAAAATAAATAAGTACAACATATGCAACAAAATTTTCTTGAAAAAAGTCATCAAAACAAGTATGCTGTGAAAATATTAAAATTCATTCATTCTTTAAAAATTTTCTTAGTGTTTTCATCACGTCAATAATTAAACTTGAAAAAATGTGAATGAAAGATAATAATAGGTTCGCTAAAATCATTATACATAAATCAACTAAGTACAAATTATTTTATTTAATTCTTAATACTTATTCATCGTTCGAAATACTTTTTCATTATTCAAAATGCTTGCATACATATAAAATCTTATAAGTATTATTTTCTAATAAGTCATATTTTCGTTAACATTAATCTAAATATTTGTTTCAGAATCATTGTTAATGACAATTCAATCTTAAATGATCAAATATGTATATTATAAATGTACTTACGATTTTCTTCTTCTAATTTAATATGTTAACTTTGGTAGAAGTCTTACAAAAAGTTTTGTTTTCTACTTGCGGCGTTTTCTATCGCTGTCTCTTGCGCTCAACGCCGTTGTGAAAAAAAATCTTTATGTATGTATGTACAACTGCAACAATAGGTTGATATTGTTACTAATTTCCTTTTATTCTTATGTTACAATAGTTCTTTTTTTGTGTATTAACTTTGATATTTTTATAATAAAATATTAGCTTAAATTTGCACAAGCAACAAAATACGTCATGCAGGTGTTCTCACCAGCAAATATATAATAACATTCCTTAAAAATGCGGTATATATACTTTATAAGTTAATAAACTGGTTCAAAGCAGTTTCAAGATGTTTAAGCAGCTGTGCCAACGCAAACAAAAGAAATTCCTTCCATCACTGATAAAGAATTTTTTTACAACAGTGGGGAGGAAAGCTAAGGAATACCGCGCCAATGAAAAAACTTTACTGACGATAAGGGGAAAATACTGGAAACAAACAACAATCTTTGCGCTGCCAATCAAAAACTTTACTAATGGTAGGGGACAAAGATAAAGAAATTCCGCTTTTCTAAGAATTGCTTGATAAAGGAAACAAACAACAATGCTGATGGCGCTAATCGAAAACTTTACTAATGGTAGGAAAAGCAAATTATTTATTACTTTGCAACTTTTAGTATTTTCGGAACAATTTTAGTATGCTCACATATATTAGTATTTTCGAAACAAGTTTCCCTTTACGAGATTTCATTAAAAGCGATCCGTAAAAAAGGAAAGTAATAATTTTAATAAAAATTAATTACTTATAGGTTCACAGCGTAGCTGTTCTTAGAAGCATGCTTAGCATACGATCCAATGAATAAACAGAGCTTCCTACGGAAGCGAATGAATAAAATAATCACAGCCTATAATTTTATCGGATCACATTCAATTTTAACAAAGAGTATTATTGTAAATAATACGACTTGTACGTTCGCAACGTAGCTGCTCTGATGAGATTTCAACAGACGTTTACTATGATCACACAAAGTATTCTTATGAGCTTCTTCATGAAGCGATCCAATTAAAATAATCACACTGTACGTGTGCTTATGAGTTTCTACAAGAAATGAACGAATAAAATAATCACACTCACAGAGTGTTTGAGTAATTTATTACGAGAAGTGAAATGAATGTTGCTTGCAGAACTTCCTATGAAAGGAATTCAATTAAAAATTGCTATGGAAGCAATCCGTGAAAGATAAAAATTGAGAGTAAAATGCTATGTATGTTCAAAGTAGTTTATCGCCGTTAACATTTTATTTCAATTTCTATAAAATATTAAAACTTAAATAATCAACTGAATTAACATGTACTACGTCCTATAGTATGCACAACGTTCACATTAATACTAACTGCTAACCAGTAGGTATCGCGCCCACTGCACCTACAATCAAGTAATATAATCCAAATACGTATTAATATGCACTGTACATATTTGCTATAGGTACCACAGTTAAAAAATCAAACTAATATAAAACTGGCGGGACATTTACTAATTCATACGATACGTATACCGACCACTACGGCTACTTCCTATACGTAAAACAAATCAATATAAAAATGGCGGGACGTTAATACTAATTACTAACCAATATGTTTATTAACTACTGCATCTATTTGCTGTACATACAACACATAAACACGGACTAATATTTATTTGGCGTGAAATTTTAACGTTGCCTAAGTGTTAGTCAGTACATATGTTCACCAGTACACATATTTCCTATGTTTATGATATATAGCGGATAAAAATTAAAATAAGTTTGGCGGAAATGAGGCGCTAAGACTAATACAAAATGCTATCCATTACTTACTACTGTACATATTTCCT
The DNA here is from genome assembly GCF_964235325.1 of Thermobia domestica. NCBI lineage: Eukaryota > Metazoa > Arthropoda > Insecta > Zygentoma > Lepismatidae > Thermobia > Thermobia domestica. The sequence goes on along the minus strand of NC_137463.1, from coordinate 138,481,594 downwards.
ATACATAAATACAAACAAGGTATAAAACGTGCTTATATATGCTTGCTGGCAAAAATAATCCGTTGACGTTTATACTCACTCGTAGCCATTATATTTACCTACCAGTGCACACATGTCCTATAGTTTATGATATATAGCGGATAGAAACGAGTAAAATATGTTTAGCAAAAAATGAGCCGCTGAGGCTTATACAAAGTGCTAGCCGGCCATTGTGTGTACGTGCAATAGTATACTAATAGATGTATGGTGTAAAATGAGCACGTAAGCCTAATACAAAGTGCTATCCAGCCACTAAATATATTTCCTCTATATTATTACATTCAATGCGAAAAAGGTTACCATTTATTAATTTATACGGCCAGTATGCCAACCACTGCGTCTGTGTGCTCTGCTTTATTACATACGGCGAATCAAAGGTGGGAGATTTTCACATTCATGTCAATACTACGTGCTAGCTGATAAATATCCCATCCACTGCGTCTATGTGTTGTATACAACGCATAAAACATACTAATATAAAAATGGTGGAAAAATTTCACGATTACTAAATGCTAGCCGGGCACTGTGTATACGTACAATGGTCTACTAATATATGGATGACGCTAATACTAAGTGGAAGCCATCATATATGCCGCACAGATCTCCTATGTTTTATTACATACAAATATAATCCGTTCATGCCAATACTAACTGATATCCGGTATGTTTGCTATTCATTGTGCATATCAATACGTACCATACATAAAAATCGGATTAAAATGTGCGAAAACTACATGGTAGCCATCAGCGATACCACCCACTGCACGCCAAGGCTTGTATTATGCAATGTCGCCATGTTTTATTTTTAACATTACATTTAGTGAATATTACGGAATTGCTGACGCTAGTTTTTTTATGCAGTACGTTTACTGATCATCCATAGAAATTAATGTATACTGCATACAACATTGCATGCCTTAATATTGTTAGCTATTGCGTTACTACGCACTGTACATCTATTTTTCACAACCTTAGGCAGTATTCCGTACTGTGTATAACATAACATGCCTTGCAGGTAATGCTGTATCGTACATGGCGTTTACTAAGCGGTGTGCATTCATACGCAGTATTTAGTGTTGTAAATAGAAAAAAAAACGTTCGTTTTTTTCAGAAATGTACGTTTTTTAAGAAAAAAAAACATTGCCTCTTGTTTTTTTCAAAATTTCGTTTTTTTTCAAATAGTCATTTCTAATGCATCTTACGTCTATTTAAGTATTAAATATTTTTATGTAGGTATAATCACCGTAAAATGCAATATAAATTAAACGCTAGATACTGATACGCTACAAATATTTTACAATTTACATGAATACCATACCTATTAACAATTCGGGTTTCAGCAGTTTTCATCAATATCAACTAAGAAATAAAAGTAGAAATGAAATTTTGTTTTTTCGTGAAAGCAGGTCTTTAATAAGTACGAAAATAATGTCACGAATAGTATAAAATTCATATAACTTGTCTAAAGATAAAAACTAACACTAATTTGCCTAATAGTATTTTTCTAAATGTCATACATAAATTATTTGTCGACTAGATACATATGATATGCAGAGCCGGCTCTACCATATATGCAAAACGTGCATTTGCATGGAGTGGCAAGTTTGGATGGTCCGGCAAAATCTGTCATAAGTATATTATTTAAATTAAATATTTCTTGTTGGAAACAGACTTTATGATGATGGTAGTTACATTTACTAAGCTGACCTTCTATTTGAATACTACATTCATAAATTATGTTTAGGATGCATTAGTTTAAGGCCACATGGACAATGCTAAAGCAAATAGTCGAATAAATCCGAGCACAAATTGCTTGATTGTTGCCAAATGCAAGAATTCAATTCTCGAATAGTAGTGAATATCTGTTCCATTTAGTAAGTTATCACAGTTTTGATATGACAACTAATCTTGTTTTTGTCAGAAACAAGTTCCTTATCATTGAAGATAGAAACAAGTTTTTTAGAAAATGTTAACAGATATAGAAGAGAAATCAAGAAATAAAGATAAAAGAACTAGTTGCACTGGAATTGCAAACTGATACATTGAGATTGAAGCTCGATAGCGAATTCGATAAAAAGGATTACCATCTATCCTCTGCAGGTGTGTTTGCTTTATGTTTCACTAACATAATAGATTAATATTTAAAAAACACACACACACAACGGGATTGCATTTTTAGTGAGTATTTAACCCTTATCCGGGCAACCGGGGCCTCCCAGGCCCAGTAGCTTCATTTTTCTAAAATTTCTCAATAACCATACATATTTAGAAGACATAAAATACTGAATTATTCTATCTTTCGTCGAAGTTAAAATCATGAACATATCGAGTTGGTAAAGCTTTTTTTTTTATTTGAAAATCTTTTCCTGACGTAACCGGGCAACCGGCGCCTAGGAGGCCCCGTATAACTTTAGTGAAATTCCTGTCAAATATTAGATCAAATTGTCACATAATTATATATTGAACACGTGACTACTGTAACCTTTAGTCGGAACAGTATGCGGCAACAGACTGGCAGGCCCCGGTTGCCCGTTTACGTTACAAAAATGTCTGGACCGGGAATATATACCGGTACATTCTAGACTAGTCTGAACAGTAAGTGACAATAGGCATTGATTTTGTGTATTCTGCACTTAAAATATATACTGGGCCTCACAGGCCCCGGTTGCCCGTTTACGTTACAAAAATGTCTTGCCCGGATAAGGGTTAAGCCTTTCTGAGTGCAACTGCACTTACCCTCACCTTTGTTGTTCATGCTGGAGTAGCATAATCATGACTTTTAAGATTTGTTCTTTCTGGAGAAAGGGGGAGGCGGCAAATTATGCCATTGCATGGGGCGACAAATTGACTAGGACCGGCCCTGATGATATGTATATAAAAGACACGAATATAGGATGACTCAAATTGAAGCAATGCAGGATGTTTCAAAATTAATATTAGGGTTTTGAAACTTTGTAGTATCTATTACAATTAACTTACAATTATAAATATTATATAAAATGAAAGAGCAACTCAAACAGTTTTGTACGCACGCATGTACATGCATTGTTTCTTCTGTCTGCCGTTAGAAACAGCAAGCAGCAAAGATGTAAACTGGAGAGCAGAAAGTTTTTTGTGTTTTAATAAAGACTGAATCTGTACAGTGCAACGGTCTGTGTGAAGAATATTAAGGAGACGCTTGCAACTACATCCTTATCGTTTGCAGTTGCTACAGGTCTAAAGTCTACAGACTACGGTTTACATGCCAATTTCGCAAGTGAAATATTGCTGCATAACAATGAAGATTTTCTGGATCGTGTCGTCTTCAGTGGTAAATCGACATTTCACCTAAGAGCTAATGTGAACACTCATAATGTTTGTATCTGGCCGTCAGCAAATCCTCAGGAGATGGTACACTTGAAACGAGACTCTCCTAAATTGAATGTGTTTTTTGCCATATGGCGGAAAGTTTATGGGCCTTTCTCGCCTATCGACTAGATGTGTGCCGTGTGACGAATGAATCTCACATTGAACACTTGTAGCAAAGACTGTTTGAGGTGCTCTTTTACTTGATGCATTGTTTATAATTGTACGTAAAATGTAATAAGTACTACGAAGACTTAAAACCCCAAAATTCATTTTGAAACACCCTGCATTTCTCACCAACAGTGTTGGAACTAAGATGTAAAAAGGAGAAAATTTTCCTTATAAAGTTATTGTTTACAACTACGATAGTATTATTAGTCGAGACTATAACTACAACAACAACACGAGTTAGTAGTAAAACAAAATGTAATCAAATGTATACTCAGTGGCCCAGGTGGCCAAAGTGGCACACACGGGTGTGTCATTTGTTTAATCCACTTCTGTGTGGACACTAATTAAGATATCGGGATATTATTCTTGCAAAATATGGTTGAACTATAGTTTATTATATTAATTTTTTTCTTCTGGTGTCGAATTTCCTTCTCAAATTTCACCCCAGTCAAAAATGCGAGAATTTTCTGATTACAAATTTCCTTTACTACTTTTTTCCCTGTAGCTTCCTTCGTTGTAGAAAGACCTCCTTAAGACTTGCCAAGTAGATACCTCGGATGGATACCTAACTGATGACATCAATTGGACGGGCCTGCGCGCAGTGTTGCCAATCAGGGAAATTAAAATTTTCCTAAATTTGGGCAAAAATTATAAATTTTTATTTATAAATCCGTGCCTATACGTCCGAGTGCAAGTCAACTTACGCCAATCGAACATTTGTCCTTACTTAAGAAACGCAAGTTCAGATCGTTACAATGGGATAATTAGGGAACGCACGAAGAATTCATATTTAAGTTCTAACCCTTGATTTTTCTAATTTTTCCCTACTTTTCTGTTTACCGTAATATATTTTTGGTTATTACAAGTTTTGTTCCTTAAATATCGTCATAACACTTGTAGAATATATTAGTAATGTACCAATGTTTAATTTAAGATAGTTTACGTCTGTCTGGTAGCAGTATTACCAGACACAGAAAATTTTAATTCCAGATTTTAGGGGGAAATTTTGGAAAAAATATCTATTTTGTCTCTATTATTTCCCTCTTGTTGGCTATATCGGACCAAACGTACCAGTATCTGGAAGTCTCGTCTTTGCTCTACACAACGCACTATAGAAAGTTTCAATAGGATAATTAGGGGAAGTACAGTTGAGGTTTACAGTAGACCTTGTTCTCTAATTGGGAAGATAACTGTGATTTTTTTAAAGGTAGAATGAGATATTTTTTATTGACATGCTTTCTTTATTAGATGTCATTCTACTTGTAGGATATATTAGAGGGATACCAAATCTTATTTTAAGATAGTTTGTGTGTGTCTGATAGCAGTGTTGCCAGATACAGAAAATTTTAATTCCAGATTTTAGGGGCAAATTTTGGAAAAAAATCCCTTTTTTATTTCTATTATTTCCTTCTTGTTGGCTACATTCGAACAAACGTAGCAGTGTCTAGGTGCCTCATTCTTAGCCTAAGCAGTGCACTATAAAAATTTCACTAGAATAATTAGGGAAAGTACAGTTGAGGTTTATAATAAATCATGTTCTGTAAGTGGTAAGAAAATGGTGTATTTCTGAGGTAGAATGAGATTTTTTTAAAATTTCATGCTTACTTTGTTATATATCACCATGATACTTGTAGGATATATTCTTGGAGTACTAAGGTTTATTTTTAGATAGTTTTCGTCTGTCTGATGGCAGTGTTTCCAGCCAAAACAATTAATTCCCGCTTTTAGGTGAAAAATTCGGAAAAAATTCCCTTTTCCCCTCTAATATTACCCTCTTACTGGCTACATTGAAACAAACGTACCACTACCTGAAAGCTTCCTCTTTGCCCTACAGAACGCATCATAAAAAGTTTCAATAGGATAATTAGAGAAGTTGTAGCCCCGGCATATTTGATTTTTGCTTGTGAGGCGTAAAAAGTGTCAAAATTTCATGTGTATGACAGAATTTTTTCTTTCTCTCTTTGGATGGATGCAAGCGACTACAGGATTTCACTGTACCTTGTCAACACACCAAAGATTCTTTTTGGTGATTTGAACCCATATAGCAGGAGTGGTACTAGATACAAAAAAAAATTGAAATTCGGTTAGGGATTTTTTTGTAAATTTTCACCCCTACATTTCCCTCAATAATTTCCTACCCATTGGCAACACTGCAATGCAACTTACACCAAAAAATAGTCACATCTATTTTCTAAAAAAACAAGGCCTTAACCATATCAATCGAAAACGCCAAAAATGACCTGGGGCCGAAAGGAATAATCACACAATTTTGCTAGTATATACGTATAAAGAAACAAAAGATTTGTAAGTTACGAGGGCTTCGACTCAAGTTCTGTTGATTATTTCAATAATCTGCAACGTAAATCAATAAATAATAGTTGCCAGAAAAAAGACAGACATTTGAAAAAAAACATGAAAAAGAACGATGTTTTTTATTGAAAAAAAACTTCACAGAAAAAAAACCGTTTTTTTTACTAGCAGTATTATATATTTTATATAACATAACGCCACTTAACGTTGTCAACCAATGCGTTTACTAACCGCTGTGCACTCATAAGTAGTATTCTGTAGTGTGTATAACATACGATCCCTTCCCGCTGATGCTAAGTTACCAATTGTGTTAACTATCCGCTGTGCACTGATGCACACTATTGTATACTCTCTATAACATACGATCCCTTCCCAATATCATTCTTTGCGTTTATTGCACGCTGTGCGTCTATGTTATGCATGGATATGAACTAATGAATACTGTGTATAACACACTCCTTGCCGCTGCTCTTTTGTTATCCAATGTCCTTATACTTGCTATGCATCTATTTTGCGCTTCCGTAGGCAATAAACTACGCTATGTATAACATATGCCTTGGCGCTGTCATACATTGCGTTTACTATGCACTGTGCAAACATACGCAGTATTGTATAGCACAGCATCCGTTAGCGTTGTCATTTATTGCCATTACTACTCACTGTGCATAAAACTTGGCAACATCGGCTATCTTTGTTTTCAATCTGCGGCTTAGCATGCCATACGCTGTCCAATAGGAGTCATTTGCACAAATATTTCGCACGCATGGTTCAGCATAAAACGCTATCTAGGAAAACATAATACGGTGTGCACAGGTGGCGTCAAAAGCCAATGTATTTCTATCTTTTCAACGTACCACAGCCATATACGCAATGCCGGCGTTATTCACCGCCATCTTTTGCGTAGGCGGCTTGCATATGCTTCATCACGAAATTCCCGCTTGCCGCTGCTAACTTTTACACAAGAAAGATAGCGGACAGTTGTGTTCATGCAAACAATGGCGCTACCGCACCTACCATCGCTCTCTGTACACCGCTTCGTAAACTGTTTGCGTTAGTCAAACCAACTCAGCATAAAGCCACCATGTTTTTTTGTTGCTCGTACACAAAAGTATATTGCGCATATCTCATACATATGTAATCAGTTTACTCTGAATCAATTGAGGTCCTGTGTTCTGTGTTCTTTCATTCAAAACAACGTGTGCAGTTTATGCTGTACATTAGTATCAGTTACCGTAACATAAAGTGTGTTCTGGCAAAACAAAATCATATCGCCATTAGCTGAGTAAAATGTTTCTTTTTTATTCCATTCATATTGTATAGATCCATTCTTATCTTATTACTAAGGCCCGGATTTTTATGTTTTTACATATTTTTTCCTTTGTATGTACGCTGGTGAAAATATGAAATGTTCGCAAATTATGAAGTAAGGAGCCATATAAACCAAAATCACGTTACATATTTTTACATATTTTGAAGTCTGTTACATATTTTCCGTCTACTGTACATATTTTTACATAAATTCAGTTTCCTTGCTTCTTTCCGCTAATTTTCTTTAAATAATACGCAAATAAAAATAGGCCTACATATAGAAAAATAACTCAAAAAGTACTTTATTTAATTATCTGTATTTTCACTTTGTTCAACCGATTTGCATTGCGGGAAAGCTGGGTTAAAACAAATCGTGCACTCTACAATATGCAATGAAACGTCGTCAGTTATCGCTTCCAATCTTGAAAAAAAAAATGCGATAAGCAAGTGGGCTGTTCAATGAAGTCGCAACTGGATCAGCACATAAAAACAGCTATTCACATGAAAAACAAGGTGTTACAGCGTGCCGCAAAGCAAAAACTTTTAACCCAAACAAAACCAGCATCTGAAAACAGCAGTGAATTTTACAAAGACCTTGCCAATGCGTTCATAGCAGCAGACATACCGTGGTACAAATTGCAAGTCCCACAGTTCGCGTCCTTTTTGGGAAAATATTGCAAGAAACACATTCCTGACGAATCTACTATCCGCAAGAATTATTTGGATGTGTGCTATGAAGATACTATCAAACACATTTTGAAACTGGTGATTCGCATGGTTTGCGGTGGATGAAACTACAGACGTATTAGGACGTTTCGTTGCAAATCTGGTGGTAGGAAAGCTTGACCCTGATTCTCCATCACGACCATTTCTGATCTGTTCAAAAGTTTTGACAAAACAAACCATTCCACAGTTGCACGTTTCGTAAATGATGGACTGAGAGTGTTGTGACCAGAAAGTGTTCCTGCAGAAAAAGTGCTTCTGATGTGTTCTGATGCTGCGGCGTACATGTTAAAGAGCTGCCGATGCGCTTAAAGTGTTCTACCCAAACCTCATTCATATGTGCTGTTTGGTCCATGGATTACATCGTGTAGCAGAGGAAGTGCGGATCAACTTCCCTGAAGTCAATGAGCTTGTGTCTTCTACTAAGAAAGTTTTTGTGAAAGCCCCTGGTCGTGTGCAGTGCTACAACAAAGCTACCAAATGTGTCGCTACCACCACAGCCTGTACTGACACGGTGGGGCACCTGGATACAGGCTGTTAATTTCTACAATGAAAATTTTGATGCTGTAAAGTCAGTTGTCACCACATTTCCTGCAGAGTCCATTGCAGCAGTGCGTGATTCTCAAAGTGCGTTCAAAAATCATGTTGTTCAATGTTCACTAGCGTACATTGCAAATAATTTCGGGTGGATTGCAAACGTTATCGAGAAACTTGAAACTTTAGGACTTACTTTGAAAGAAGCAATGACAACAATGGATGATGTGGAGAAGAAACTCAACATTGTGCAGGGAGAAACAGGTGCGAAAATTGCCCGGAAGTTCCAGTCAGTTTTGAAGAGGAATCCAGGATACCTAATACTGAGGACTGCATGAAGGATATTGGATGGAGAAGAAGGCTCCTGAGGAAATCAGCCCTGGAAAATGTTATTTGTTGAAGTTCGCGCCTGTCACTTCCTGTGACGTGGAGAGGTCTTTCTCAGCCTATAAAAGGATCCTGATTGACCAACGACTCTTTTTAACTCCTGAATACCTGGAAAAGTATGTAGTGGTTCATTGTGCATCAGCAAAGTAAGCGCTTTTTTTTTCTAAGATTTTTTTCATCATACACAATAATGTGGTTTTCATTTTTCTGTGAGACAATTTCATTTGTTACTAGTGAAAGCTTGAAGTATCTGTGGCAAGTTAGTGAATTTTTCGAACACCATCATATAAAATACTTAGTGCTCCGAAAGTAAGCGCTCGTTATTTTAAATAATATTTTTTTTTCTATTTAGATATTCAATACAGTGACTTTCATTTTTTTTAATTTGGACGTATTTGTGTCAAGTTAGTGACACGAAGTGTTTGAATACGCAGTTCATTATATAAAATATTTAGAGGTTTATTTTTCGTCTGGAAAGTAAGCGCTTTTTGTTTTGAAGATTTTTTTCCTATTTCGATATACAATAATGTGTTTACAAAATCTATTTGTTCCTTGTTAAAGCTTGAACGTACCTATCGAAAGTTAGTGAAGTTTTCAAACGCGCAGTTAAAAATTTGAAAGTTCCAAAGGTAAGCGTTCTTTCTCTTAAATATTTTTTTCTCTTTTGATATTCAATAATGTGATTTTCATTTCTCCACGAGACAATTTTATTTGTTCTTAGTGAAAATTTGAACGTATCAATGACAAGTTAGTGGCAAAGTTTTTCCATTGCGTAAAATTATTTAGTGGTTCATTGTTCGTCCCAAAAGTAAATGCCTTTTGTTTAAATAAATATTTTTTTTTATGTTTGTATGTTCAATAATGTGATTTTTTACTTTCTTGATACATATTTTCATTTGTTCCTCCTGAAAATTTTACGTATCTGTAAGAAGTTATTTACGCTTGTTAAGCTTTTATTACATAAATATGTTACAGTATATTTATTAGCTAAGAAAATAGCACAGACACAAAATAAACACGAAAAATATTTTTACATATTTTCATATTTTTAACATATTTCTTACATATTTCATTGATTTTTGTTACATATTTATGTACATATTCCGGTACTTTGTACTACATAAAAATCCGGGCCTTACTTATTACTATTCATAAACTCGGACGGACGGATATACCGACACAAATACAAGGATACATATACGGTCTTCAAGGTATGATGGCCAAACACAAAAATATAGTAACTTAAATTTCGTCGAACACCATAAAAATACGTTAGATAGTTCTGTCAATACTCCCTTTCCTCCCACATTCTCATTACTCCCATCAACTACTTTAATCATACGTCTCCCTTTAAACTCAAAATAATAAAAAATATCGTACTCTTGCAGCTTATACGCCACTGCTACTCTTTTCCCCATTCTGTTCCTACAGAGGTCGTTCAGCCTACGTTTGTCCGATTTCGTTCCTTCCCCCTCTGGGGCAGAATGGACTCACCCGACCTGGCTCGTGGCGTCCTGCAGTGTTGTGCAGTGGCTTCCTGGGAACGGAGTTGTTTTTCCGCGCGGACGACAATAACGCACAAAACTGGACCATTGTTGTATTATATTACCCTTGTTTCCAAGTGTGTGCGTTTCCGCTCTGTGACCAAAAGGCCGCCCAAAATAAGCCGGTTTTGGGAAGGCTATGTTGCGGCTCTTTATGACGCTCACTTTAGTGTTTCTGTCATTGGAAAACAGTGCAAGAAGAATGGTTGCAACATCAGTTTAAGTGGAATAAAAATGTTATTAAAAGTACAAGGGCAACGAAGCTCCACCATTTGGATCACAAACGAAGTTGTGCGTAGGAAGTGGGAATGCACCAAGGCCACCTCCACCATGCAGAGGAAATTTCGCAAAGTGGCAATGCAAGAAAATCCGCTAACACAAAAGTGTATGGCTAATCGTCTTGACGTGTCTTTGGGGATTGTGAGCCGGACGTTACACCATCAACTCAAGCTGGAAATATTCGTGAAAGCTCGCGGCCATCTTCTCACGGATACCCGCCAAAGGGATCGGAAGTGTAACGCCCGGAAGCTGTACGAACGGCACCTGGCAAAACAAAGGTGGATGTACGTCGTAACGCTCGATGAAGCATGGATTTACCTTTCCGACTGCGGCAAACCGAGAGCCATCATGTACTGAGAGAAAGGGGCCAAGAACTTGAGAAGGTGGGTCCGTGTCTGTAAAGAATCCCTCCCAAAAGGGTTCATGGTCGTTTTTGACTACTGTTACCGAGGTAAACTTAAGATTTGTAGGGTGGCGAGGATCTGCAAAATAAATTCGCAGTATTTTCAGGAGCAGATCATTCGGCCGATCTACGAGCATGAGATTTTAACAATGTACGGAAATGACGCCAATCTGGTGCACATTCACATGGACAAGACCTCATCACATACCTCATGATCGTCCCTCGCATTCTACAGGGAGATGGGGGAGGCAAGTGGTATACTGGTGATATCTTTCAATGAGTATCTGTTAAATCTCCAGATGCAAGTCCTATGAACTATTGTGGATTTGGATTGCTGAAGCGGACTTTGGGAAAACGGCGTGTGACAACTGTGGAAGGACTTTGGAAAGCTGTGCAAAGGGAATGTGACAAGATTCCTCTCCCAATTCTTCAGAGAAGCCTATTACAGTGGAAATTACGCTATCGGGCTATTGTTAGGAACCAAGGGAAACACATCGAGCACTTACGAACCTGGCGCCATGGATTCTTCTAAATTTTTAGGTAAGTCCAAATTGTCCAAATGTAGACTTAACAACCTCTGTAAATATTTAAATTAGGCAATGTCATTTTTAAAACTACTGTATCTATGTGAATGAATACGCCAGTTACTCAATGAAAAACAAAAAAAATCTTTCCTTTCATTTAACTCAATAATACTCATTGACGGCCATGTAATATCTTCTAAATGGCATATCAAAACAACAGGGAGCCTCACTTAATAGCAAATCCCTCCTAGTTCAAAACACCACCCCACCTCCCACTGTGATTTTTTTTAAATGACAAGATTCACTCCTAATACGGCGGCCATGGTCACTCTTTCAATGACAAGGGTCCCTCCTCCTATTTTAAAAACTACTGTATTCAACCCCGTCTCCTGTCCATTCATTCATTCATCAGTTTATCTCTGTCTGACAAGGTTCCTTCCATCTTAAAACTAGGAAATTTCTCACAATATTCTCTTATAAAAAGTCTATATAATGCATTTCAATTTTAAGAAACAATCCTTCGTGCTAAAAGAAAATAAATTCATTTTTTTAAAAAATAATAACCACAATCTAAGCTGTTAAGTTTCTAGCCCAATTTGTGTATGCTAAACTATACAGATAAAGCTCTTTCTTCTTCTAACCTCTCCTTTTATCCTAAAGTGCTTGCCTTGAATACCCGTTTGTATTCCTACCTCCAACACCAAAATAAACATTATACACTATTCCACAAATATATTCAGTAAGGGAAAAGGGTATTAGCTCATCTTTATTTTCAGTATTCGCTACTTCACAAATATATCCATTAAAGGGTGAAAAGGATCCCCATCTCATCTTATATTTTTAATATTCACTTACTATGCATAAAGTTTCTTACCTTCAGTGATGAAACACAGCCTTCAGATCAACAGAATAAAACACACAAAATATAGCCACAGGCAACTCAACAATCGTCAACACAAAATCAAACTTAGGCCGTCTTTATGACTACAGGTTATTTATAAAGAGACATTTTCCACTTAAAATCAATATTAAGTTCGCTTTTTATGCAGGAAGGAGCAATTTATCTTTTTCCGTTCCAAACTTAGGTGTTTCATCCCACATTTTCTTATAACTTATCTTCTTCAGTTCATAATGCAATCGTTGTCCGAAAACTTCCCTTTCTCCACGCAAAACGAAGTCAATATCTAGTAAATTTTCCCTCGCTCCTTATCCAGAGGTTAATTGCTTTTCCTTTGATACTATAATCGTTTTCCAAAACTTCAATTTGTCTATGCAAAAGGGAGTTATCAATAGGAGGAAAAAAGAGATAATTATGTTTCTGACTATCAAATCAGCCTTTCCGGGAAGTCTAGTTCTATTAAAAGTATCTTACTCTATTAATTATCATGCTACAATTTTTTGTAACAAGCTTGATACACATATCAACATTTCCTGTATCCTTTTTATATCTACCTCAGTAGCGGAAAATAACAGTGATAATTAAGAGGGAGTCAGGGATAATTTTAACTGTAGGCTATACCTTAGGTTTTAATATCAAAATTACAGTCATATCAACCAGAAATACACTGATAATTGAGGACACTTCTGTCTTCAACTACTGACTTCTGAACACAGATCACAGTTTGCTGTTTGAAATTCTCATTTCCTTTTTTGGAACTTCTAATAACGACACTTCTACTACCCATTGGTGGCTTAGCATTAATACAGCAAACCTTTTTCTTTAAAGAAGACACTAACACTTCTCGACGAAAAAAAAGATCGTCATAAAAACAAGGGTAGTTAAGGAGTTCGTTATCTATCAATGCAACTGAGGGAACGTTCTCTAATTGTTCCGATAGCCATTCATGTTAAGTAGTCTTCTTTTTTTTGGGTTGATGTAATGTTCCTTAATCTGGTTCGACTTCCACTCGATGCTTTTATTTTTTTTTTCTTTTTACTTTGTAACTTTTCAGTCATTCTTGCCGTGCATTTTTATTGTATATGTATTACACGGAGGTGATGGACAACTTTCTAATTTATCCCAAAATAAGGTGTACAGGCGTAGAACCTTTCCTATATGTCCCAATGTGAGTCTTTCTTAGTGCAAATAACTTCTTGCATCGATCCATAAAATTTCCGTAAATCTGTAAATAAATCCGTAGATCTAGTGTTCAGGAAATCAGTATCGGATCTAACAACTCCTTCATTACTACAGACCGGTAGCCAGCCCAAAAATGTAGGGGGGGCGGATGAAGTTAGGGGGGGGCTCGATCTAAAAATATTATAGTTCATCACCATATTATAGTTCATTTGCAAGCCTATCGTGAAAATTTTAGGGGATCCGGAAAAATTTAGGGGGGCCCTTCCCCCCTAGACCCCCTGGATACGGGCCTGCATCACTACCAGAATGCAATTCATATTATTATTATTATTATTATTATTATTATTATTATTATTATTATTATTATTATTATTATTATTATTATTATCCCGCGATCGGTACCGGCGTTAGAAAAATCTAACAATAATACATTTTTAGCTATAACTTTTTTGTTCTCTTTTTTCACTGAAGTTATTTTTAAAATACTTCCCCTACTTCTACTTTGTTGTTTCGGTGCAATTGGTAGGGATGGGGTAGCTATACAAGAATGGGTTTCTTGTTTACAAATAAGGTCCCCCAGTTTGTTAGATTTTTTTCTAGCTGCGGGACCGATCGCGTAAGTGCTCGTTAGGGATGCGCACGAGTCGAGCCGAGTCGAGATTTAAGCTTGTCTCGACTCGACTCAAATTCGAGTCGAGACGTCTCGAAATTCGAGTCGAGACAAAATATACGAGTTAAAATATACACACACATCAGCCAGACCGTTATGACTACCTACCTAATTGTTAGTATGTCCACCTTTTGGTACGAATAACAACGGCAACGCGTCTTGGCATGGTCGCAATGTTCCTAGGTGGGTCGCTGGAGAGAGTTGGCACCACATATGCACACACAGGTCATCTAATTACCGTAAATTCCGGGGAGGGGGTGATGCGCCCTCACGTCACGTTCAATCACATCCCAGATGTGATCGATTGGGTTCAGGTCCGGAGAGTTTGGGGGCCAGCACATCACTTGGAACTCGCTCCTGTGTTCCTCGAACCACTCCATCACACTCCTGGCCTTGTGACATGGTGCATTATCTTGTCGAAAAATGCCACTACAACACGTCGATGGGAAACATGGACTTCATGAAGGGGTTTACGTAGTCTGCAAGCAGCGTGCGACGCCTCGGCCGTCATGGTGCCTTGGTCGAGCTCCACTAGACACATGGATGCTCACCTGAATGTTCCCCAGATAATAATTAAGCCGCAGCCAGTTTGTCTCCGTCCCGCAGTACAGATGTCAAGGAGCTGTTCCCTTTGAACATGACTGATTTGCACCCTCACATCGTTATGATGAAGAAGATATCGGGATTCAACCTGACAATGCAACGCTCTGCCATTGTACTAAGGTTTAGTGGTGATGGTCACGCGTTCATTTCAGTTATAGTTGCCGATGTCGTGGTGTTAACATTCGCCATCGTTAGGAGTGTTCGGTGCACTGTGTGTTCAGACTAGTGTTGTGAAGGCCTGTGAAAAAAAAAACAAAAAAAAAAACGGAAATTTTGGGTAAAAAACAGTTTTTTTTTTACTGTTTTCCCGAGTTGGAGAAAAAACGGAAAATTTGGGTATTATCAGAATCATTTTTGTTAATCACAGAATCATTTTAGTTAATATGTTAAATCAAACATATATTTCATAGAGATATCGTCATTGTTCTATGTAAAATTCCGGAAATTTTGAAACCATTAGAAAAAATAATTTGTCCGGAAATATTGGCAAAAACAGGAAAATGTAGTTTAAAAACTATTTGTTGGCCTCATGCTAGTAATCTTACTTGCTGTAACATTTCTGCAACACATACAGTGTGAAGTCGAAAATCCGAACTAATTGAGACCACAGGTATTCGGATTTTCAAATTGTTCGGATTTTCGAAAATGACCAAGAAAATGCCATTTAGGCTTACATATACTGTACGGTATGTTTTTCTATCGATACAGTGGTTATTCAGTACATACAGTAATTACAATACCGTACGTAAGGCTACTTACATCTAATGTTTCTGAAGAACTTGCTTGTACTCTAAATAACACTGTTCTTGTAAGTCACACTTAAAACTTACAGGCCTAAGAAAAAAAAATAAAAATACATGACAAACGATTACATATAAATGAACTTTTGTAAAAACACTGACTTCACATAACGTCGATGGACACGCTATTGTTTGTTTATCGCTAGCGTTGAGACAAAATTTAAAAAGCTTCTAGGGACCGCGTTCGGATTTTTGACGTTAGGATTATCGACGTCCTAGTGTATATACAATGTATTTCGCTAACGGAAAAATACTTAAAGCAACAGGTCTTTTAATTCTACTTTACACACATATACCGCACAAGTGAGTAAATTTGAGCAACGAGAAATATATTAAGTGAAACTTCCATTAGTTATTATTACAGACTAGCAGAATATCTGTTCTTCGCACGGGGAGAAAACGTTTCATTTTAGACACAAAGGGCACCAAAGCTGTCACCAATGAACTTGTGGAGCCCCAAAACTATGAATTTGACATTAATATCAATAATTTTCAATTACCTTTACATGTCACCATCCTCCTTAGAGTACTAATGGGGCTGAATTTGTGGATTTAAACGGCATCTTCTGTTCATCTCAGCGAGTATGGGTTCGAGGCCATTTTCGATCATGTATCAATCCTGCTTTACACTGGATAAAACTGCAAACTATGGTTTAGCCCCTCCCTTGATCATATCCTGGATCCGCCAATATATATATACTGTATATAATGCTCAAAAAAATTAGGGGTTCAGCTGAAATATCACACAAGTCCTTAAGATAGTGTATGAATAAGCTTGTGTTTGACTCATATATATCATACAAGAAGGAATGCTTTAGGATACACTAGAAAAATGGGGCACATACTGGTGTTGGGGCACGGAAAACCTTGTTCACATGGCTCATGACACAAGACGATTATGTGTGCACCTCTCGAACTGCTCACAAACAGGCAAGGCAACAATACTGATTGTTCCTTAATATGTCATATGATCACTTCGAATAGCCAACAAAGCCTCGCACCTGCGTAACATGGATTCAATCAGGTGTCAATGAGGGAGATACTCTCAGCATCGAGCATCTCATCCACTAACCGAGCTCTGTGAGGTCGAGTATTGTCATCCATGAAAAGGAACGAGTCACCAATGGCACCAGCACAAGGAAGAACAAGAGTTTTCATGATCTCATCCCTATATCTGAGAGCCGTTAAAGAGCCATTTCGGATGATGTGGAGCTCAGTACGCCCACCAACGCTGATTCCTGTCTACACCATCAGTCCACCACCATGATACTGGGATCTTTCTCGCACATAAAACACGTCGATTATCAGGCTCTACACTGAATCGAGACTCGTCAGAGAACAAAACATTGCCCCACTCATTGCGTCCCCACCCACGATGTTCCTCCGCCTTCGATCAACACGGTGTCGTGCAGTGCGTCCTGTTGTTGTTCGGAAGGCTCGCGGGAACAAAGTTGTATTCTGACGCCGGTTTCGACGGGCTGTTAACAAGAGATAACGATCGTCTCTGGCTTTGGTTCCTAGGGGACGGCCCCGTCCTTGTCTTCTTCGAACACTTCCAGTTGTTTGAAATCGATTCCACAATCGGGAAATCACACTTTGTGCCACTTTTATGGCATGTGCCATCTCCCGCCATGACTGACCAGCTTCCAACCTGCCGACAGTTCGCCATGCCAACGATTCTGGCAAATCACGTTGTTGCGCAATTTCACTAAGTAGATTTGTGGAGCATTAAACACAATGAGAACAAAGGTATCCTGAAGCTGGAATGTGTTGGCAGCGCCACACTACAAAATGATATCTGGTAGTGCCACGTCACTGATCACGTGCACAGATGTTCCAAACGGTTCGTTTGATCGTTGGGCCTTCATGATTTTAATCTGAACTGGACAAGATACAGTGTTCTCACATTATTCGTAAGAAGTTCTACATGTGTTTTCATCTGATTCCCTAATTTTTTGATCAGTATATATATATATATATATATATATATATATATATATATATATATATATATATATATATATATATATATATATATATATATACATATATATATTAGCTAAATATACCCATTTTTCGCATGGAAGTCAAGGCCTGTGGAAGTATTACCCTAATTTCCGCGACCGCGAAAACTATGGATCTGAGAATAAATCGATCATTTTGGATTACTTTTAGATGTCTCGGTATCTCCATCCCCCGCTGACTCATGGCCCGCATACAATGGTACTTGAATTTGCAAGTAATCACTAATGAAAGTGTCACCATTGATCTCAGCGACCGCGAAAACTATGGATTTGACACTAATATCGGTCATTGTGGATTACTTTTATATGTCTCGATATCTCAACTCCCGCCCCCCCCCCCCCGGTGCCGCATAGCATGAATTTGGAAGTTAATGCGATCGGAGTTTCACCATTGATTTCAGCGACCGCGAAAACTATGAATTTAACACTAATATCGGTTATTTTCTACTACTTTTATATGTCCCAGTAAACGACCCCTGAGACCCCCTGGTTCGAATTTTGACAAAATCGTTTAACTCTGATCTAGAGACTGGAGCAAGGTATTCGTGACTAAAATTTGGTAACTCTCAGCCAATTTGTCTGGTTACCAAGCCGGTTCCGGTAAACGCCCCCCCTGAGACTCCCCTGGTTTGAAATTTCAAAACAACTTTTCGTCTTGATTGGGGCCTAGGCCAAGGTATCCCTGACCAAAATTTGGTAACTCTCGGTCCACTCGTCTGGTCCCCAGGCCGCACACAGACAGACAAACACACAAACAAACTCTTTTATTTTATTTATGTTAGACAGCTGAATATACCCATTCTTCGCATGGGGGCAGTATTTGGAAGACAACGCCTGCTGAAATATTACCATTTATTTCTGCGACCGCAAAAACTATGAATCTGACACTAATATCGATCATTTTGGATTACTTTTACATGTCTCGGAATCCAACTAGGGGGTCTCAGGGGGGCGTTTACAGGGACATTTAAAAGTGGTAGGAAATGGCCGATATTACTGTCGAATTCATAGTTTTCGCGATCGCTGAATTCAATGGTGAAACTCTGATCACATTAACTTCCAAATTCACCCTTTTCGGGCCGGGGGTCACCTGAGGGCGGATACCGTCACCTTGAGACCACGCTAACTCCCGGTACGCATGCAATTGTAGCTGAATTTGCATATCATCGCTAATGGAATTGTCACCATTGATTTCAGCGACCGCGAAAACTATGAATTTGACACTAATATCGGTCATTTTGGATTACTTTTACATGTCTCGGTATCCGACCCCCTTCCGGTGACCCCCGGCCCGAATAGGGTGAATTTGTAAGTTAATGTGATCAGAGTTTCACCATTGATTTCAGCGACCGCGAAAACTATGAATTCGACAGAAATATCGGCCATTTTCTACCACTTTTACATGTCCCTATAAGCGCTCCCTAAGACCCCCAGGTTCGAATTTTGAAAAAAAATACATTCGTCTTGATCTGGGGCCTGGGCCAAGGTACCCCTGACCAAAATTTGGTAACTTTCGGTCCACTCGTCTGGTCCCCAGGCCGCATACAGACAGACAAACACAAACAATTTGTTTTATTTATATTAGACTAGATAGATTCTTGCAAATTATGCCCGATTTTCAAATTATCTTTCCAAACTAATTTTAAAGACCCGCTCCTACTTATCTTTATATATATACACAGTATATCTATATTTATATCTATCTATATCTATATATGTATATAACAAACGCAGGAATCACCCCCTAAATAACGCTCCTGAAGAACCCCTTTCTCAAAAAGTATGCTGGGGAAACACTTGTAGAAATTTCAGTTTTCGTGCCGGACGATTACAGAGACCTGGTGAACAAACAAACAAACAAACAAAAAAACTGAGAATATTGTTATAAAATTTAAATTTTATGGGTAAATCAGTAGACTTTGAATACATCCACATCGTATCCACTGAGTTGCGAAATTGTGTACCTCCAGACCTGGGCGGCCGAAGAAAATTTTCTAGGGGGGCATCTTCAATGTTTCCTATATTAGTCTGGCATTTAATGTGCATGGTTTATTATATTACGTATACGTGAGCCAGAGAGGTTCATTCTTATCAAACACGGAGACTATGAAGGAGCAGATCTACTGTACAAAATATAATAAAAACATCTCTTTCGGATTTCTATCATCCCGCAGTCCAACCCCGAGACGGAAACATAAGAGATAGGCTTTTTGTTTTTAAACGAGATAACGTGCCTAGCGAATGCTTTACATTGTGAAGATTATATTAGTGAAAATTAAACGAATATAATTTTACAACTTAATACACATATCACTAAATGTTGAGCTCTCCCCGTTGCTATGTGGTTAGCGTATGCGCCTTTCTCGAACGAGTTTTGATTCATGGTAGGAGCTCATGTGTTTCAAATCCGACGTTAAACTGTACGTTCACGTCTTGTAGAACTTTGCTCCTGAAAACGACGCTAAACTATAATATAATTTAATATTACTAAATATTAAAAAATAATGACTTACCAAGATGACGTGAATTTGGCAATCATCAAATCCATTTTATACTTTCACTTAATCCAGTGGATATTAATATATCAATTACATGACAGACGCGCATATAAATACTCAGAAACAAGCACATACACACGTACACATACACAAATATGAACCCTTCAAATCTATTTACATGTGGTGGACTGCGCTCCATCAAGCACTGTTATATTCTTCATCAGCTTCTCATGTATCTGCATTATTTGATTCATCCACAGATTTGTTATTTGTACGCATCATTCATTTTTGCATTTTCGGGAGGGTTCAGGGTTCTTTCTTCATTTAAAGAGTCGGTTCTCTGTATTGGAAAGAGAATCAGGGGAGGAAGGGGGAATTTATACTTTAAGAATGGATAACATTTTAAGAAATATATACAAAACATGCCGCTTCCGACGCAGCACTGAAGCATTTCTTTTAGCGGTCATACCCCCTCCCCTCTCAAGTTGTAAAGTGAGAAGGGACAGAAACATCCCAGACACTCAGGGTTCAGTTGACAATAATAAAACTATGGGTAAGTAAACATCTTGTACAGAGTCACGTTTTGCTTATTTTTGAACAGTTCTGTGAATTCAACAATACAACAGCGGAAATAGTAACTGGTTTTATTACTCCAACCATCGCTTCAACTAAGGGATAATTCTCAACGGTCAGTGAGCCATCTAAATTTTCGTTCTTTTTCTGTTCTCCAGAGGAAAGAATGAGATTTTGCCAAGATGCTAAAGTCAAGATGCTAAATGCTAAATGGGAGTGAATTATGCTAGATCTAGCACCAAGATGCTAGATATGGCTTCACTGGCGGGCTTCGATATCTACAGAACTTTCTGCCAAAGCATAAAAAAACAATAGCACAATAGTTTTTTTCCGTGTAACGTGGGTTCCTGTCACCACGGCATGGCGCGTCCTCAGGTTGCGGATCGAGGAGAAGGCCTCTAGATATAGAGGTTAGCTGCGAATATACTGAATAAGCAGTCGCGGACAGACGACTAGGAGTGGTCCTCCAGCTTGGGGGTTTGGGTAAGGCTAACCCCCTCATCCTGTAAAAAAAGGTACTTGTTCAGAAACATTCACAAAAGCCTCGGACAAGGACTGATAACTTGGCACGACATCAGCTAAAGAAAATGGACATGAGATTTGGAACATGGAATATTAGAAGTCTTTATAGGGCAGGCGCGTTAAAATCTGTAACGAGTGAGTTAGAGAAATACAGGATGGACTTAGTTGGAGTTCAGGAAGTTAGGTGGGAAGGAAATGGATCTGAGAATTCCGGAAATTTTACGTTCTTTTACGGGGAAGGAAATAAAAACCACCAGTTAGGAACAGGGTTTTTCGTTCACAAACGAATATTACCAGCAATTAAACGGGTTGAATTTGTTACTGACAGACTTTCTTTTATTACTCTTAAGGGACGGTGGTGTGATATTATTGTTTTAAATGTACATGCTCCAACTGAAGATAAGGGTGACGATATAAAAGATAGTTTTTACGAAGAAGTGGAACGGATATTTGACCAACTCCCGCGATACCATATGAAGATTCCATTAGGTAATTTCAATGCGAAGGTAGGACGAGAGGATATTTTCAAACCGATTATAGGGAACTAAAGTTTGCATAAGAAAAGTAATGACAACGGTGTTAGACTCGTGAACTTTGCAACATCCAAAAACCTAATCGTGAAGAGTACAAAATTCCCACATCGCGACGTTCATAAATACACTTGGACATCACCAGACGGAAAAACACATAATCAAATTGATCACGTTTTAGTAGATAGAAGAAGACAATCTAGCATAATTGACGTCCGGTCGTTTAGAGGGGCTGATTGTGACACTGATCACTACCTGGTAGCAGCGATAATACGGGAGAGATTATCGTTGAATAAAGGTAATACTCAATGTTCGAAAACGGAGAGATTTAATTTAAAGAAATTAGAAGAGAGCCAGGTAAGGGAGAAATACCAGATTGAAGTTTCGAATAGATTCTCGGTTTTAGAAGATTCGGAGTGCACTAGTGTTGAGGATACTTGGATTGAAATTAGAGATAGCATTAAAAGTTCAGCAATAGAAAAATTGGGACACGCGGAAATACGTAGGAACAAACCATGGTTCGACCAAGAATGCATTAAACTAGCAGAGAAGAGAAAACAGGCAAAACTACGGTGGCTACAAAATCCGAATGAAATAACTACACAAAATTTCGCAGATATCAGGCGGGAAACTTCCAAAACTTTTAGAACAAAGAAACGCGATTTTTTGAAAGCTAAAATTAAGGAACTTGAAGATAATAGTAAAAATAAAAATATTCGGGACATGTATAAGAGGATCAGCGAATTTAAGAAAGGCTATCAACCTCGTGCTTATATATTAAAGAAATCTGACGGAACAGTTCTCACTGATACGGATAGCCTCTTAAATAGATGGAAATATTTCTTTGACGATTTGGTGAACACGCAGCCAAAAACTAATGTGCGTGGAGAAAAGGAGATACACACCGCAGAACCGTATATTCCAGAACCCAATCGAATAGAAGTGGAAGCCGCTATAAAGAAATTAAAGAAACACAAATCTCCGGGTGTAGATGAAATTCCGGCTGAGTTAATTTTAGCTGGAGGCGAAAAATTGTAGAACAAGATACACAAACTCATTCTCCTTATCTGGAACAAGGAAGAATTGCCACAAGAGTGGAAAGAGTCAATCATTGTTCCAATTCACAAGAAAGGCGACAAAACTGACTGTAATAATTATCGAGGCATTTCTCTTCTGTCAACATCCTATAAAATCCTTTCAAATATTCTGTTAGCAAGATTGACCCCATACGCAGATGAAATTATTGGAGATTATCAGTGCGGATTTAGACGAAATCGATCAACTATCGACCAAATATTTACCATTTGCCAAATACTCGAAAAGAAGTGGGAATACAATACCCCGGTACATCAACTATTTATTGATTTTAGAAAGGCTTACGACTCGGTTAGGAGAGAAACATTATACAACGTTCTTACAGAGCTTGGAATACCGAGAAAGCTAATTAGATTAATTAAGATATGTTTAAGTGAATCCCAAAGTAAAGTCCGGGTAGGAAAATTTTTGTCCACGAGCTTCCACGTCGAAAATGGCCTGAAACAAGGAGATGCGTTGTCGCCATTATTATTTAACTTTGTGCTGGAATACGCCATAAGTAAAATCAAAGATAGCAACCAGGGCCTAGAGTTGAACGGCATTCACCAGGTTATGGCATATGCTGATGATGTAAATTTAATAGGGGATGATAGGAGAACAGTAGAAATAAATGCAGAGATCTTATTAAGCGCTTGCAGGGACATGGGTTTAGAAGTAAATGCAGAGAAAACTAAATACATGGAAGTGGGTCGGGACCGTAATACGGCAAATTGTGGAGGCGTTAAAATATTAAATAATGCTTTTGATAAAGTGGATACTTTCAAATATTTAGGATCAATATTAACAGACGAAAATCATATTCACGAAGAAATTAAATGTCGACTAAAAGCAGGGAATTCGTGTTACTATTCGGTTCAAAATCTCTTGTCGTCGCGAATTCTGTCGAGGAATTTGAAGCTTAAAATATATAAAACGATAATCATGCCTGTTGTTCTGTATGGTTGCGAAACATGGTCGCTTACTCTGAGGGAAGAACATAGACTGAAAGTATTTGAGAACAGGATCCTGAGAAGAATATTCGGACCCAAGAGGAACGAGAATGGGGAATGGCGGAAGCTTCATAACGAGGAACTACATAATTTATACGGTTTACCCAACATTGTTAGGTCGTCAAGTCTAGGAGGCTTAGGTGGGCAGGTCATGTAGCTAGAATGGAAGAAAGTAGAAACTCTTTCAAAGTCTTGACTGGTAGACCCATAGGAAAACGACCATTAGGAAGACCTAGGCGCAGATGGGAGGATAATATTAAGATGGATCTCGCAGAGATAGGAATACAAAGTAGAAACTGGATCCAATTAGCTAAGGATAGAAGTCAGTGGAGAGCTTTTGTGAACGCGGCACTGAACCTCCGGGTTCCATAGGCCATAGAGTTAGTTAGTTTAGTTAGTTAGCACAATAGTTTCGATAACATATGTGTGGTCCTTCGGTAGGCTACACATCTGGTAAGAAGCTCATCCCAAAGAGTAGTTTGGACAAAAGACTCGTAGCTGGCTTGTATAGATAATTGAATTCAAATATTCAAGTATCCATTTAATGAATGCCCATATCGTGTATGCATGCATTTGCATGCATTATTTAATAAGTAAATAAAGTACACACACAATTAATTATCTCAGTGATAAACGGTGTTTATTGAAAAAAAAAACCCTCTCCAAACAATGAAGATTAATTTTAGACTGAAGAAATGGTTGTCCTTCGTTTTCATTATCATTTGGCCATGAAACAAACGCATGACAGATATACAAGCCCTATATACAACTATGTGATGTTGGAATATATAACTCGTAGGGTATGATGCTTTACTTTTTCAAAAATTTCAGTACTTCTAGTGAAATGAAATCTTTAGTTTTATGTCCCACAGTTATGCCGGTTAGGCTAAAGGAGACGGTGATGATGAGAAATGAATGAAATGGTGGAATGAAGAAAGTGGGAGGAAACGGGAGAACCCCGAGAAAACCCACGAGCATGGTGTTTGTCCACCACAAAGTCCACACGGCGCGATCTGCGATCAAACCAGGGAGCCCAAGCACCGGAGGTGAACGCCCTACCACTAAGCCACCGCGCCCCCAAAGTACTTCTTGTGTACCCCTATAAATGTAATAAAGAACTAATGGCCATGTTCTTTTATATAAAAATATTCAATTAGAACTGGACAATTTACATAAAATTTGGAATCGACAAATGAAAACGGCACGTTTCTAGCACTTGTGGGTTCGAGATCTCATTGTTGAAATGATTGGAGACAAACATATAAACTTTTCTGTGAGGAGAAACATATACGCGTAAATCTAGTATTTTAATATACAGATAATAATTGGAATAGTTTTATTTTCGAGTGCTATTTTTTAATATTCGCAATATTGAAATTTTTGAACTTACATTTTTCGCGTGTTCGGAAAAAAGAGAGATATTATTACTAGCAAAATTAACCTAATACAAACATATTTATTTTTTTCAATTTTTCCAGAAAATCGAAAAAAGTTTTTTTTTGAAAAACAGGTTCAAAATTTCCGGAAATTTGACAACACTAGTTCAGATACACTTGTATTTTGCACAGCATTAAACTCTGATCTTAGTTCCGACGCAGTTCGCCGCCAGTTCTGTTTTACCAGTATGCCCAGCCTACGACGTTTGACATCTGTAATGAGGTGGGGGCACCCAACCCCTCGACATTTGGACGTCTTTTCTCCTTGGTTGCGCCACTTGCTGATGACAATCACCACAGCGCTCCTCGAACACCTGACAAGTCCTGCAGTTTCCGAAATCCTCGTGCCGAGTGTTTGTGAGCGAGCACTTTCTTCAAAATAATATTAAAAATTATAGAAAAATTTTCGAGATATTCGAGTCGAGTCGAGAATTTTACCAGCTGTCTCGACTCGAAAATTCGAGTCGAAAAATGCATTTGTCTCGACTCGTCTCGAATTTTACAAAGTGTGTCTCGACTTGTGCGCATCCCTAGTGCTTGTGTTAGATTATTTGTAATGATGCGACCAGGGGCGGATCCACGACCGACTTCTGGGGGGAACGGTGGGTTGTCATACTGTTACTTTTAAAGGAATGCGGCGTAGGATCGACACTGCGTAGCATCCAAACTGCGTACGATCGAAAAATTCAGCTCAAAACCTGTTTCGATCCTACGCAGTTTCGATCCTACGCAGTTTCGATCCTACGCAGTTTCGACGCTACGCAGTTTCGACCGTACGCAGTTTCGATCCTACGCAGTTGCCCTGAAATAATTTAAGTTTTAATCATGCGCTCAAAAAATATATTTTTTTTTCTCTCTCTTTAATTTGTTTAACCTGTGCAGCTATAAATTAGGATTATATTCATGGACTCCACACGACCTAAACTACGTAGGATCGAAACTGCGTACGTTCGAAACTGCGTAGGATCCACACTGCAGGTAGGATGGACAAGTTACAGGCGTATGGATTGAGAATCAATTATGATTTGTAATGATAACTATGTCAGAAGTGTAATACTAACTTTGAAACAGCTTCGACGGAATATAATGTAAAATAGTTATGTAATATGAAGAATTTAAAGTAATGAAGAATATGATGTATGATGAATATTGAAGGATAAGAATAATAATAATGTTTAACGAATATTTCGATTGTAAAGATATTATTTCGTAGAGATGCAAAAAAGCCGGCTTTTTTGAATCGATGGTTTTTTTCACATAAAAGGCCAGCTTTTTTGGGAAAAAAAACGAGAATTTTGGAAATTTTGGCTTTTTTCATTTTCATGATTTTTCTATCTATATAGCTTTCTTATAGTATATTCTATACTTAGATAAGAATTCCATGACCTAAATGCCATATTTCGCTCTAAAATTCACCATCAAGATGGATGGAGCACATGTTTTACGAATTAAAGCTAACATGAAGAATGTAGTATTTGAGGGCAATTTTAGTGGCTATTTAACTTTATTTTAACTTTTGAGTTATCGATATTTTTTCTTCTCGATATCATTTCAGTTTGTCGTCTGTTTCATTTCTAAGAGCTTAGTACTCTAGCTTCTAACGCAGAAGTTAAACATACGTTTTTCTTTATATTCGTCAAAGCGTACGTTTTTCAATATATCCGTCTAACCGTACTTCCACATTTCTGTTATACTGTAGCTGTGCAACGATTTAGCAATAATTTTCCGGATACAACCTTGAATACTAATTTATACAAATAATCAGTAGCGGATTTAGAAACGTACTTTGGGACGGGTTTCTCTGATTGTTTCATTTTCTAAAATCTCCTAATTTTATTTGGGAGGAGCTTGAAGTTTATGAGTACAGGCATAACCAACACTGTATTTCGTTTCGTTTATATATTAAGCGATAATCTTCCGGATACAACCTTGAAGATCATTTTATACTGAGAATCAGTGGCGGATTTAGAAAAGTATTTTGGGAGGGTTTTTTTCTTACTAATGTTTAGTTTTTCTAAACATTCGTAATTTTTATTTGACGGCAGCTTAAAGTTTATGAGTAAAGGCATAACTAATAGATATTTCGTTTGTTTTAGACATTCCGTAATTTTGGGGAACAGGCTTCAGTCCGAAAGACCACCCCCCCTAACCCTCGCAAAACCGTCACTGCTGGTAATTAGTAATAATAACGATTTAAAAACAATAAGAAATGAAGTCAGCCAACTCACAGTACACGCACTATTTCTACTTCATAGATGGAATGAAGAAAAGTTTTGTCAGAATGGTCGAATGCTGAGCTGAATTCCGGACTTCTCGATAGAAGCGCAAAAGCTCCAGTCAATCATGTTTGTTATGCAGTTGTATTTATCTTAACTTAAATATATTCCGTAGTCCTTCTTTTTCTTGTGTGTGTTGGTGGGGTGGGGAGAGTTCCATAATGATATGAAGGGTGTGAGCCAAGAACATGGTAACTAACAAATTTTCAATTGCTGAGTTACGCAGCATCAGATAGGCAGCAACGCATACCGCTTCGTTTAATCCCTCATGTATAGACTTATGTGAAAAATCAGCTTTCCGACTTTCAAAATGGATTGTGCAGCAGAAAATTTCTAATTTCTTACAATAGTAAAATTATGGGTTACCATGTTCTTATCTCACACCCTTCATGTTCAATTTCTCTTGTTAAAAATACAGAAAACTTGAGGACTGAATAAACCGTGATGGTGCTCATATAAAACTGTAGAATTTCAAGAATATACAAAACCAAATGCTCTAGGTGTGCAGCCTTTAAGTGTATCATATAAATCTAAGTATTTTTCTTATGTTTTATTTTAATTTTATTTTGTTCCAAAAAGAGGGTATGGAATATTTTGAAGTAAAAATACTACATAGAATTTTGCTACTTATTTGAGTATTTTTTTAAAAGGAGTATTTACTTTTAGGGTTGGCTGGTTTACACCAGCTGCTTTCTTCTTTTTTTTTAAATAAACAACTGGTTTAAACCGAAAAAAATAAAAGGTACGAAAAATGTGTAAACTTCATGGTGACGTTTCCTTACATCAAACCACTGCATTAGTTTTATTTCCTTTTCACCTTTTAATCAAGGTGTCCCATGTTCAATTCTCGGTCGAACCACAACCCTTCTTTCATGCGTAAACAAAGTAGCGGTTCGGATGTCACTTTAAGCAAAAGTCTTCTCCTTGATAACCTCGGTATTACATAAGGATGTTAAGCCTGAACATACGAAACGAAACTAAATTGTATATTTCTGCTTGCCTGAATGCCTGTTGTTTTATAAAGAAGCCAAGGTTGCTTAAATATACTGATATAAATTGACAAAATTTATCGATTGCCTACGTAGCTTCCAAGATTAGCTTGGATTGTACTTTCAATGATATGTACGCACTAAATTTGTAATTTAATACCTCAGTTTTAGCGTACTGATTATGTTACGTTGACCTTTAAATTTTACATGCAAAGCAATAACAGGATGTTTTCCGTTATTGTTTTACATTTAGATTAATGACGGGATTTTCCCGATGGCTAGGGCGGGAGTTTCTCAATTTAAGAAATTTACTGACCGGACTTCTTTAATCTTATGTGACCTCTTCCAGCATAACCCCGTTGTTGCATAATAACACCAAGGCGAAACAAACTTATTTCTGTCAATATGTAATATAAATACATAAAGCAAAATATCTAAACCCCAAAAAACCTGGTTTAAACCAAAAAAGCCTAGTTTAAACTCCCCCCAAAAAACGGGTTTTTGGCATTTTCAAAAACAACCATGGCTCTTCCCAACCCTGTTTACTTTTGTATGTAGGAGGTTAAAAAAAATCTTATTATATACATTGGTTAATCCTTTGGAATTCATAATGTAAATATGTTGAGAAGTAAAACTGTTTGAAATATCTTTTCGAAATTCATGGTTTATTTTCGAGGTTTTATATTATTATCGGCATCAACCACTAATTAAATGACTTTTTCTGTTGTAGAGAAGCGAAACAAAATCTGGTTTATCAATTTAAAGCAGAATTTTCAAAAAAGCCCAAAATTTCCCAAGGAAAAAAGCGAAGCAGAAAAAACCGAGTTTTTTTTTTCAAAAAAGCCGTTTTTTTTCCGAGCCCTTGCATCTCTATTATTTCGTAAAGGCTGTCAGAAAGTTAGAGAAACAAAAGTCAGATAAAGATTCATATGCTGTTCTGTGTGTACTTGTCTGCGTAATATGAATGAAAATTTATATGATTTTATGTACAGCTTAACGACCTAATCACCAGTTATTCATATGTATGTCAACAACGTTATAATATTGTACTTCGCTTTGGGAGTTTCTCATTTGTACACTGAATCTCAAATCGATTTATAATTGGAACACGTATCCGTGGGAGTAGGAGCATTTCAATGTATTCCGTTACATTTCACAAAAATATTTTTAACCGTAAAAGATTCGAAATTAAACTACTATTCAAATAGATAATAAAATTACGAAAGTTTACAATTATTACTGGAAATCAATGCTGTCATCTATTTTGAACATTTTAAAAGAACATAGTTTCTAATGTATTGAAATTTCATTTCTTATGAATAGTTTGAAACGTTGTAAATAGTTGTAAAGAACCTGGAGAAAATTCATCAAAATCCTCCTACAATGGGGAAGCCGTGTTAGACATGGAGTTAGTGGATGCAGATGGTGGCATTGGAAAAGTCCGGGTCTCCCGAGCACAGTGGTGATATCAGAAACCGGGCCCCAGCCATGAGGCTCCAGAAAAATGGAGTCCCGAAGTTTTGGGCGCGGGTTCTTTCTATACGCCTATTAAACATGGAATTATATGTGGGTGGTGAAGTTGGAAATGTTCGGGTCGTCTGAGCACAGTGTTAACGTCAGAAATTGGGCCCTTGTCTCAAAGGTCCAAAAATGGTGTCCGGAAATTTTGAGCTTGGCTTCATTATATTTTTCTTTTAAGCATGGAGTTATTGGATACATATTGTGGTGTTGGAAAGCTCCGGGACCTGAGACTCCAGAAATGAGATCCCAAAAGTTTGAGTTCAGGTCTCTTTTATTTGCCTATTTAACATGGTGTTGTACTATAGTGTTAGCGTTTGAAAGGTCGGGGTCGATTAACGAAAGCGGTAATGTCAGAAATTGGACCCTGGCCTCGAAGCTCCAGAAAATGTGGTTCCGAAATGTTGGGCTGGAGTCCACTCTATTTCTCGTTTAAGCATGGAATTGTTGCATACAGATGGTGACGTTGGAAAGATCCGATTCCCCTCAGCACAGTGGTGGTCAGGAACCGGGTCCCCACCATGGGGTCCCAGAAATGGAGTCCCAATGTTTTGGGCATGAGCCCCTTCTATACGCCTATTAAACATGAATTGTTGTACGAAGGTGAAAAACTTGTATCTTCTAAAAAAAAAAAAAAAAAAAAAACAACTTGTATCTTCCTTATAATTATTAGATAATAATCTCAGCTCCTAAACACGTATAAAAGATACCGAAGTTATATTTCAGCAAAAAACAATTACCATAAAATATCTATTTGCATGTGTAATGACTGATATGTATTATACTTTGCTTCCCTCCCAAATAAATTCATTTCACCATTCCATTTATTCTCATCATCTGCGTCTCCTTTAGTCTACCCAGGATGACAGTCGGACATAAAACTTAAATATTGCATTTTCATTTTCATATTTGGAGACCCTGTATCTGTGTTCCTTGAGTGCCCCAAATGCTAAATAATAATGGGCTGGAAGGCCCATGAAGTTTAGTACCTGGTACACCCATTATCTCAACTTGCCCAAAAAGTTAAGGGCTCACGTTAAGTTAACGCCCAAAACTTTGTTTTTCACACCTTATTAACTATATTGGCCCAAAAGATGAAATTTGTTAGCCCGTCGATCTTTATTTCGACTAGCCCAGAAAGTTGGGAGGCTCTGGTGAAGTTAGCCTCCAAATTTTCGGCGCCTATATCACATTAACTATGGGAGAACGAAAGCTGAAATTTGGTAGCCCATCCAGCCCGTAGACAGTACTATGTAGGCCATTCATTCTATGGACCAGCCCAGAATCTTGAAGGGGGGGGGGATCACGTTAAATTAGAGCCCGAAATCTTTGGCGCGCATATCTCATTAACCCTTTCGGGACAAAATCGATTTTGGGGTTTTCGTAGACTTTCAGTTAATGATTTATTGCCCAAACACTGTTAGCCCGATTGATATCGTTTACGTCTTGTATTTTAGAAGAGGGACATGGCTATTTTTTGGTGTAAGTTAGATTGCAGTGTTGCTAACGGGAGGGATTATTGAAAAAATGTAGGAGTGAATTTTTTTTTTTAAATCCCTAGCCGAATTTCATGATTTTTTCTAGCTGGCAACACCGAAGCCACATGGGTTCAAGTCACCTAAAAAGAATTTTCTGGTATGTTGACAAGGTACAGTAAAAACCTGAAGTCGCTGGCTGCCATACAAAGAGAGAAAGAAAAAAACTCTCTCATAATACACATGAAATTTTGGCACTTCTTACGCGTCAGAAGCAAAAATCAGCATACATGGTGGTTCACCGGCTTCCCTAATTATCCAATCGTGCTTCTCTATGGTGCGTTTTGTAGGCCAAGAATGATTCCAGACAGTTGTACGTTGGTTTGAATATAGCCAAGGACACTGAAATAATAGGGGGGAAAGGATAAATTTCCCAATTTTTTCACAAACAATTACAATTAACATTAAATTACAATTAAAAAAAGTTTTAATCATTTGTTTTAAATATTTTGTTTTAAACAAAACAACCCTGGAAGTTAGTAAATTTGGGACGAAGCCCAAACTAGCAAAAACTTGAACTAATTATATGAACCTTCGATTGTGCCACCTGCAAAGTCTATAAAAGAAGTGACAATTCACAGCAACTAGGTAACTAAGAAAATGTTAAGCTAAGTCAATTGAACTTAACGGCAATCTTCTGAACAAGGAATTTGCCAACTTGATCAGAAGTAGTGGCTTTTGGGGGGAGGCTTCTCCTTTCTCCCTGCTGAGACAAGACTTAGCTTTTTTGGTCCTCCTGAATAAGTCATAGTCCCCCAAGAAAAACTTCCTGGGTACACCCCTGTATGATTATTTAATTATATTTGTCACTATTTTATTTGTCAGTTTCGTTTCTATGCAGTTTCGATCGTACGCAGTTTCGACCGTACGCAGTTTCGATCGTACGCAGTTTCGACGCTACGCAGTTTCGACCGTACGCAGTTTCGATCGTACGCAGTTTCGATCCTACGCAGTTTCGGTCGTATACAGTTTCGATCCTACTCCGGTTTTTCCCTATATAACTTCAAAAAAATACTATTACTTAATATTCTGTGATTATAAAATAATTGTTTTTTTATTGTTCGATCATATGACCTTATCTGTTTTCGATCCTACGCCGGTTTTAGTTTCGATCGTACGCAGTTTCGACGCTACGCAGTTTCGATCGTACGCAGTTTCGACGCTACGCAGTTTCGATCGTACGCAGTTTCGACGCTACGCAGTTTCGATCGTACGCAGTGTCGATCCTACGCATGTAACCCACTTTTAAGGGCTCTAAACTTTGGGATGGGTTTTATTTATACAGTGAAACCTGTCTATATTAGCCACCATTGGTTCCATCGAAAAGTGGCCAACTTAGACAGGTGGCCAACTCACAGAAAATAAGTGTGATTTGTGTATTTTTAGAATAGGATTTCTAGTATTACATGATTGTAAAATTTTAATAAGCAGTGGCACGACAGCTACTTATAAATAATGTATATAGAGTAATCATAATAGCATACAGTACTAGAAAATATTACTATAGTATGTTTAATATATGTGCATACCTTTCTCTTTTTGAAAACTAGTCTGGTACATTGGATTATTCTGATTGAAAACACAATAACACAAATAACCATGAAATAGTTATGTACGCAGTTTATTGAAATTGATATTACAGCACACTGAGTTATTCAGATTGAAAACAAGAAAAGCTAAGTTATAAATTGATATATTCATATGCAATTTTTATGACTTCTTTTCAGTTGTTACTGAATGGTGGTTCTTTCTAGACGTATTTGTTTTATTCTTTTTGGCAGATATGCACATTCTAATATTGTAGTTAACTACATCTTGTTAATAAGCTAGAAGTGTTTCCCTCAGAGCAAGAGATGTTTTCAGAAAATCTTGAGAGAATTCATATCTCAAAAACCTCCGCTATCTTTTGACAAGCCGACAGGTGCCAATAGTTGACAATGGAGATGGAGAGAAAACCTTGAGAATTTTCCGGAATTACTAAAGCACCCCACTGATGAGAGGAGCTGATTTAGCTAATGGTTTTACCAAAACAGACATGGCAAACAAATACCTACAACCATTTATTGAATTCCTCTACGTGCTTTTTCTTATTCACGTCTTCCTTCACCACCTCTTTAACAGGGTAGTCTTCTGGCCATTGACCTCCAAGAGCAAATTGCGGGAATCCTTGCCTCTTTTCTCCAGTCACAAATACAGAACATCTGCCTCTCATATGGAAATTCGAAAGAGTTAAAAAATAACAAAATTGTATTTCGGGTGGCAGGTAAATTTATCATCATCATCATAGGATAAATATTGCTTCAGTGTGGCCAACTTCTAAGATAGACAGGTGGCAAAATTAGAGAGTAGTAAGTAACGAATGTCTTAGTGGAAAAAGCAAGTTCATGACGAACTAGGCCAAGATAAGCAGGTGGCCAACTTAGAGAGGTGGCCAAGTTGACAGGTTTCACTGTATATATAAAATAAGAAAGTTTCCTCTTCTGGGGGGCGATCGGGGCGATCGCCCCCCTTCCTGGATCTGCCCCTGGATGCGACCTACGGTGTAGCAAATTTTTGCTCGTAACTTTCCTGTTTCCGTGGCTACGAATGATATTATTACGATGTGGATAGATAAGGAATTGTCTGGTGCAGTAAGATTTTTATCTTCAGTGAGATTTTATGGAAAATGACGATGCTTTTGAACACAGGGAACCTTAATTCGTACACGGAGCAATCTAATACAAGTTCGGACGAAAGCGATCTACATAATCTGTAACCAGAAAGAGAGAGGAACCAAAATATGTTGGTATGGATAAAACTACTAAATGGAATGTCCATAAGCCAGTTGCAACTAAAACACGCTTTCAAAATTTAGTGATGGAATCACCTGGTGTAAAAGGTGCTACGAGGAACTAACTGTAAAATAATTATCCACTCCGGGAAAACTACCTTTCCCGATAATGCAAGGAATCGTTCAGTTTACAAATATAATGTTGGATAGAATGGCTACTATATACAGTCGTGGATTTAGAGACTGCCCGCTGACTAATACCGATGAAATTCTTGCATTTTTTGGCGTTAGAAAAAATCTATACACGCGACCGGTCTTGTTACTCCATAAGGCGCGACTGATCGCGGGTTATTATTATTATACATGTCTTTGGTGTGGGAGACCTAGGTTCGATTCCCGGCGGGATCTTATGTGGTTCGGGGCCTATATTAAGCTGTAGGTTTCCTTCTCATATTGCCACACTGCTGAAAGGGGCGCTAAAATCAAAATTAAATATAGGCCTACTATTATTATACGCGTCTTTGGTGTGGGAAACGTGGGTTCGATTCCCGGCGGGAGTTCATGTGGTTCGGAGCCTACGTTAGGTTTTAGGTTTCCTTCTCATATAGCCTCACTGCTGAAAAGGGCGCTAAACTCAAAATAATAATAATAATAATAATAATAATAATAATAATAATAATAATAATAATAATGATAATAATAATAATAATAATAATAATTATTATTATTATTATTATTATTATTATTATTATTATTATTATTATTATTATAAGTAGAGAATAGAAAAAAGGATTTAGGGTACTAAATTTGATGAGACATTTTATTTCTTCCCAGTATGGACTTTATTGTTGTCTTGAGGGGGCGCGGTGGTTCCGTGGTAGAGCGTTCACCTCTGGTGCTTGGGGTCCCGGGTTCGATCCCAGCCTCCGCCAAGTGAACTTTGTGGTGGACAAACACCGTGCTCGTGGGTTTTCTCGGGGTACTCCCGTTTCCTCCCACTTTCTTCATTCCACCATTTCACTCATCTCTCATCATCACCGTCTCCTTTAGCCTAACCGGCATAACCGTGGGACGTAAAACTAGAGATTTCATTTCATTTATTGTTGTCTTGGTGTATCAGAACCATTTTAGATAGATTCTCACGAATATTTAACATTTTTTCACTTAAAAGACTTAATAGCTCTCAATAGTATCACCGCTTCCTAGAGTCTAACTCACAAGAATGCACTCAGTTTCATAAGACATTGGCCATCACCTTACCCCAAACACTCTCACTTAGTATTTTACGAGAATAGAAGAGGTGTGTTCTCTACTGGTTTCAAATCGGTTTTGTCTTAGGTTCAAGGTAGTGGATGTAAGCCACACGATATTTTTAAAGCCTGGATGTATCCTTTTTTTTTTTTTTTTTTTGAAATAAATGATGTGCTCAAATGTGAGATCTCATTCACATTTTCCTATAGAAAAGCTTGTCTGAAGAGAAATCAAAATGAGTTGAGGCCATAGTGGGACACTATTTATATCTTAGATCCTGCGCTGGGCGATGTTTCAGCTTCGAGGGGAAACGTACAGTACAACTAGAAAAAACACTGAACTCGCTGCCGACTGTGTTTAGCATTCAGATTTGGGAACCTGCCTCGTCAATATTTTCTTCATGCTCTGCCAAATATTTGTATCTTCAAGACTTCATCACAGGATGTTGTAACTTCTGATACAAAATGTCTATAATTTCTATAGCACATCAAAGGTTTTGATTTTGCAATGCTATCATGGATAAAATCAATGTTTTCTGGGTCAGTATTATTGAAGGTGCACTGCAGCAAAGTTCATTAATGATGAACCTTTGACCTTTTAGAAATCTGCAACTCAAATTCTCACGGTAGCGTTAGAAGTTGCTCGGTTCCTTAAAAATTGGCACATATCTAGATGGATTTTTAAGATGATATCCTTCTTGTAGAGGTACCCAATAAAAGCTCGGTAATGCGCACCACAGGTAATGCGCCGGTTAGGTTGCAAAGAGCTATCCTCTCTGTTCGACTCGGCGCAGATGAACCATCCTCTCGAGTCGCCTCGGTTGAGGTGCGCCATCGGCTCGGTAGACGTGATATAGGAGTTGTCTTTCTGAGCTCGGCTCTGTGGTGAACAAGCCGCGAGCTCACCAATTTAAACCAATTGCAAAATTAGAGTCGGCACGTTTCGTTCAACGCATTCAAAACGACTGAGTTTGGTCGCTAGAGGTTAGATCGGTTGTCGTTTTTATGGAAGTGACTGTATGTCTGGTTTAGTGAGTCTTCTTGTATGTGATCACTCCTTAAAGAAATCCTTGGCTCGCCTGTGAAGAGGTTTCTTACAAAACAAAGTTCTTGTAAAGTCAGGTGTAAATTTCCAACTCGATAAACTTCTTGTATGGCTATCTTGAATAATTAATGGATTTACGCAGTGTTCAGTAGCTTTTATCGGCCATGGGTTTTATTGGACATTTGGAAAACAAACACTAAAAAGAACGACGCTTTTTATTATTGAAAATAAAACTTCACAGGTTTTGTTTACAATACCATGTTTCGCATCCATAAAGCACCGCAGGATTTTAATTGGAGAAAAGATATTCAAAAGACTATTAACTTACATTTTCTTTACTGTTAATGCACTCTGCTGTTCTGTTGGAGGTGCCAGTACAAGTGTTTAATGAGTATCAATTTGGGCAACAACGACACGCTGATGTTCTCTCATGCTTCACGATGTAAGCGTGAAGATTCATGTATTATCGGAAATGAATTTTCTAAAAATAGTCCAAACTTTGAATATATAATATATACGGTAATTTTGAATAGTCACACTAAAAGCAAAATGATGAGGTAGAAGAATAATTTGACAGAAACGTAAAATATCTTGTCTAGAGTTCAATCTGTTGGTTAAGTTACTTTTAAACTGTATCGCGTTACTTTGTCATCAACTTTTCCTTATATACAGTATATGACACAAGTTATACTAGGTGATAGTTGTTACTAATATGACTCATAGTCGCTTCGGAAGTAGCGCCCTATTTGTAGCGAAGTTACAATAGCTTACTACAAATTTTGTAGCTCTAGCTGATATGGATAGGGATAAAATATGATTGTTTTGTGATTTCTGTCCCCAATTATTTTGCAATAATATTACAAGAAAATTTTTCTAAAATTGCGTACTGACGATCGGTCAAAAGGACAGTAATCATTCTAGCAGCGAAAGCATATACATTGTTTGGGAGAGGGGTAACATATATTTAAAAAAAAACAGACCAAATGCATACTTTACTGTGAAATGCAAATTGACAGACAAGGCTTTTATGTAATATTTTAAGAAAACTTTTAAGTTCAGTTACGATGTAGATACCATGACATATATTATAATGCAGGATGCCAAGTAAACTGTATTTGTGACAAGAGCTTAAGTAGCGAATACCTTTCTGGAAAACTAGCTAATAGTTGTAGCGAGCTACAATTTTTATCATGTAGCTGTGGAGCAGCTACTTTTAAAAAGTAGCTTTAGTCAGTAGGAACAAGTCAAAACTGTGCATTTTATATGTAAAAGCATGAAAGTAGATGTACCTGTTATTTATATGGAATTAATAATTTTGAGCGTTGTAGGCATCGGCGGATTGCCCTTTGAGCCGCCATATTGGAAATGGCTTCAAAATCATTTTTTTAGCCTATAACTTTCGAATGGATAGTCCGATATTAATTTTTCGTTTTTTTATTTTAAAGCTCTTTTTAAGGCAAAACATTTTGTCATTCAAAGATTTCTCTAAACTTTAAGGTTTCAGCACAAATTTTAAAAATCTAAAGATTTTTCGATAAATATTGATTTAATCATTCTATAACTTTTATATGGTGCAGACAATCACTTTTGGTCTCTGTCGAAGAAAAGGATATTTCATGATCTTTAAATTGATATATGTTAAGCTATAAGTTGAGCTACGATTTCCTCAGAAATGATTACTCAAAATAAGCATTTTAAGGAAGTATAAGGTGCTCAGATGTAACGAACTCTTAGAATTTTAAAGTTACCCACTACCCAGTTTCATTCTTTTAGATATAAAATGCAAATTTAGACTTAATCTTTCAAACTGTAGTTAGAATCAGCACT
The DNA here is from genome assembly GCF_964235325.1 of Thermobia domestica. Classification (NCBI taxonomy): domain Eukaryota; kingdom Metazoa; phylum Arthropoda; class Insecta; order Zygentoma; family Lepismatidae; genus Thermobia; species Thermobia domestica. The sequence continues at coordinate 138,442,997 of NC_137463.1, read as the reverse complement.
CAAGTTCTTTGTTGAATACGTCAATTTTTATATATCCTACAGCATTTTCTTTTTGAAATCATATAAGCAACTTTTCGTTTGTTTAATTTTGTTATATTTGTACTAACCTTAACTTGCAGGTCATGATTTTTTCCTTTTTATATCTTTCAGGTCTAGAGATATTAGCAACAGAAGCGAATATTTTGCAGTTCTGAACTGGTGAAATATACTTCAAAGGTATATCAAACGCCCAGAAAAAAAAAACGTATATCAAACGAAAGTCCGAAAAATAAAAATAAAAATAAAAATAAAAAGAACATTCAAGTTAATCGAAGGTGGTAGCCCTCCATCCCCCAAAACTGCTAGTACAGATTGGGAAAAATGTATTTTTTGTCAAAGAACCAAAGTTGACAAGCTTAGACTACTTGTCCGGCGGACTAGGAATTCCGGAATGCAGCTTCTGGATATGGGACAATTGAGAAGAATCTTTTGTCGTTACAAGCGGTTCAGGGTCTTCCTGAGGGGATAGGTTCACTTGAACGACTGAACGACGGAAGTGGTATTAGAACAACTCTTCTAAATAACAAGGCCAAATTCCACCGGAAGTGTAATTTACATTACAATAAAAATTAATTTGATTCAGGTACTCAACGTTGGACGAAAAAACGGAAGTTGGTGTGTTCTTCAGAAAACAATAGTTCGGAACAACCAGAAATTGAACAGAACGAACCTTCTACGTGTCGTTATACACGAAGAAAAGGTGCAATTTCACAGGGCAAATCTGAAAAGACCTGTTTTTCCTGAGATAAAGATCCACTGCTCCAAGACAAACCCCTGCCACTTGTTACCTTTAAAGTTGATAGCCGAATGCGGCAGTGTGCTGTGAATTTGGAAGATGAATCTCTCATAGCAAAATTGAATGAGGGTGACATGATCGATAGAGATGCTGTGTATCACGTGAAGTGTCTCACAAGTTTATACAATAGGAATGCAAAACTACAAGGTCCACCTCAGAAAGACGATTTACAGAAATTGATACTCAAAAGTTCTTTTGCAGAGCTTATGTCTTTTATTGAATTCTACCTTGAAAATTAAGAAGATGCGCCAGTTTTTAATCTGAGTGAATTAAAGAGGATCTATTGCACAAGAATTAAGCAGCTAGGGGAAGAAATATCCAATGTGCAATATTAGCTAATTTTCCTGAACCTGAGGAATACCTAGAAGGTAGAGATGTTCTGATAGTTATCAACAGAGAAGAGGGACATTCCCTGATGCAAACATGTATTCGAGACAATGAGTCAGAAGCGATTATCCTAGCTCGTGCTGCGAGAATATTTCGCAGAGATATTCTTAATCATAAACAGCCGCCATTTGATGGACCATTTTCAGAAGGATGTCAAAAGAGGTCAGTTCCTCCTACCTTGGTGAGTTCCCTGTCCATGGGCACGCACGAACCTAGAATTCAAAGTGAGGAGGAAGCCAACGCTTTACAATCAAATCTTACTCTAGCACAGATGATTAGTTACCTCACTTACAAAGACCGGCGTCGTACACTTATGAGAAGCAGACATTCTCAAGCTCAAGGGACACCAGTTCCATTATTTTTTGGTAGTTATATTCACTCAAAAATGCGTTCGAAGGATTTACTTGATGTTTTGTTTAACTTGGAAATATCAGTGTTATATGATCGAGTGTTAAGTTTGTCAGCTGATTTAGGTAACTCCGCCATTACTCATTTTTTCAACATTGGATCTGTAGTCCCTCCAAATTTGAAGATTGGTGTCTTTACAACTTCAGCAGTTGACAATATAGACCATAATCCCAGTGCAACAAGCTCAGATGGTTCATTTCATGGTACTGGGATTTCTGTTTTTCAGCGATCTGAAAAGACTAACTGGTTTAAATCAAACAATCAACTTCACCATGAAATCCAGCAAGAAAGTCATGAAACTGCCAACAAGCTATTCAGCTGTCCCTCCCATTTCGATCACTAAACTAATAAGTTCTCCCCCGAAAATCAATACTTTTGATTGTTCATCAAAACAACTAGCAGATGAAAATGTTGAAAGAGAGTATTCCTGGTGAAAGCATGTTCCAGAGCTTGTTGACAAAAACGGAACGAATGAAGAAACAAGCACAAATGCAAGCTAGTCTGCGTTTCACAGTCAGAAGGAACCTGGAAATCCAATATCACCTACTAGAACTGCACTCCTTCCCCTGTTTCAAGACGGTTCTAAGTCAGTTGCTGTGTTACGACAGTCTATGGATGTAATTAGAAAAGCAACTGACATTTCTAATCCTGGACAAACGCCAGTAAATACGTGTGATCAACCATTGTTCAAAATTATGAAGGAAATACAATGGACTTGGCCTAATAGCTACGGAGAGGATCATTTTGTTATTGTTCTTGGTGGATTGCACATCAAGTTAGCACCACTAAAGTGCATAGGAAATTTGTTAGATAGCAGTGGGTTAACTTCCGCCCTGGAGGAGGCCAAAATTCCATCTTCAGGAACAGCGAAAATCGTTTTTGAATGTTGTCCACATAAAGAAGACCTTTCAAGCACATCATGTAACAGCATGAGCATTGTACAAGCTTCGGAAAGAAACATACAAGGAATTTTGTTAAGGAAAAGATTAGACTGCAATTATTTCTGAAGAAGAATGGTGCTTATCTCAGCAGGAAAGACATCCTCAGTTCAATTTCTGAAACATCATCCTCCAAACAGAACTGGAGTTTTATTTATTTTTTTTTTTTACATGGGATAAAGCAATACATGAGGGAGATTTTGAAAAGTATGTCGAAACATTATTTATACTTCAGTGGCTTTTTCATGCTCTAGATCATCACAACTACGCAAGATATGTTGCCGTTCATCTTTGGGACATGATGCTACTGGAGAAAAACCATCTTGAAGTATTTCAAGAATTTCTAAGAGGAAAATTTACTGACAATAAAAATGGTCGCCAGTTTACTAGTATGCCTCTTGATGAAGCTCACGAGCAGAACAATGCGATAGACAAAGGTACCGGGTAAGCAATAGGAATGACTGAAAATACCGATGCTCTGCTTCAGTGGATGGTTTGCGGGCCGGAAGTAGCACGCATTGTTGAGTTCAAAACCCATTTAAAACACCCTTAATGTGACGAATGGTCTCATCATGATAACAGGCCACGGAAACAAACCAAGTTTTTAGATAGAGTTTGTAACTTGATCACTACTATCAAAGAAATGGAAAACCCATTTACAGATACCAGTGACGATATGTTGGTCCTCAACACCAGGGAGATTATGGAGAAGGAAGTTGTTAATTCCTTAAAGTCAATAAAAAAGAATGGAAAAAAATGAGTGACAAGTTTTTCACGAAAGACTGATCGACTGTGAAAAGCCAGTTGATGCCCCTATGACCCGGAATAAATTCCAACTCCTCAACTGCAAGCATAAGAAATCAAATACATCCAATACCTCCACAATAATGAAGACTTTGAAACGGGACCGAAGTGTATTCTTAAAATTGTACCGGTACATTGCTTGCCAGATTCGGCAGGCTGATATTGATGATTTCTTCTGCCATGAAAACCACATACATCGTCCATCGCTTTCAGATGATGGATCGTTACACTGTAAATCTGACTTGATGAAATGTTTAGAGATCTTGCTTGCAACATAAGATGATAGTGTCGTAGGTGGGTGTAATGATCCTGATGTTGACTTGATGATCCTTGATGGTGCAACTGTTGTGCACATGATTACGCCAGAGAAAAAAAAAGATTCCTTCCTTAATTATTCACAAAAGATTATCAAGTACATTGGAAAACAGTTTCAGAAACCTGGTTTAAGCAGAATAGACATCGTATTTGACGTCTGCAAGTCAGACAGCCTGAAGTTTTGCGTTCGAGCTAAAAGAGGAAAAGGAACTCGTCGTCGGGTTGAACTGTCAAAGAGAACACCAACAAACTGGTCTGATTTCCTAAAAGAATATGTAAAGAAGCAAGAGCTTTTCCACTTGTTGGCTACCCAAATATCATCCATATCATATGAAGGAGATGTTGTACAGAGGTTGTTCAGTTTACATTTGGCCAATTTCGACTTACCTAAAAATTTAGAAGAATCCATGGCGTCAGGTTCGTAAGTGCTCGATGTGTTTCCCTTGGTTCCTAACAATAGCCCGATAGCGTAATTTTCACTGTAATAGGTTTGTCTGAAGAACTGGGAGGGAAATCTTGTCCCATTCCCTTTGCACAGCTTTCCAAAGTCCTTCCACAGTTGTCACACGCCGTTTTCCCAAAGTCCGCTTCAGCAATCCAAATCCACAATAGTCCATAGGACTTGCATCTGGAGATTTAAAAGGTACCTCATTGTAAGGTATCACCTGTATACCACTTGCCTCCTCTATCTCCTTGTAGAATGCGAGGGACGATCGTAAGGTATGTGATGAGGCCTTGTCCATGTGAATGCGCACCAGATTGGCGTCATTTCCGTACATTGTTAGAATCTCATGCTCGTAGACCGGCCGAATGATCTGCTCCTGAAAATACTGCGAATTTATTTGCAGTTCTTCGCCACCCTACGAATCTTCAGTTTACCTCGGTAACAGTAGCCAGTAACGACCATGAACCCTTTTGGGAAGGATTCTTTACAGACACGGACCCACCTTCTCAAGTTCTTGGCGCCTTTCTCTCGGTACATGATGGCTCTCGGTTTGCCGCAGTCGGAAAGGTAAATCTATGCTTCATCGAGCGTTACGACGTACATCCATCCACCTTTGTTTTTCCAGATGCCGTTGGTACAGCTTCCGGGCGTTACACTTCCGTTCCTTTTGATGGGCATCCGTGAGAAGATGGCCGCGAGCTTTTATGACTTTTTCCAGCTTAAGTTGATGGTGTAACGTCCGGATCACAATCCCCAAAGACACGTCAAGACGATTAGCCATACACTTTTGTGTTAGCGGATTTTCTTGCATTGCCATTAAGCGAAGTTTCTTCTGCATGGTGGAGGTGGCCTTGGTGCATTCCCGCTTCCTACGCACAACTTCGTTTGTGATCCAAATGGTGGAGCTTCGTTGCCCTTGTACTTTTTAATACAATTTTTTATTCCACTTAGACTGATGTTGCAACCATTCTTCTTGCACTGCTTTCTAATGACAGAAACACTAAAGTGGGCGTCATAAAGAGCCGCAACATAGCCTTCCCAAAACCGGCTTATTTTGGGCGGCATTTTGATCACAGAGTGGAAACCCACATACTTGGAAACAAATTTAACACAACACTCACAACAATGGTCCCGTTTTGTGCGTTATTGTCGTCCGCGCGGAAAAACAACTCCGTTCCCAGGAAGCCACTGCACAACACTGCAGAACGCCACGAGCCAGGTTGGGTGAGTCCATTCTGCCCGGGAAGAGGAAGGAACGAAATCGGACGAACGTATCCTGAACAACCTCTGTAGTTAGAGAAAGATGTTCTTTGCTCCTCCTCAGATCCTTCAAGATATTCGTTGGATGAGGGAGGAAGCTGATACCCACATGTAGTGCTAAAGCCTTTGCACACATGAAGAAGCTGATTCTCAAATGTTTCTGCATGTAGCTCATGGCGTTGCACAAGGAAGAAAAATAATCCTCATTAGAAGTGTGGATACAAATGTAGTGGTTTTAGCACTACATTATTCTAATGTTCTGGATTGTCATCTATGGGTTGCTTTTGGCACATCGAAAACCTTTCGCGCCCTCAACATACCAGAAATGCTGAAGCATAGGGAAGAGAAAAAAGAAAAGCTCTACCAGCTTTCCATGTGCTAACGGGCTGTGATACTACTTCGAAATTCTCAGGAAGGGGTAAAGTATCTTGCTGGGCAACGTGGAATAGCTACCCAGAAGTGACATATGCACTCAGTGTTCTTGCTAGCACACCTTCGGTAAGGTTTCTTATATTACTATATGATCGTTGTAGCGAAGACAGTAGTGTAAACAAAGACAGACTTGTGTTGTTTGCGTGGAAAAACAGGAATTTGGACAATATTTCACCGACGCTTGACGCCCTTAAACAGCATGTCCTCTGAGTAGCATACCAGGCAGACCATGTATGGGGACATTCACTTCAAACAACTCCTCATCTTCCTGACTTGCATATGTTTATCTGGACTCGAGACTCGGAATTTTCAACATGGCAATGGGTCACACAACCACCTGCTGCTGTAGAATCTTGTGAGGTAATTAGGTGGAAGTGTACAATCTTGTGTTTGATGTTGTGCACATGTGTGAAAGTCGATTTACCTTGCACTCATCTTTGTTCATGTGGTGGTTGTGATCAAGACTTCCACCCTGTCTAAGTACATATTTGAATATGCACGTTAAAGACAATGAAAATTATGCAGTTCTATAATTATTTTCTTACTTTTTATGTTCACATGTAAAAGTGTTATTCTGCATTCAAGATAAATAATGCACATCTCTTTTTGTGTTCATTTTTATAATAGAGTAATAATATCTAAATATTAATCTATTTTTGTTTCGTTCTGTAAAAGTAAACTTATAATAAAGGGAAAAAAAAAACATTACAAGTGCTGGTAAAAACAACCATATATTAAATTCAAAACTTCAGAAGCAGAATAAATTTTCTTGATGACATGTTGGTTTTGATCAATGATTTCTATAGATACCATTGCTGAAATTATAGCTTAACACACATTAATGGAAAGATCATAAAATTATCCTTTTCATTTATTTAGAGATCAAAAGTGATTTTCTGCAAATTTTCTACCATATGAAAGTTATAGAACGAAGAAATCAATTTTCATCGAAAAATCTTTAGATTTTTAAAAATTGTGCTGAAACCTTAAAGTTTATAGAAGTCTTTGTTATAACAAAAAAGTTTTGCCTTAGAAAGAGCATTAAAATAAAAAAAGAAAAATTAAAATAGGACTATTCATTTAAAAGTTATAGCCCAAAAACCAACTTTGGCCACCATTTTCCAATATGGCGGCTCAAAGGTCAATCCGCCGATGCCTACAATGGTCAAAATTATTAATTTTATACTAATAAAACGTACAGCAAGTTTCATGCTTTTAAATATAAAATACACAATTCTCATAAAAAGTTGACGTAAGCCTATGGACTACTTTCTGATCACTGCTCATACTAAAATAATGTTGGCAAACGGTGAATATACTATATATTTGCCTTCTACGTGTGCCTCTCGGGTCCATTCTAGGCGATCTTGCTTTCCTCGATTTCAACAAGTGATAGAAGGAAATTTATCACCTTTCTTAGTTGTTTTTCTGCATGCTCAGAAAACTCTTAAAGTCAAGGATATGATTTAGAGTACTCGGATCATAACCAAAGAAGAGGCAAGGAAACCATGGCCCTACTCACATGAACCGATAAAAAGTACTAAACACTGCTTAAATCGATTAATTCTCCACGATAGCTATGCAAAAAATTTATCGAGTTGGAAATAGTGGAGTCAGCGGCTCGGCGCGAGTACTGAGCCGCCGCTCAGCTCGGTCCGACTGAGCCAACAGCTCGAGTCGGGTCGATTGGAATGAGCCATTGCCTCGGTTCGGCTCGGCTCAGCTAGGCTCAGGTGAGCCATCGGGTCGAGCCTGGTCGGTTCGGGTGAACCATCAACTCGGCTCGGCTCAGCTCAGGTAAGCCTTGGTTCGAGCCTGCACGGTTCGAATGAACCGTACGCTCGAGCCGGTACGGTTAAATGAGCTGTTGGCTCTGCTCACTCCTCAGTTCGGCTCAGTGGTGGCTGAGCCGGGAGCCGAGCTGTTCTAACTGTTGACAACACTAACTTGGAACCTGGAAAACACGGATTTGAAAGCAGTAGAGAACACACCTCATCTCCACTCCCGAAATATTCATGAGAGATTGTTCGAGGTAAGATGATGGCAATGTTTCATGATGAGGGCATTATTGTGAGACAGACCCTAGCAAACGGTGATACTATTGAGAGCTATTAAGACGTTTATGTGGAAAAATGTGAGATCATCGTGAAAACCTATCTAAAAGGTTCCGATACACCAAGATAACATACAGTTCATAGCTGTAACCAGCGCCGTAACTTAGATTTTTTCTGGGGGGGGGGGCAACTATTAATACGTGTATTTGGGCACCATAGAAAAGTTGTTTTTCTAATTCTTTGGCCCCCTCTTTCCATTTCTCTCTTACTCTTTATGGATCTCCCGGAGCGTGTGCGGGACCATTAGTTGCGCCCCTGAGCCCGATTCATACATGACAAATTAATTAAGGGGACAGTATTGACAAAACTTGAAGCCATACTAATACATATTATTTCTAGGGCACTTACTAGTAGACAGTTTTTACTGAAATGGGCCATAGACTCATTTTTGTTTTATTTACCATTTGTGTGCTGTTTTGTTTATGTAATGTAGTGAACCTGTTTGATGCTTCATTTATAATTTCATGTTCGTATCGTATGTAGAGTAAAAAAATGTCTTAAAATGGGTCCCCATCGAACGGCGGGGAGCTTCGCTGGGGCGGCAGTTGCCGATGCCCCCCACAAGTTACGGACCGGGGTGTAACAACAACTGGGAGGAAATAAAGTGTGTCACCAAATTCATTACCCTCAAACCTTTTTCCTATTCCCTACCTATTCCTATTCCCTTTTTCCTGTAATAATAATAATAATAATAATAATAATAATAATAATAATAATAATAATAATAATAATAATAATAATAATATGAACTGCGTTCTGGTAGTGATGAAGGAGGTATTAGGGCTGATAGTGATCTCCTGGACACTAGAATTCCGGATTTATTTTCAGCTTTACGAAAATCGTACGGATCGATGGAAAACTTAATTTGCACTAAGAAGGAATCATACTGGGATACATAGAAAAGGTTTTACACCTGTTCACTTTCTTATTTTTGGATAAATTAGAAAGTTGTCAATCACCTCCGTAATATATATACTATAAAAGTGAACGATAAAATAAATGAAAAATTAAAAAAATGAAAAAAGTAAGAGAACCGAGTGGGATTCGAACGAGGTGAAAAACTACTAAATCCGCACAGAAAGCAAGAAGTTAGCAAGCTTTGCTATCGAAATAACTAAGAAGTTATGTTCCTATTTTATGGATAGAGAACGAATTTCTTAACAACTCTCCCTCCCTTTTTTAAACGAATATTGTGGTCGAAAAGCGTGTGTGCTTTACTTACAACCAAGTTTTCTGTATTTACCAAGTACTGTGATGTTCTAAATGTATCATTACATTACGTTATAAAAAGAGAACTGAGTATTTCAAACAGCAAACTGTGAGCTGTGTTGGGAAGTCTCGTTATTTTTTCCTTTGACTTCCCCTACCATTATGTCGAATGCGCTGTTGCCAAATGTACAATTATAAGGGACTTAGAAAAAATCGGGCATGCAATTATATTTTGGAGAAGTGTACATGCAGAATCTCGTACAATTACGATTTTCTTTCTCTACAACTCTATATAACACTAAGAACATTTTTTCTCCAGCAGCTGCCACATCATCAGCAGATGGTGTTGGGTTGTTGAAAATATCCATTTCTCGACGCAGTTCTTCATTTTTTCCCAGTATTTTGTACGCAACTTTCTTCCCTTTACTGTGTGGAGCAGAAGTTGTATGACAACCAATGAAGGCATGCAAAAATGAAATGCAGTTCAAAATATCTCCCAATGGTCTCTAAAGTTTGGTACTGCTGTACATCTTATGGTGGCTTCGAGCCAGGAATGAACATGTAAGTGTCAACTATTGCGAGTGCTATAATCAGAACCAAAATATCTGAAACTTCTCCCACTATTACTGACGAGCAAGATTTTGCAAGATTTGTTGCGATTAACACAACTAATGTGTCTGCATCTCCAGGTGATTAACGTACGGTACAACCACATTTGTCGAGAAATTTCGGCAGAAGTGATATCAATTCGGATTTGTTCTTTGTGTTAGAAAGAAATTCCTGTTGAGATAAACGATAAATGTGAATGTTATTCTCAACGATTACGCGTATTTATGGTTTCATTGTTCATGTTTAGTGTTTTATATCATTTATGCTAGGTCCTCCGTCATAACCATCAAACATAATACATTATTTGCCATAATGTTTTGTGATAAACCTCATATATTGCTCATATAATTGTCAGCAAAAGTTATGGGAAACCAACAACTAGAGTTCTGGGACAGTTTTAGTATAATATCAATACATAGAACATATTCTAACAGGTTTAATCTTTTTTTTTTAAAAAAAAACCTTTTTAAGTTTGATCATTTTTTGTCGTAATTTCTCTGGACTAGGGAAACCCGCAATTTGATTTTTTGCAGGACAACAACATCAGTAATCATCTTTTTTAAAAAAAACATTTATCTGAAACACTAATTTCAATGGACACATAGGCCTACATACAGAAAGATAGTACGAAAGTCTACTTTCATGGTTCATGCGCACCCCCTGCCGACGCCACTGTTTACGAACTATTTATTAAACTAGCCGGACTTCCAAATCTGTTGATACTTACCGGAAGTTGCAATGAAAAGCCGTTTTAAATTACTAAATATATTTTCCTTCATGTTAAATGATTCATTCATATGTCTCTACAGAAATTGTGCGCAGTCCGATGACATTTGAAGCTTCATTACGCATCTCTGACATTGGATATAGTGACAATATATACATCGTTTTAAAGCTTATGAAATTTCCAACAAGTTTTATTCGAGCACTTTCTTCATATTTCTACTCTGTTAAGTTGTATGAGGCAATGAAAACAACATGTCCCCTAATACAGATCCCAGTTTTACACTTTATCCTAAAATTATGCAAAAATGGTTACTCGGAGAAAAGTGATAATAACTTGTCACATTGCCCATAATATTAGAAGTATAATAAAGAAAGAATGATCCATGTACGTTAATTAGTTTAGAAGTTATGTAGCATAAACTTAGTGCATATGATACATCCAAGATATCGGACTATTTATTCTAAATGGCCGAAAACCCGCAACTGGACTTTTTTTGGATTTTCTGGAGGTTAATGAGGAAGAGATCGCGAACAAATTCCAGAAGGTCATATCTTTTTGTTCTAAATGTCTAGATTTGACCCGTTTTTTTATGTAATTTGACTGGACTAGTACGGAACTAATAAACAAAAAAAAAAAAGGTTAAAAATTAAAAGAGACACACTTTCATAGATAAGTTGTTTCTTTATTTACGAAAATTTTATGACAATCTTAATTAATTAACGATTTTATTCGAAAACAATAACTTCCCACAATAATTGATTAATTTTGAAGTTAATTTTCATTCTAATCGTTCCTTTTTCTGACAGTAATTATGATAAATTATTTTCATCAAATCCTTCATTGTTAATTTAAATCCCTTAAATTTTTTGTTAATATTTCCCACAATGATTATTTCTAGTAGTCAATATCACAGAGGTTGTATTACACATGCCTTCATACTACTCGTCTCTATCCACTACTCAATATGATTCTATTTTCCCAGAAACACGCTTGCTGTCTGGACATAACACTTACATGACTAATACTATTAAAAGAATTTAATATTACTTCACATTCAAAAATGTACAATGCAATTTTGTTCAAAATGTCTTGAAAACAAAGCTGTTTAAAAGAGCATATTCTTACAACAGTCCGTAGGACAACTTGTATTTTAGCTAGAAATAATGCTGTTTCCTAGTAAAAATTCACATTTATTTGATTTACTTCCGCTGACGGACAAGTGTACGTGGAATATGTTCTAAACAAGAGTGTACATGATGTCCTTTTTTATACAGTCAGATAGATTTATATTATCGAGTAATGTGAAATTACGCATATTTCCATTTAAATACTTACATATATGTCTCTATAATGCTATTAGGCATAAGAACCATGTTACTATATACAAGGAATCAGAAAGTTTTCACTATTTTAGATTCATTGTGTTATTTCTAAGTTCATCCTGAATCTGCTTCATACAAAAACTATCAGAGATTTTAAGTAATATATATTGTTTTGTTATTCCTGTTTTTTCCTTTCTATCGTTTGTTACCAATGTTTAAATAAGAAAAAAAGTTGTTGATATCTTACAAAATAAAGAAAAAGTAGCATCAGTTGTTGATATTACATGCGTTTAAATGTTTCGAGTCTATATCCTTTATTATGTCAGACAGAATGAGAACAATTCGAATTTGAGTCTCCTATGAGGATAGCATGTACTAATACCGTTCCAGTTGAGTTATTAAGAAAATACACCAGTGAATTTCTTAACCCATTGACCCCTTGAGTGAGTCTGAACACACTTAGGAATGATACACTTAGCACCGATATTTGTAGTTCCATGCTATGACACATTTGTTAAGCTACGAACTAGTGATGTATTATAAAATTAAGAAAAGATCTACTAGCATTATAAAACCAAACGTTTTATAAGAGTGGTTTACAGAATGTTTATCACTGTTTCTGAAAACTTCTCTTTATGATAACTTAGTACAAAAATATATTTAGAGAAATAAATTGTAAAGTGAAGGAAATGAATGAAATACTCAAAAACATAGAATTGAAAGAGTGAATGCTAATGCTATAAAATTATTATAGTTTTCTTTGCAAATTCCATTAGCAACAAACGCCATTAGAAGTGATATGCTGAAGCAGGCACTTCATTAATTATACATGTCTTTATCAATGACTAACAATTTAATTAATATTTTTAACGCTAAGAGATAAAGTAGTATCAATTTATGCAACTTTTCACTTATTAGCAAAAATATATTATTATTAAAAGTACTTATTCAACTGTTCCTCTGAGACGAGCTGGCAGTTATTCATGTACACGCACACTTTTTCACACTATATACATTCAAATAACAAATTGTATTGATTTTCACTAGCTACAGCAGCTTCCAAATGGTTGTTCATGAATACTTCTTGCAGGTGTTTGATGGTGTTTCCAACCTCTAATTCTTCTCTTATCCTGTCTGTTGTGTCTAATTTGATGTCCTAAAAGTATAAATATATTAAATATGAGAAAACTAAACTTGAGTGTTTCAGATGTTCATTAGTTGTCTAACAGTGAAAGATAAAATTAAAAAAAAGTTTTGGAAAAGATGAAGAGGCCTATTTAATGTATGTATCATATTCTGTATTATATTCACTATAGAAATATACCAGTCATTTTCAGAAATCTTAAACTTCCAACTATTTTGTCAATCACTCGCATCAAATTAATGTAACAGAATCATTATAAAAAGGCACCCAAAAGGTTTAATCGGGTTTCTATGTACTAGCACTGAGCACGCTACTTTTACCTTTCGTTTAGAAGCCTGCTGGTTGTGCTTTTTAACTCATTGTAGTTATAAGGAGACGTCAATACAAGCAGATCAAACTTTTAACCCAAACAGCGTTATATAAATTTAAAAGATTTTAAACGGGTTACGTACTTCAGTGAAATGGAAAGAAAAATATGATAGGCATTTAGTACAAATGCAGTATATTAACATACAGTATAACTGGGTAATCGAATTAAAATTTGCTCATACCGTGCACGTGGACATAATTAGTAACGATTTCTTCTTCGTAAGATCGTAATTGTCTTCCCCATTAACATAATTCGTCATCACTGATCTAATTTGTGCTAAGCCCATCCATTATCTTCGATTGTGATTTAATTTGATTTTGAGTATAGCATCCCTTTCAGCAACGAAGCTATATGAGAAATGTATTTAAGCTTAACGCAGATTTCAAACCATATCCGCTAATCGAACCAGGGTCTCCCACGTCATACGTGCGTACGCTATTACTTAGCCACAAGGGAGCTCTGCCGTCAACTTCGAGAAATAGCTTACGAAGAGACATCTTCATTCGATTTTTGGCTATTTTTTTTCGAAAATAGCTAACTTCAGAAAGAAAATAGACTGAACCATTCTAAAAGAGCAGGGTTATTGTATTTTCCTCAAGACTCACCATTCTCCAAAAATAACGGTCACTTTTCTAGAAATTGTATTACAAAAATACCCAAGAATTGTATGTTTTATCGGAATGTTGAAGCACTTTCAGGATTAATTCTCATCGTTCATCTCCAAATCATGTTCATATAATTAGAGCATTTCTTTTTTCTTGACGATCGGAGAAATATTCATTCCCCAAACCTCTACTTCTATAGTTAAGAATTACCTCTACTTTTAAAGTATATATTTTGTTTCGTCATTTTATTAAGAACTTGAAAACGCGAATGGTATGTTTTACATTTCTGAAAATACTCGTACGGTCCCGTTGTTAATGTGACGGTTGTACAGAAAAAGACCCAAGCGATCATGAATTTCACTCAAATAATGATAATAATAAAAAAGACGTATGTCGCGAGATGGTATAGAACTGAATATTACACGCGAATTAATGTCGCAACGATCCACTTAGTATTCTTTATTTAAGTTTGTAAAGTTAGTATATAAATTTCAGGTAAGTAGACCCCTCGAAAATACCCCGAGGTCGACACTGGCTCCGTCTCTTTCAAAAAACTCCTAAGTACGGCCATGATTCATATGAAATAATTCCACTTAGCTTGTCTTTCATCTACACTCCGCATCAAAAATATTGAGAGCTAATGGCTTGCAGCTAGGCCACCCATTATACACCCTCTTATCTGAATCGTGTTTGGTAAAGAAACCCCCTCTCTCTCTCCCGTTTCTCTTTCCCATACTAAAATCAGCAAACAACATGAGCACAATTGTAATTTCAAAATGTACATGTGTTAGTATCGATAAAATGAAAGAATAAAACCAAGACGAAACAAGATTCGTAAGTTGATGTAGGGAGAAACTTAAACACACACACGATGAAAAATTGAAACCAATGGATGTCTGTTAGTCACAGGTGCAGAAGGGAAAAAATGAAAATGAAATCTTTGAGTTTTACGTCCCACGGTTATGCCGGTTAGGCTAAAGGAGACGGCGATGATGAGTAATGAATGAAATTATGGAATGAAGAAAGTGGGAGGAAACGGTAGAACCCCGAGAAAACCCACGCACACGGTGTTTGTCCATCACAAAGTTCACTTGGCGGGGGCTGGGATCGAACCCGGGACCCCAAGCACCAGAGGTGAACGCTCTACCACTGAGCCACCGCGGGCCCGGAGGTGCAGAAGGGAGACAGGGAGAAAAAATAGGAGAGAAGAAGAAAAAGAAAAGGGAGCACAGATAAAAATATGGAATTTAAACGTTGTAAAAGAAGAACCTAACATTATAAAGTTCCATTTCCAGAAATCCAACAGGAATATAGAAGTAACATTTGTTTGTTTTTTTATATATTTTTCAGGGCTATTCGAATATATGGAGGATGCTTGAAACATTCATTAATCTCTTTCAAAATAAATAGCAAACTTGGGTTATCAAATTAAACACTCAATTTCCAATCGAACAACAGATCTCCGAGGCACATCTAGAATAATGTCAAAAGTTTAACTCACATGCTTTGTTTCCGCGTTATTCGGTTGCATATTTGGTAGCGTTCATTGAATGCACTGATCCGAAATACATTATAATAAACAAAGTAGGTAGCGTAGACCTTATGTTCCATTTCAGACTACTAATGCAAACTGAACAAAAAACAGAGAAAAAATAATCTGTGCAATTTTACTGCTAAATTTCTATTAGAAACAGCCCATATTAAAAGTCCAAACTGTATCATAATGAAAAGTTACAATTGTTCAAAAGAAAAATTGGATGTTCCTTATATATGTAGCAAACCTTGCATGTTTCACATTTCAAACGTGAATAAAACACATTGAATTATGATGGAAATGAAAATTTTATGTCAAACCAATATAAATAGTCTTCTTTTAAAATACCCGAAAAGGGAGTTATTTTTCAATCATTTCTGAATATTTATCTGTTCCGAAAATCCACTCGTGATTTTCCAATTGCAAATATATTGTTGTAATTCGCACAGATAGAATAAACATGCTAGAGCTGAAACGGTCATCACGTTAGCCGGGTGATGTGGCTTAACTTATCGACCATAGTGGCTAGGTCCAGGATTCGAACCCGTAATGTATCGTTGATTCGATTGAGACTTCGTAATGCAGAGGACAAAAAAGAGAGTTTACTTATCTCCTTGCGTTTAAACAGTATTTCTTTCAGAGGTGACTATGACTGTAGATGTTACCCCCACAGAACGAAAAACACGACACCGAAATTCCCAATTGAATAGATTTTCCGATCGGGCTAGTCACCATGCCGCCAAAACTAGCTCGGTTTTAACTATGGAACAAGCACACGCACATATGGTGTTTCTGTGTGAGAGCGAGAGGGAGAAAGAGAGAGAGAGAAAGATGCAAAGCATGGTAAGAAAATGTCAAGAAAGACACACACACACAAAGAGAGAGAGAGAGAGAGAGAGAGAAAGACAAATGTAGATATGAAAACTTCTTATCATTACACTGTACAGAGGCGGACTGGGAGTAAAAGGGCCCAACCGGAGAATGATGCTTACGGGCCTTGATGAATACCGAGTTGATCTGAAGTCTGGACTGCCCTTTTAGGAATGAACCCTTAGCTGAGACTTGGATGGCTAAACCCCCGCGCTCACGAAATGTAAAGTTGTGTATGCGTATATGTAGCCAAGTATTATTTCACATTCTTTATTTTCTACAGTCTGAAAATCTTTGCAATGAATCGTGCATGTGCAACGACTGTTTATATTGAAATAGATCTGAATATGATACGATTCCATCTTCAAAATTATGAGGGATTTAATTTTCATGAATAGTACATGCAAATGAGTGAATAAATTATAATAAACTTAATTTTATTGTGCTATATAATAGTCTATCTTTGTAGATTTGTTTACTGAGTAACTATCCAATTACGGAGATAACAAATAAGGAAGTAACTTTTGAAAACAGAAAGTGTAGAGAAACGGTTTTAAAACATTTCTGATAAAGGACACTGAGTTTGATGATAAGGAATTTCTTGTTGACTTCTTAAACACTAATTAAATTGGAACATTACTACAATATATTAGCATTACAGCCTAATTTTTTTCTACGAACAGCAGTTAGGAATCACCCTACAAAAATCAAGAAAAACGGAACGACAGCACAAATGTTTGATGTA
Organism: Thermobia domestica; assembly: GCF_964235325.1. NCBI lineage: Eukaryota > Metazoa > Arthropoda > Insecta > Zygentoma > Lepismatidae > Thermobia > Thermobia domestica. Next base: position 138,425,924 of record NC_137463.1, on the reverse strand, counting down.
AAAATTCGCATACTTATTGACTACACAGAGGTGTTAATGCATTTGTCAGTCATGTTTTTGATGTATTTTGCAACTGTTACAAAACACGCGAGTAATGAAGTTTATTTATTAAATCAACTTTTACAGCAGCATTTTTTTAAGGACAGAAGAAGATTTACCAATTTCATCGATAATTTGATCATTAGAGACTTTTTGCAGAACATCCCTTTCAATGGCCATAAGCATAAATGATTCCAGAATATGATTTGACAAAGAAGAACGTGTACGAGTTTTAATTAATTTAAGGTAACTGAATGATCGCTCACACGATACTTGAATAACTGAAAGAGTTATCAAATATTTGTATACAGTAAACAATGTTTGGAAGATGGAAACATGCATGTTATATCTTAGTAGCAACCTGTAGCAACATAAGTAACACTGGTTACACGGATGAATTTCGTTGCACACCTTATAAGACTGGCCTTCTGAAAAAGAGACAATGCATTCCTCGGGTTCACTTTCGCCCTCCGAGACACTACACTTAGTAGAACTGTCATATTCTACAACATCTACGTCGGGTTCTATGTCTGTACAGTCTTTATTATTTGCTTTATCACAGTAGTTTTACAGTTTTCCGGAGGTTTTTTTTTTATTTTAGCAAAATTCAACAATTCAGATTTCAAATTTTCATGCTCAACTAGACATTTTTAGCTATCTCCTGCAAAGCACCTTCTGGAACACCCTCATTTAGTAAATCAGTATATCGGCGACGATCAAGACAAGAAGCATCAAAGATTATTTTTTTGTAGTTTGTGAATCTATCATTTAATCTACCCTGGATTTCGTCGAGCAAAGATCGAAATATCTCAACAAGGAAGCTAAAGACCCATATGACCTGTGTAATCCATACATTTCCCTAGGATGGATTATTCCACATAATACACGCATAAATACAATTCAAATTAAATTATTTTTAATATTACAATTAGTAGCGCAAGTAAGTTCGCATGCCCCCAATTTTCCACAATGTTTGAAAATGAGCCCCCGTCAATATTCGTGCACTATTGTTAGATATACCGAATTAGAAACTCCATCTTGCTATCCCCTTTCCTCTTTATCGACTCGAACTTTTTAAAAACCATGATTGCATCAGCAATGGAGACCACCTTTACACGAGTTTTGAAAACAAGTACAAAAATAAAATAAAAATGATAAGTAAAAAAAAAAAAAAAAATATTCTGGTTCATTATTTCCTGTGTACTTTATATATACGATTTAAAAAATTGTCCCAATCTAATATCTTGTTAATTCCCACAGTTTTGTAATGTCTTTGGTACTCTTGGATAAGAACATGGAAAATATTTCATGAAAGTCCTCCTATAGTAAGGAAACTGTTAGACATGGAGTTGGAACGAGAGTTGTGATGTTGAAAAGAACAGGTACCTTGAACACAGCGGTGATGTTAGAAATCGGTCCCGTGACCCAACACCCAGGAATTCGGGCTCCACATATTTGGGTTCACGTCCCTTCTATTCGATATCAAATATATTGCGTTATCCCTTACTGACGAGCATCATTACAGTATTGTCTTGTAATGTTCGCTTGAATAACACTCATAGTCCAGTCAACAAAGCCAAAAACGGGGGGTTTAGAAGACAAAATTAGTTACAAAACGAGACCACTCCCATTCGATAGTACTATTCAAGTAGTGTTTATGATGAAAAGTCTCCACCCTTCCCCCTCCCGCTTACCCTCCCAGGCCCCCCTAAACCCTACAAAGCATGTAGCTTTCAAGCCCTCTTTGAAATCTTTTTAAGTACCTACAGATTCAACACTATTCGTTATAATTTCATGGTATATACGTCTTACTCTTCAGAATAATGTAGTCTTTCAAATTCTATATTGACCATGGCCCTATGACGTACGAGAAGTGGGATATTTAGGGAAAATCGAGAAATTTCATTTCAATAATTCCCTTTTTGTATGTTTTGAGCCCTGTAGAGCGGCCATGGGTGCGAGCACATGATCCTAATGTACCTTATGAACTACTCTAGAACATTGGTAATGTTCATGGCAAGTACCACTTCCATATATTACTTAATGACGTCATTATAAAATATTTACCTATCCTGTTTGCAAGTGCAATATACATACAGTGAATAGAGAAAATTACGATGAAAAATTTTTACACAGAGTTCTATTCGTGTGAATTTCATAGTTGATTCGTCATTCTCTGCAGAATTATGTATTCTTTCAAATAATATATTGAGCATGCCCCTATAACGTAAAAAAGGGAAATTTAGGGAAAATCGGGAAATTTTTCTGAAAATTCCTTTTTGATGTTCGGGCCCTCCCTCCTAGAGTAGCCGTGAGTGGCCCTTATATGCGCTACCATCAACTTGTAGTCGACCCAGCGCTCTTTTCCTCGTCTTCCACAGATGACGCTTGCGAGCAACTTTAAAAACAAGACTATTGACTGCGTTAATACTCATAACGTTGTTCATCAAGATAAAAATAATTAAAAAAAAATAACAGTGTAAACAAAAATAAGGAAGCAGCTAAATTGTCATGCAAAAGCCACAATTATTTACGATAGAAAGTTTCGAAAGTCACATATAGTTATTAGGGTTAACTCATTTTATTAGGCATTCAAAAGAAAGTTGCGCTACTGTGTATTACATATTTAACTAGCAGCGTTCACCCCGCTTCGCTGGGGTCACCCCGGAACGCAATAAACTTTGTTACTTAGATAATTTTTACTTTTTCGCTTTCAAGTGATATGATAAAAACCATAGAAGATTGCAGTAAATGTTAACATTATATCGCCTGTCATTTATGTTAACCCGCCGAGTGACACGGTCATGTGGGTTGCATATAAATACGGTTAGATTTAGCTATGATGAGCTAACAAAGGATTTGTACGTTATGGACACTTGAATGGTCAATTATCTCAAGACACTGGTAATTGAAAATTAAAGTGATATGATAAAAACCATCTAGGGTCCAAATCTTAATAACCCCCCAAAAATGAAAGAAATTGGTTCAGCCGTATTAGCGTGATGAGCTAACAAAGGATTTGTACGTTCTCTTTTATATATATAGATTTGTAATCAGTGTTTGAAAAGTGTTCAGCTGAACATGGAGAGGTGCTTGGTGTGTGAACGAAGTTTGAAGGAAGGTGAAACGAGTGAAGTGCGTGAACGAGGTAAGAAGTCTCTTATCGAAGCCAGTTTGAAGAGAGGCGATTCATTATACCTTGTATTACAAGAACAAACAATACCAATTCTTGTTCATTCTTCATGTAGAAAGGACTATACACGAGAGAGTAGTATTAAAGCTCATTTGGCTAAAAAGTTGCAAGATCAACCGTCTACAAGGACTCGCAGGTCTGATAATGTACACTTTGATTTTAAAGCTCAGTGCTTTTATTGTTCCGAACCTAGTTCAAAATGGAATCTCTAACTAGTACTTTGTCTTTGGAGGGACGGAAAAATGTTCGTGAAGTACGCACTATTGAAGTTAGAGATTCCATTTTGAGAAGGGCTGATGCGAGAAATGTTCAATTTGGAAGTATTGTTGCAGCCAGAGTGCGATCAGTAATAGACTTGGTTGCCGCTGAAGCTCGTTATCATGTTAGCTGTAGCACCCAATTTGGTAGAAGTAATGTTCATACATCTGCTGGTAGACCTATTGCGGTTTCGTCGGCTTCTGAAAAGCTTTGCAAATTTATGGAAGACAGTGATGATGTACAGTTTTCTCTAAACGAGTTAATGACTAAACTAAGAGAATTGTCAGACGTCGAGGACGTTTATTCTGAAAAACATTTGGAACGAAAGTTATCCTTGCATTTTGGTGATCGATTAACAGTTTCTTCCACTCCTCGAAAGACCAAAATATTCACCATGACCTCCGTTGTTAACAAAGTTATTACAGAAAGGTGGTATACAGAACGAATGTCTGATCCAGAAGAAGAAAAACTGCGAATTATTCGTATGGCTGCGAGTATCATTCGCGAAGAGATTGAGAAAAAACCCTTCGATTGTGAATATTATCCGACCCCAACAGAAATTGCTGAAGGCGGTTTTAATCTTGTGCCAAAGACCCTACAAGTTTTCATGGACGAAGTAACTAAAAATCGAGAAAATATGTGGACTCATCAGTCGAAATTCAACGCAAGCGAAAAGCTGTGAACCACGTCATTATTAGCATATGCAGACCTAGATCTTTTGTTTCGCCGATACTTACTACTTTAGGGCTGTACATTACACGATTGTATGATTCAAAACATCTTGTACAGATATTGAGCTCCCTCGGATTTTGTCCATCTTACTATGATATTGAAGTTTATCAACAGTCTTTATTGAAAAGTGAGGCACCAGTTATTGACCCTGAAGCTTTTGTTCAGTATGCGTTTGACAACGCCGATATCAATGTCAGGACTTTGGATGAACTTGTTACTTTTCATGCTTTAGGTGGAATAAAATGCATCGCTCCTCAAAAAGCTGTCTCAGGAGATGTTCCTGTATCTCGAGGTACTTCTCAGAAGACAGTGAGTGGCGAGTTTTCAATACCAGTGCTGAGCTACGGCAAGCGAAGTCGAAACGGGCTTGGAAAAATTGCTGTTGAAGATTATTCCAACTTCGCTCCACTTAAACTTTTCGGTTCTCCACTCAATTTCTTGTGGCTCAGTTGATTTGTTTCAAACACAGAACGTATTCCTGGGTGGACCGGATTTATGCACCGTATTTTGAACGATGAATCTAGAGAATACGTAACATCCTATATTTTAGCACTGCCCTTTGTACACATTGATCCTAGTAACCCTTCTGCTATTTTTCTGCCCTTTCATTTGTTGCAACACAATGTGTCAAATTGAAAAAGAGGGCTTTTGTGACGTTTGATCAACCACTATATTTAAAGCTGCTGAGATTGTGGCTAGTGCAGGTGAAGAGAGTGATCTAAATAACATCATTGTTCGTCTTGGCGGATTTCACCTACTGATGTCTTTCCTGGGATGTATGGGAAAATTTATGGAAGGCAGTGAACTTTGGAAAACTGTATATGGTTCTGCTACAGTGCCCCATTTATTGTCTGGGAAGCCATATGCCCGTTCAGTTCGAGCATATATGCTAACACAAGCTTCTTTATGATAGTTCTTGCAGATCAAGATGAGATCAAATATTTGTTGAATGAAGGAGTGTCTACTGTTTATTCCAAGTTAATTTCAGGAGAGTTGAGTACAGAGGAAGCTTCATCTTCACAAATCGTTCACGATGCCATTACGAAGTTTGAAGCATATATTGAGCTTTTGAAGGAAAGAAATAGCACTGCAAAGTTGTGGGTGCAAGAATTATATTTAGTTGATGTTTTCCGATTCCTCATCGCAGAAAGAACTGGGGATTGGCAACTTCATTTGAATGCAGTCTGTGAAATGTTTCCCTATTTCCATTCAGCCGGCACTTGCCCTACGCAAAAGCAGCTCATTTATATTACCAAGAAATGAAAAAGTTAGAGAATAAATTGGATCCAAAAGAATTTCAAGAATTTTGCAATGAAGTGCTTTTTACTGTAAGAAGATCAAATCAATTTTTCTCCGGAATTTCCCCTGACATGTGCATAGAACAAATACTCATGCGAAATATGAAATCGATCGGTGGGTTCACTCACGGAAGAGGTTTGAGCAAAAATACGTTACTAAAATTCATTCATGGTGCTCCTAAATTTTTGAACATCAGTGAGTCTTTTCAGTTGTTCACTGGCATTTTAAAGGGTAGTAGCGAGCAACACACTAAATTGAGAATAATCCGTTGAGAAAGAGATCTGAAGAACATCGGAAAATTTGTCGACTGGATTCGAAAGCATTCACCATTCAACCGCCCTGAGGACAGCGCGCTCGTTTGCGTAGCCACTGGGCTCGTTACAAACGATACTCTGAATTGTGACAAAGCTTACGAGGTTGGCTTGAAATTGCTGAAGTCTGTAAAGAATTGTTTCTTTGATAATATGAAGTTAAAGCGCACGAACACAATCAAGCCAATTTCTGTCAGTAAATGTGGGATTTCGATTTCAGAAAACACAGTCTCTTTATATCCACACCAGCTTTTAATCGAGTTGTTTGTGCCTCACAGGGAAGTGGGAAACTGAAAGAATATTTCAAATTCGAACTAAGTCCGTTCCCAACTTCACTTTTCGAAAGTAATTACACTATGAGGAAAGGTACGAAATCCAGTATCTTAAAAGAATTTGAAAAGGGACTAATTCAATTTGAAGATCTGCCACCTTTCTCTAGTTATGTGCTTGATGGTGGAAATTTAATTTACTCCATCACTTGGAATAAAGGGTCGACATTTAGCGACATTTTTTCCATTACTCGACATACGTGTTGGATAATTTCGGCAAAAATGTGTCAGTCGTTTTCGATGGATACCCGGAATACTCTACAACAAAGCACATGGAACATCAGCGAAGAGCCAAACGAACATCACCTGACATACTTCTTGAGCCATCTATGTATTGTACTGTAACCTAGAGAGAATTTTTGTACAACTATAACAATAAGAAAAGGTTAATTGCTTTTCTGGCAGATCGTTTCCTTCGTTATGGGATCAAGACAAAAGTGGCTGCCGATGACTCTGATGCCGTCATAGTGAAGGAAGTAGTCTCCATTGCTAGAGCTAGTGGAAATCCCACCATATTAATAGCAAAAGATACAGATTTATTGATGCTATTAATAGGTATGGAAGGAATAGAGTCATTAAGTATTTATATGAAAATGCCAACCAAACTTTTCGATATCAGGAAATTGCAAGCACACTTTAAAAATGAAAGATCAATATTTTTATTTTTACATGCCATGACTGGATGTGACACATTATCATTCTACGGGCAAGGAAAAAGTAATGCCTTGCGTTTACTTACGAAAAGCAAAGAATTACGCGAAAAAGCAGAAAAGTTCAACCTGGCTACTACTACCAAGGATGAAGTGAAGGCTGTTGGGGAAGAGTTCGTGCTGCATTGGTACGGTCTGAGCAAATACAAAAATTTGGATGAAGGTCGATACTTTTTCTACATGTGCCAAGTAGCAAAAATGTCCCCGAAATCAAAGTTTGAAATGGCCAGTCTTCTACCCACATCCAGCGCAGCACATTTGCACTCACTAACGGCGTACTACCAAGTACTACCAGGGGATCACTTTTCCAGTGCCACTTCCCACGCCCAAGAACTACATATTTCATTGGTGAATAGAAAGGAGCTAATCTCGAAACTTCGGGGGTCGATTTCTAGGATTTCGGGCCCGTTTTCTGACATCAGCGTTGTGCTCAGGGGACCATTATTTATCGCCACCACTAGCGTCCAACAACTCTATGTCTAATACGGTTTCTTTACCGTCAGAGAATCTCGCTCCATGCTCTTTATATGCTATCGATTGCACATCACATTATTGAATACATAAATTATGGACGAGATTAAATTTTTGAGTATATGTATTTCTGAGACTTTTCTTTACTGTCTTATTGATTTTTCAACAAACAGAGCTACGAGTTGGGCAGGGGTTCCCTTTCTCTAGTGCTTCCCTTCGGCAGCACTGGTGGTCTTTTAGTTAGGCCACTAGTTACTATGAATGAGAACGGAGTTTTGAATTAATTACAATTAATCGAGCAATATCTTAAGTGATTTTGCAGAGGGCGGGGCCCACCCGGAAATTTCCGGGCGGCCAGGTCCGCCTCTGTATTTGGAAGATCGCACACGCTGTTTAGTCGGAATCTAGCCAGTGATCCCTTGTAAGTTCTCCAACCGCAGATGAATCTCTGCACCCAATATTTTATCCTAAAAAAGGTACTACCAAATGGGAAATCGAAAGTAGTATGCATACCTAACTACGAGCGCGCTTTCCCCCTCCACCCCTAACTGCTAAAAATTATGAAGCCGCCACTGACCATTACACTTTAACACAGAAGGATAGCGCAAAGTGAGATTGAGTATTGTCTCTGGGCATAGGCTTTTATGACATTTAAAATCATAAAAACTTACATCTAAAAGCTTACAATCTAAAATCTTATATCAAAACTACATCTCTTCCATCTTATAATGTCCCCATGGTAGAGTATTTACCCCATCCTCTAAAACACATCTTTTATCATCTACACAACTTAAAGCTAACTTATTTACTTCTATACTGTACAAATCATGCTTATAACTTCCGATTAAATTCATCTTCTTACCTAGGTATAATATTCTTTTTGGTTGAACAGGCAGTCTTTATAATCGTTAAATGACAGTTCTTTACTTACAACATTTTTCTTAACTCCTTTTGCTTTCTTACAACATTTATCCTTTTCGAACCTGATTGAATACATTTTTGATCTTAAACCAACAAATTCTTCTATGATTGTTCCTTTAAGTTCATCTTTCATCTTACCAAGTATTTTCTTATTGACCTGTTGTATCTTATATCTGTTATCTTCAGAGTAATGACTCGTGTCGAAGTAATCAATATAATTTTTCATGTCCTCGTACACATCTTCTGTTTGGATATGGTATATATAGCTATCAGTATCTGTATAACATACTTCTAATTTGTCTTGGTATTTTGGCTTCATCACATTATAATGGAAGTCGTACATTAAATATTTCGATAGATCTAAGATACTCATTGCAACATATATTGGTTTATTGAAAGTTAATTCTGTTTTATTCATTGTGATTGCACATAGATTCTCAGTATAAATAATTCTATCTTTAAAATTTGGTTTAGCAATTAGTTTTTCTACTCTTGTTGGGTCACATTCTATTTTTATAGGTTTACATCTTTTTCTAATATTTTCCATAGTCTTTCCAAAAACTGAATTGTTCACTAACTTATAAAAGTCTTTTTCAAAGTCATTTGTTGCTCTAGTTATCATCTGCGTGTTTAAATCTATATAATTCTTTAACCAATCTGATTGTTCAAACTCTATCACACTATGAATTTTCTTAAGTTTTAATCCAAGTGACAAACATTGTTTTAAGTTTCGATAGTGAATTACATAGTTTTCCTTATCGTATAGGGTTGTTAACAGTTTTGATTGTTTTGAACCAGGCGGACACATGTTTTGAGGTGCTAATGGGTAGTCTTTATGATAGTCATGTAATTCTTTAGGATATTCAAGATCAACTTCTAATATATAACCAGTATCAGAATCATCAGGTATATTTGTGTAATCTGTTTCTTTTATTTCTTGTTCACTTAACCATCTAAATCCCTTAAATGGCAAGTATTGGCTCATTGCCCATCCATACAAGCTGTAGGCATCCAAGTACATTAAGTAAGAATCTTCTTTATTCTCATCGTAATCTTCCATATACTTATTGTTTGCTTTTATATATCTTTTACTACATTGCGAAATTCCACCTCTTATACCTTTCTCTATCATCAGTACCATATCGTAATCAGTTAGTAACTCTAGTTTTATATTTGTCATCTTTAACATTGGATCCCAAGCTAAACCTGGTACTGTCATATACCAAGCTGGATCAAGACCATAAGCTTTAAGACATGTTTCTCTCAAACACATCTGCTAATAACAATACATCAGTTTTTAGATATAGGTCATGGTATTGTCCGAGATTCTTAATTTTAAATGTTTTGCACACTTTCTTTGCATGCTTATAATCCTCATCGCTTATATGTGTGTTGTTAAGTTTGTTGTAGAATGCTTCCTTTGGTGGTAATTTTTTCTGTCTAAACTTATTCCAATCACTAACATAATCGTACGGGTAAACACCTTTTCTTGTTACAAGGTTAAATTGTTCTTCATTAGGGTAGAAGTGTTGTGTGTGAGTCATTTGTTCCCTCGTTAGGTTTGATGATAATTTGTCTAAACTACATGCCATAAATCTAAATGAATCTACAAATTTTAATTTGATAGTTCCAACTCTTTTACTGAATGATATGTAACGTTGTTCGTTATTAGGTATTAATTCTATTTGTTCTTTATTACATCCTAGTTCTTTTATAAACAAGTGAGAGTCATATCCTGATAAGTTATGTATAATCACTGGTACAATCTTAGGCATTTTAACTTTTAAATTACAGTTGTTACATAATGCAGCTACAAACTCTCCTGTTATATGATCGTGATGTTTAACTTTGTGGTTTTCTGGCGTATATTTTACTTTACAGTAAGAGCAGGATTTGGATTTGTTTAACTCTTTTAACTGTTTACGTGTTAAAGGTAATTCGTTATTTTCTTTATATATGTTAGAAATTTGTTTGGCTTCTTTCTTTAACATTCTTATGAACTTCTTAGCTGCATCTTTACCTCTATACACAACAGGATCTGTTTTCTTTCCATCACTTTTTACAATATAGTAACAGAATTCAGATGGCTTGTGCTGCTAATATTTTTTAGTATATGATTCATCTTCCGGATAACATTGTTTACATCAAATAACCTTATGTAACAGACATTCAAAATCAGCGAAAATCACGAATGGTATCTTCATCGTATATTGGTAGTTTTGAAATTCAACATATGTATCTTTTGGTGGCATTTCTATCTTAACAGCTTCGTGAGTAGAACAATCTTTTAAATGTTTATCTAATGCACTTTGCGAGTAAAAGTATAACAAGCATCTATCACATAAGTATTTTCGAGCTCTCCATTTGGTTATTTGACTACTTACTAATCTACTTAGGTTTTTAATCCAACAATAGTGTGTTTTATTTTCTTTTTTTACATATAATAAATTCACATGGGTGTCTTTTTTGTTTCTAGTATGATATAAAACGTACACTATATATTTTCCATCATCATCATATGTAGAAACGTTAAATGATATATCGAGTTGTCTTTCAATTTTTGGGATGTCACTTAGTTTTACAGGATAATTGATGCCTTTTAATTTTTTTCTAAGTCTATAACAATATGCTTGTACTTTGGTGGTCGTTGTGGGTCTTTTTCAACAGGATGTAATGCAGAAGCAACTGAATACAAGAAACATTTTTCATCTTTGTTCTTTACATTGATAACAGCTTGTTTTCTTTTGATTTCATTTGGTAGTTCTTTGTATGATGATCCTTTATACGGTACATATTTATTAAGAGCTAATTCTATGTAGTTTATATTTGTAAGAGTCCATCCAGAACCTCTAGCTTGGAACTCATCCATTCTTGCTCGTAATATTTCTTTAGCATCACTTATGAATTCATTTAGTTTGGTTGATTGGAATACCTCTTTGTTGTTAGTGTTAAAGTAAAAGTTTAGAATTTCCTTACCTTTCTTATATTGGCAGCTTATTAGAATATTAGCCGTTAACGAACCATGTTTTTGTAAGCTGATGTTTAGTCTATTTATTAAAGCCTTCGTTGTTGAAGTGATAGATTGTTCTAGAGGATCATGTTCTTTGTAATCTGTTTTGAATTCCCATGTTTCTAATCTTGATTTCATTGTCGTTTCTTTGAGCTTTACATCAATTGGTACTGATTCAGGTTTTACTTTTGGTTCTTCAAATACTTCTTGTTTAAATGGGAATATATTTCTAATCTGTCTTCTGCTTTGTTCATCGTCATGTTGTTTAACAAGGTTTATTAGTTCATGTTTTCATAATCGGGTATATCTTTTGATTCCCTTCTCTTTCCATTGTCGTCTTAACTCTATTACAGTAAATCTATTATAATTACTCATCTTATTTATTATATAGAAAATCTTATTATTACTCTTCAATTTTTTATCTTCACAAAAATTTTTAAAATCATTTCCGTACTATTTTTATTTTCATATGTCCTAATACAACACTTAACATTGTATGTACACTCCTACCATTGTCTACATATTACGCGTTGTATTAGAACATGGCTTTTATGGCAATAACCCATCAAAGTTACATATACACATTTTAAAACTGAATCATTTTTGTAAAACTTACTCATCGTCATAATCATCACTATCATATTCGTATTTATCACTACCCAAATCAGGTGTTTTTTGTTGTGTTATTAATAATTCTTTTTCCTTTAACATTATTGCTTCTCTATTAACAGAGCTTGCTTCTCTATTAACAGAGCTTGCTTCTCTAGTAATGCTTCTATTACTTTAAGATCCTCGTGAATAAGTTTAAGCTGAGCATATATTAAATCATAATTAGGCCTATTCTCCATATTTATTATATAGAAAACCAAAAATGAAATAAATTTTAAAAAATCTAATAAAAACGAAGGGGTAAGATTGCAACAAAATATTATAGTAAAAAATGATAGTGTATTTGGAATAAGAGCTGTTGAGGAAGATGGAAGAATAATAAATAAGATAGGAAATTCTGAAGTTAAAGTGAGTGGTGATGGTTTGATAATTAATGGTAAAACTTATAAAGGAACAGAAGGTCTATGGGAATTGTTAACGATGAATACTAATAAAGCCATTGAAGATTATGATGATGATGATTTTGAACAGTACAAGGAAATAATAATAGAATCAGATGCTGCCTTCCAAAAATATAATCGAGATAAACAAGTAGCATCTAATAGAGGTTCTAAGTACATTAATATTATCAAGCCTATTTGGGATGATTATATTAAGCCATATTTACATCCAACACCAACAAGAAAGAAAACACCAAAGTCTGGGGAAGGAATAAAAATATACAACGAATTACCTAAAGAATATATATGGATGGATGTTGTGAGAAAGCTTATAGATAGGCTAATTGTTATGGATGGAGAAGAAAAGGCTGGTAATAGTAACTTTTATAATGAGAAAGTACGTATAGTGAATATGATTAATAATAAGCTTTCGCAATTTATTCCTAACGATGATTAGAAAGATTAGAAAGAGGTGATAAAGGTATTAACCCATTAGATGAGGCTTGTAAAGAACACGATATATACTACAGAGACAATAAAGATACAGAGTCAAGACATATTGAAGATAAGGAACTAGAAACTAAAGCATGGAATAGAGCATTTAGTAGTGATGCGTCAATTGGTGAACGATTAGCTGCTTTTGGAGTTGGTACTGCTATGAATGCTAAGGTTAAGTTAGGATGGGGATTATAAATTTTTAAATGTTATTATGTATGATTCTTTTTTGGATACATTCCATAAAAGCGTTGTTTCAAGATTTTATTTATAATAAATGGATAGTATTGAGAGTTACGAGTTACAGAGTTTTAAACCTAACACAAGAACATTTAATAATTTGAATGAAGCTAACAAAGATATTGAGTTTGATTTCGATGTGGGGGATGGGTTTATACATCCACACAAAGCAGATTGTCATATGACTTTTGAAGTTGTTGGTGCATCAGCTGGAGGAACATTTGGTGCAAATGATACTATAAAACTTGTAGATAACTTCTTACCATTCTTCTTTTCTCAAATTGAGGATAGAAAGCTTGGAGTTGTTATAGATAAGATTGAACTACCTGGAATAACATCTACAGCTATTGGAACATTAAAGATTTCCAAACCAGAAGTTGAATATCTAAAACAAGCAGGATTTGAAACAGATGATAAACCTAGTCTACGAAAGGACTTTAGCGTTTTGTATCCATTAAGATTAATTCCAGGCTTTTTAAGTGATTATAAAGATGTTATGTGGAAAGGTGGATTGGGAATAACATTTACAAAAGCTAACAACAATAACGATGTCTTGTACAAATGGGCTGGAACAGGAGCAGGTGCAACAGCTCCTCATGATGGAAAAATAACAATAAAGAATATGGAGATAAGAATGCCTATTATTGAATACGAATCTAATTACGAAAACAAGTTAAAGTTGAATATTCTTAAAGAACCTAAAATCATGTTTTCATTCCATACTTATCAGTGTGTTCAGAAGACTGTCGTAAGTTCTTTCTTAGAGTTCGATGTTACTACTCAATTTAATTCTAGACAATTTGATATGCCTGATTTCGTAGTTGTAATGTTCCAAACTGATAGAAGTGGTAAACAAACAGCAGATGCAAGTAAGTTCGATCATTGTAAGATAAAGAATATCTATCTTAAGAATGGAAGGAATGAGGTATTTCCAAAAGAATCAAGAAACTTAGATATTGCTAACAGGGATTATTTTAAGTTGTACGAAGATTATACTGCATTTCAGAGAATAACATGTGGTAATACCGAAATGTACTATGATCCTAAAGAGTTTATAGATAACAGACCAATGTATGTGATTAATTGTAGTAAGAGGAAGAATGTATCGGTAAATGAGAGAACAAACATAAAGATTGTAGTAGACTTTGCAGAAGCTGTGGCTGATAATACAGTATGCTATGAGATTTTAATTGGACAAAAGAACTTTACATATGACCCTAAGAATGAGAAAGTTGTAGAAGAGTTTTAAAGAGTTAAATGTATTTTTGAAATGTTTATGGAGGTTTTCCATAAACACTATTTTAAAATAAGCAAAAATGATTAAAAAGTTTTTTGTTAAAGATAAAAATTAAAGAGTGATAATTGATTTTCTATATAATAAATACGATGGCGAGTCATATTGAGCTTTTAAATAAACTTGAAAGTCTTTAGCAAAAAGAAGTTATTGGATTAAGAGAATTAGAATTAGATACAGAATATAAGATTGTGAAAATGCAAAAGATTAAAACTAAGTTTGGAAAGAGCATTTTAGTTGAATGTGAAGAGTTTAAGGTCTTTCTTCCACCTAGATTTACAAAACACTTAACAGATAAAATGATTGATGAGATCATTAAAGATGGATTAAAAATCAAATACACTGGTCTAAAAGATAATTATCCAATTGTTGAGTTTTGTATGTAAATTTTAAATGGGAAGCGGTTTTATGAATTCTTTTCATAAACCAACATTTTCCTTATAACAAATAAGCTATGGCTAATTATTTGAATAAGAAAATGACGTTAAAACATTGAGATTATTTCGCATAGATGAGTTAGAAAAAGGTAAACCATACGAAATAACATTATGGAAATTGATTCAAACACAACGTTATGGTCAAAGAGTTTTAATACATTTAGATGAGAAATATAAGACATTATTACACTAAGATGTAATGGTGGTACTGAGCAAGGGTTGAAAGATATGAAAAAATATAAGCTGTTTGTTAAGTATGAAGGCTTGAAAGATTTAGATAATGGTTATAAAATACATCAGTTTTACTTTAGAAATGAATCCAAAAAATAACAAATTTTTCTAAAGTAAAAAATGGAGTAATTAGTATGGTTCCCCAAAAGAAGTTTATACTTACTAATAATTTCAATGTAATTGTGAAAAATGTGCAAACCGAAGTCCAAGTTGTTTTTGATATTAACGGTTGTTTATTCAGCTTAAACTATGACCAATGGACTGAATTTAAGAAGTCATTGTTTCCCATAGAGAACGAGGTTAGCAGAAGGTTCCATTATCAGTATCCAAATTTGTAATTTTAAGTATGTTTTAAATTATAGTTAATTGATTTTAAGAGTTTTATGGTTACAAAGCCATAAAGCTAAGAGCTTTAGACATACGCAACGCTATGTTATTTAATTTTTAAAGATGCATACATAAATAAGAGATTTATTTGAGTTTTTGTAATAATATGCTTAGAGTTATGCAACATACAATACATTCAAAAGATAGTAAATTTATTTCTCTACCGAATGTCGTTTAAATTTTAAAAATCGGTTAATAAGTAACGAAATTATAGCGGTTTCAAAATACTATCCTTAAAAGTAGGCAACCACTTGAATACTCAAAAAATTGTAGATTTATTTCTCTACCGAATGTCGTTCAAATTTTGAAAATCAGTTAATAAGCAACGAAGATATAACGATTTTAAAAATAAGTACCCTCCAATACGCCACTGATGACAGGGTTGGTTATCGTGTTCAAAAAATTATCATGTTTACCTGATTAGGTGGTAATTCATTGGTAATAGTTTCAAGGCTTAATTCGTAATTTTAACAATTCTGAAAAACATGTTAAAAATAATTAGTTTCCAACCCTGTTTTTAGAATCTGTGCTGCAACTTAGTTATTTAAATCTGGTATCACTGAATGCTTCAACTCTAGAGATGTGTGGGAGAAAGAGAGGAAAAAATGCAAGAAATACATTTTGTACATGGAACGCTAGCGCATGTATGTGGCACGTTTTGGAACTAGATGCTAACTCCGCTGTCGTTCAGAGAAGGAAAGAGAGAAAGAGACCCAAGAGGTATTTCATCATGGATTCAATGACGTCATGTATTACGTTGTCTCGCTTATGGTACAGCGCTATTAGTACAGTGCCATCTTACGGCTGCTGCCTAGAAGCTATATTGAAGAAAGAGACTACTATGTATGTTGGCGTGAGGAGAAGGGAAAAGAAACTGGATTGTTAATCACGCTTCAAAAAAGAAAGAAAGAGAATGATCATAAATCTCATGTACATGTATGTTATTGCTTCTCTCAACTGAATGCATGTGTGTGCGTGTGTGCAATGATAACTAGAATGTATATACATATATACCTGTAACAGCTGTATGCAATATACTAAATTTTAAGTTTTTATAATTAAGTTATTTTTGAAGCGATTTGCACCAAACAAAAACTATTTTTTTAATCAAAGATAGCACTATAAGTTATAAGTTTAAATGTAAGTTTTTATGATTTTAAATGTCATAAAAGCCTATGCCCAGAGACAATACTCAATCTACTTTGTGCTATTCTTCTTTGTTAAAGTACTATGGTCAGTGGTGGATTCATAATTTTTTAGCAGTTAGGGGTGGAGGGGGTAAGCGCGCTCGTAGTTAGGTATGCATACTACTATCGAACCTAGATTTTCCGTTTGGAAGTCTAGCACGATACTAATATTCTATCTGTTACTCTACCCAAATTTCGTTTAACAAATGGTCTAGTGTTTGTTTCTCAGAACAATAACACGAAAAGTGAAAACTTCAGATCAATGAAGTGTTTCGAATTATCTTGCTAATTCCCATAGATATGATTTGACCTTTTCTAACCAATAGTGGTAGATCGTATCTATCGTGAACAGGTGTTTGCCTCTACATTCTTAACGATTGTACGAGAAGTTACTCTTGGAAACTTTATGATCACTTTGTAAAAACCACTTGTCTTGAACAGGATTTGAACGAATGTTGGGTGGCTGTACTAATTCTAACTCCAGGACTTAACCCTTACACAATCATGCCACCTAAAATTATAAGCCAAATATTACTAAGTTTAGCCATGATCTTTGGAACAAACCACGTTCTTTCTGTAAGGTTATTTACACCAAAATGCACGCCGAAATTCATTTATTCGACGATCTGGAGACAAATTAGCGACCACTAATGTACGAAATAACATACAATCCACCAAAAATTACAGAAATAATAATAAATGCTCACCCGCACTGTATAGTTGTCACTTCAACGAATAATAATATCAATATGCTTCTATATTTGCAACGTTAGGCACAGATACGTTATACGGCGTCAATCTCTAAAACTATTCTTTGTAGATTATGCTCTTATCTCATTTTCTCTCCCGTTTTCAGAAAAGCCATGCACGTGGGTGTTTATCCACCGCGAAGTCCGTATAGCAAGAGGAGGGATCGATCTTACGTATACATCAAAGTCGGGAGCAATACTACACATGTTACTGTCGAATAAGCTTCTGTGTAGCGTTACACGCAAATTATATCTTGCAACAAAACCCTTATGATCTTGTTACTGGATTAAGACTTCAAGTTTCGTGGCGTGCCCGTAATATACAACAAAGCAGTATATAGAAATCTTTAAATATACCGGCATGAAAAGGCCAGAAATATGACATTTGAAGCGAATAGCTGACCGTGTACAGGACCAAATAAACATATTCTCACACCCAAGACTATATTTCACCACCACCGTCAAAGAAAATATACTTGTAGCTCACAATAAATTCTGCATTTAGTCTCGACTAAAAAAAAATCACTTTGAATGCACGTTTATAGGCCGGATCACTCTAAAAGATAGCAGTGTACTATAATATGTAATGCAGAAACGCCCACACAGGAAATTTCTAGTACAATAGATAAATTTATTTTACAATATACAAGGCACGGCAGAGGGAGTCAATTTGGTCCTAGGTTGGAGCCTAAACGCTAAATTAAGCCTGACCACTATCACCGGTACTTATGTGCACTATGTGGCTGGTTAGATTAATATTGGTTTCAGTTTTCTTTAGTTACAGAATATTGGGAAACTGATGAAATTTGCTTACAGGTGGAGGGAAGTTATATTAAACTTCCTTTCGCCACAGCCCATAAAGATCTCTGGCCGGCCAAATGGCGTTCTATCTACTCGGTGATACATGGTTAGCCAATTACCGCCAAGACGCCATTATTTTTGGCTTCTTCGACTGGAGTTTGATAGCTCTGGATTCAGATAGCATCCCAATTACTTCATGATACTAAATTAACACTGGATATTTTTAGTGTTACCACTGGGAATAATGGGTCCTTCATATCACAGTCGTGAGCACATATAATTCGACTAAGCTGGAGCTCAACAATTTAAAAACAGTATATATAACATACATTTTATATGTACAGTTTATATATTTTACTGTATATATATTTTATATATACAGTATATATATATAACATACAGTTAACATACATTTTTTTGTTTAATGCACTCTATTTGCTATCGAAGTTAGTAAATTAGGAATGTCACAGAAAAAGATGGAGGATACTGTATATAATAATTTGTTTAAAACTTATGTTGGGTTAAATGTAGAGCTTCCAGGATTTTTTTTAACATGACTTAATTTCTTTCTTTGTGATAAATTATAACAAGGGGAACACAGCCAGTGAACCGAACTCGGAAGCTCCCAGTGTGCGTAGCTGTGGAACACAGCCTCTGTTGCCGAGCCGAGCCCGGCTAGCAAATGAAGTGATCTTTATTCTTAGACGACGGGCTACTTGTCCAGCAAATTCCCTTCAGATCCGGCCAACCATATACAAGCAGAGCCGAAAGCCGAACCGAGACGAGCCTGCCCTTGACCGAGTCGGCCACCAAGTATAGCGATCTTTATTCTTTGGATGATGGGCTTTGTCTTGTTGTTGTTGTTCTTTATTAGAATGTATTTCGGATCAGTACGTTCAACGAACAGTATCGAATTTGCAACCGAACAACGCGGAAACAAAGCATGTGTGTTAAATTTTTGACATTATCCTAGATGTGTCTCGGAGACGTAAAGTTATATAGGAAATTGAGTATTTAATTTGATCACTAACTTTGTTTATTCATTTCGAAAGTGATTAATGAATTTTTGAAGTATCCTCCATATATTTGAATAGCCCTGTAAAATATTAAAACAAACGTCACTTCTATATTTCTATTGGATTTCTGGAAGTGAAACTTTATAATGTTAGATTCTTTTCTTACTACGTCTATATTCCATATTTTTATCTGTGCTCCCTTTTCGTTTTCTTCTTCTCTCCCGTTTTTTCTCTCTGCCTCCCTTCTGTACCTGTGTCTAACAGACATCCATTGGTTTCAATTTTTCATCGTGTGTGTTTAAGTTTCTCCTTACATCAACTTATGAATTATGTTTCATCTCGGTTTTATTCTTTCATTTTATCGATACTAATACATGCATAGTTTGAAACTAGACTTGTTCTCATATTGTTTGCTGATTTTAGTATGGGAGAAAAGGAGGAGAGACAGGAGATTGGGCTGAAGTAAATAACTGTTATAGGCTTGACGTGTAACTCCATATGTTATTGAGTAAGATGGATGAAATATTTTGGGGTGCCAATATTGATGTGTCATATATTGTAATTTAACTACTTATTATAACTAAAAAAGGATAAGTAATTTAAAGATCTATTCATTCGTTAGAGGCTTCCGAATGAAGTACTCTGCTGTTTATAATTTTGTTAATTAGTGTCATTAACTCTTCAATTAAGAAAATTAACGACATGTAATTATAATATGGGATTTTAAGTTTATATATATGAAGGGGAAATGTTATATGATGGGACGGCCTCCGGATCTCTTTAGATTGGTAGATAGATTGTCGTTTATTTGCGACGTTCCTTTTGTTTCTTTACGAGGACTCGAAAAGTATACAAAAAATATTTTCTTGCTTTATTTCGACTTGTAGAATAATGATTTGTGGTTCGTGGGCGCCATTTTTAGAAACCCAATATACAGGGTGAGTCAAAAGTCCTTGGCGACGGGAAAAGTAAAAAATGATGATGGGAACAGAGGTTTGATGAGGGGCCGCAACTTTTGGAGTGTATGTCATTCATGGCCGCCATCTTGAAATCCGCCATTTTGGATTCAAGTCAATTTTTTAAATGGGAAGGTGGTGTATGACACATCAAATAACACTAGCTTGAGCTCAGGAATTTAGTGGTGTAATTTGTTTTTTTTTCTATCTTGTACAGTTTAGAAGTTATTAGTGTTCAAATGTGAGAAATTAACTTGATACTGACCCAGTTCTTTCTTTGTTCCAGGTGATCTAAAATGGGTCTGACACGCGAACAAAAGATCGAAATCATCCTTATATGGGGGGAACGCAGTTACCGAACAATAGCAGCTGACTACAACAGACGGCACCCAGACAGAGAACCGGTATCGCACGGTAACCGGTGGCTCACGTGATCACCAAATTCCGGAAGACGGGCTCTGTTCAAGAAACTGCAACGGCGGTTGTTGCGTCGTTTGTGAAAAGTCCTACACGAAGTACCCGTCGTGTGTCCCTAGCATGTGCAATAAGCCAATCCTCTGTTGTCCGGATATTGCACGCCAATCAATGGCATCCTTACAAGCTGCACATGCAACATAAACTAAACGAGGATGACCCTGATCGCCGGTTGGATTTCTGCATGTGGGCTACACAAACTGGATCCTGCGTTTGCCAAGGGCATACTGTTCAGCGACGAGGCGTATTTCACTTTGAACGGGAGGTTAATCGACATAGTTTTCGATTCTGGTGTGATGCAAATCCGAACTGGGTTGACCCGAGTTGAGAACATAGTCCAGCGAAGGCGATGGTGTGGTGTGCCATATCGGACACCCGCATCATCGGGCCATTTTTCATTTACAACACCTTAACTGCACCACAGTATCTGATGCTGCTGCAGGACCTTGTGTTCCCTGCCACACTGAACGCTGACGGCATTTTCCCATCTTATTTTCAGCACGATGGAGCCCCTTCACGCTATGGACTTGGTGTCCGTGAATGGTTGGATGAACAACTGTCAGGGAAGTGGATTGGTCGCCGTGGTCCCGTGGAGTGGCCGACCAGATCCCCTGACTTAACGCCCCTTGATTTTTATTTATGGGGACATCTTAAGCAGATAGTGTATGCTGAGACAATCTGTGATTTGAGACACCTGGAGGAACGCATCCAACAAGCCTGTGACCAAATTTCAGGAGACATTCTCCTCCGTGTGCAGTCAGAGTGGTTGTGGCGACTACAGTTGTGTATTGCACGGGATGGACAACACGTAGAACATGTGTTGTAGCATTCAGAATCAAGGTAATTTCCCACCTTTGAGCATTAATAACTTCTAAACTATACAAGATAGAAAACAACAAATTACACCACTAAATTCCTAAGCTCAAGCTAGTGTTATTTGATGTGTCATACACCCCTTCCCATTTAAAAAATTGACTTGAATCCAAAATGGCGGATTTCAAGTTGGCGGCCATGAATGACATGCACTCCAAAAGTTGCGGCCCCTCATCAAACCTCTGTTCCCATCATCACTTTACTTTTCCAGTTGATTTTCAAACTTATGCAGGTATCCAAGGACTTTTGACTCACCCTGTATATAACCCGAACACCCGGAATATAATATTCCTTGTAATAGTCTTTCATTTCTGTATTTTATTCGAAGTAATCTATAAATGAATTATGAAAAATGTGTGTTTCGAGTGATAAAAAACTGAGTGCTAAATCAAGGAAATAACATACATTTATTATCATAACATGTTGAGTTACGGCAAATGCGAAGTTGAGTAAATGTTATGGAGGGTGCAATAACCAGAGAAATATATGGAGATTAAATGTAATGCTTTGAACGCCACATTACAAGAATTTGTTAGTGCTGACGAATAGAAGTTATCTTCTGTTCCTGGGATGATTCAGGAACTGATGGAGACAGAAGCCCAATTAATAGATAGTTACGGTATATATGATGGATCTATAGAAATGAAAGTTCACGTGGTCGGTAAATGTGAGAGATTTCTTGATCCAGTATAGCATTACCTAACTGCATATAATATAATTATGAACTGCTGTGCTGTAGGGGAGTGTCAACGTAAGTAGATGGTGCGTTGTGATCCCGGTCGTATCGTAGGATATCTAGTAACAATGGGAATGTAGTGGCAATTTCGTGTGGAAACGCAATAAAGGGGGAAAATCATAACTGTGTCCGATGCGGTAAGCTGATGCGATGTGCTAAACGAAGAGCATGGCACTCTAGGATAGCCAATTTCTGATAGAACTTTTGACGCTGTGGATGTCCAGGCAGTGTGTCCATATGATAATGTACTGCGCATAAAGGCATTATATATATATTAAATACTGATGGTGCTATTAGCCTTCGACTAAGCGCATGAGTAGGTTGAGTCGATTTTGGTGAGGTGTTGAGCTCAGATAAGGATGGAGTCAAATATGACACCAAGATAAGAAGGAGTATTTGATACCAGACAGGTGTAAGTTCCACTTGGAGGTTTAATCGATCTGGGTTCTGTGAGTTCGTGAACCGTGTCTATGGGGAAGGAAAACAATAAAATGGGTTTTGGTAGAATTAATACTATACACACTATTACACTATATTACACTAGTAGAGGAATGTGTCAATTGCTGTTTGTATTGTTTTGCTGATGGACTGCACTGTGCGGGCCGTCGTTGGAAAAACGGTGTCGTCAACAAACTAAAATAGGATTGAGTTGTTTGGAACAGCAAGGTCGGCAACGTAAGAAAATATAATAAAGAAGAAACGAGCTTTGAGGAGCGCCAGATTGTAGGAAAATTGGATCAGAGAGTGTTCTGTCAATAGTGATGTAAGCTAAGCGCCGTATTAAGAAAGAATGGAGAAGATTGTTATGGAGTTTGTACTGTAAACCAGGGTGCCAGACTTTGTCAAAGGTTTTTCCACATAGAGAAGAAGGGAAATTTATGTTATGTTTATTACCAATACTCGCAGATAATCGTAATAATTGATCCAGCCTACTAAAATGAGGTCAAAAATCGGCTTAGTGAATGGGAAGTAGGTTATGAGTTGAAAGATGATCGTGTATGCGATGTATTACAGTTCGTTCTAACACTTTGCAGAGGCCGGTAAGATTCTACGTCAAATGATATTATTTAGGTTTGAGAAATAGAATCACTTTTGAGTATTTCCAATCGATTGAAAACATCCAGTTTGGAGAATGGAAATATATATGGTGCTGAAAAAAAAGTAGGAAACAAGTCCTGATCAGAACATACGTAATAAAATCAAAGCTTAGAGCAGTGATGAAAAGGATGGGATGAGCTAAGGGAAGTTTGGTTTTTGACAAATGTGTGTGAAATACTTGTTTTATTATCATCAGCATATTTTTCTTTATTTTCCTTAATTATACACGGTGTCATAAGAGGAAGGGGCATATTTTGCGAAATATACTGTGGGTGATTCTAAGCAAAAAGATTCATATAAACACTGGTCCTAATCTCAATGGTTTCAGAACTGCAGTTTGTGAACCATTTTTGACTTTATGTTGTGTGTTGTTCACTCTGTAATTATCCTACAGAGGTGTGACATAGGAGATTTAAAAGGTGATGGAATGACCTTTCCAACGGTATGTAACGTGTTGCAATGGCGTCTTTGGAAAGGAAATTATTGAAGGAAATTATGTAAGGGAATTAGATGGCAACACTGATCCCCAAAGTTCCTTCCCTCAATAACTTCCCTTCCAAAGACACATTGTCACATGTTGCAAACCGGTGGAAAGGCAATTCCATCACCTTTCAAATCCGCCATGTCTCACCTGAGTAGAATAAATACAGGGTGAGTAATAAGCAACATGAAATCAAAAATGGTTCCCAAGCTGTAACTCTCAAATCGTTGAGATTAGGACCCATGCTTATATGATTTATTTTGTTTAGAATCATCCATACTACCATTTTCCGAAGTATTTGCCCCTTCCTCCTGGGACACCCATGTATACAAAATAGATAGTGCAACGGAGTTGCCAAATATGAAAATGTAGCACAGAAGTGGAAATAACTTAATTAGTGTAAGATATGGAAAATGTAATTGATGGGTTTTATCATGTGAATAGTGAAATATAAAGTGAATAATAAATAGGCGAAAATGGCAAGACTATAAATTTATAATGTAGGGTGGAATTTATGGCTTGTAAAATTGTAAGATAATAGAAATTTAATATGAGATAGTGTTGGTACGTCACAAACATAGAAAATTAGTCAGACAGATGCAAGTTTAAATCTTCTGTCGCGAGGCAACTCGGGTTTAATGATCACAATGGGAAGCCCGTGTTAATTGTGAGAATCACTGTGATAAGATGAAACGAGGACTATGATCATGAATAAAATAAATGGCATATTTCACGTTCGACAGTTATTAATTTGCATGGTAAACATACAAGGGTTACCGCAAAGCTCTGGCAACTATTTTTTTTTTTTTTTTTTTTTTTTGCGAAAATGAAAACGAAGTAAGAAATTCTGAAATATGGAAAAGCAAGGTTAGTACATATATAAACGTTAAATGTATTGAGTCGGATGGATATACATGCCCCACCGGGATATAGCACGAGAAAATGAACAAGATATTTATGTAGTCAGTGGACAAGGATTTTTTCGTGGATCTTGTCTAATATTGGTGTGAGTTGGATTGGTATGTAAGAACAAACAGAGTGGACAGACTTGGTCTGTTTGTGAAACAAACTAATGCATGAGACTTTTCAGTCAAGAGGATAGAAACCAGCTGGAAGTATGGAATTATATATTGTAGCCACGATTAGCAGGAAGTACGGAGCTTCTTTTATGTGTCCATAAGATACCTCGACAATCCCAAGTGCTATGTTCTTCGTAACCTTTAATAGGTGAAGAGTTCACTGGTAGTAATGGGTGCAGTAAGCGGATGTTCCGGAACAATGACATGATCTGTGAAAGCTTATTAAATAGGAAAGAGAGTTTAGAGGTAGCCATTACTGTAAACATGTCTGTAGCAGTATAGCAAAGACGTTTGATCTTTCTTCGTTGGAGAACAGGGAATGCCATATGCAATTAACAGGTAGGTTATTGTGGTGTTTCTGCCAGCAGGTTGATTAAATCACTTCCAATAGCGAGAAGAATGTACTTCTTTAGATAAGGCGTTGCAAGTTTTGACCTAATCACGGCGTTTATGTGGAATAAGGTAGTTACGCGCTACTCGTCGATGTTGGCGAAGACGCAGAATGTGCTGCTCGGCAGTGGTTCGTATTGGTGAAGTGATAGCAGGAAGACAGGAAGCAAGATCGATTTCAGTAGTCGGAGGAGTTCCACGCCTTCCCAGAAATGAGGCCAATTCGAATTATCATACAAACCGTAACCAGACGAAGTGCATGTACTTGCACCTATAGTTGAAGTTAATTTAACTGGATAATGGTAGCTGCCAATGGAGTCTAGAACTGGAAGCTGACAGTCATTAACGAAATTCATAGAGGTAATGACAATATCTAGTGTAGTCTAACTATGAGGCTAACTATAGGCTTGCTGTGTGAGTGAAGATCATGAACATGGAGCTGAAGATTGTCAGTTAAGTACTCCTGAAAGTCTACTTTTTCGTAGTCAGTATGATTATAGGTATTAATGTCCGCCATGATGATAATATTTTGAAAGCTGGTGGCTATGTAGCGGAAATATTCTAATGGTATAGGTTGACATGGTTTTTGTACCGAAGTTGATAGTCGATGAAGACTTTATGATGAATAATAGGTATTCCGGGAGATGATGTAAAGCTTGTAGGGTATATATTCCAACTGGATATTTTGGAAAATAGCTTATTGCAACTCATTCTTGGGTGCGAGAAGTTGATCTTGAAAATCGCAGAGTTGATATCCAGGAATACTAGTGACATGTCCGGCTTTAAAATGGTTTCATTTAGGGTAAAAGCACTAACACGTTCCTGTAATAATAAAGTTTCAATTAACAGTTTACTCTTCGCAAATGATCTAATATTGATAAATATAAGCAAATCCTATCGTGTTGATGGATTTAAACACAGGTTTCCAGTGATCCAATGTGAGTATTAACATACTTCTTAGAATAAGTTGTACAAAGATTAATGCGAAAAGTTTGTTTGGTGGCAGAAACGATATGTTTAATAATATGTCACTGAAAAGGAAATATGTTGTGTCATATCAAATATAACGTATCAGATGTTTGACTGTTAGCAGGATTGAGTAGGTGGAGAAGTTTTGTCTCTTGTTTTAGTAGGACAGTTAGTTCTGGATGCTCAGATGTGGTTCCTGGTTTGCAGCGATAGCTACGCGTGCTTAACACTTTTTGAAGTTCAGTTTTAATCCCATCCTAAGATGGACGGGCCGCAGAAGTTAACACCTTCTCTTGGGCCAGTGGCATCACATTAATAGTAAGGAATTTGAGAGCGATACAGGATTTATTATATTTATTTTTCATTCATTCTTCTTATTTAGACATTATAATATTACGAAAATGATGCATATGATGTAAATGATGAAGTGAAAAGGAGTGAACAAAACACAAAGAGATAAGCTAGTTTAAACGAGGGTGTTAATCTTCTGTTCTAGGGCTACTTTTAGTGGATGTAAACAATTGGAGACTTGTTAGTAAAATCGAAGGAGTGCAGTAATGAAATCAAGAACTATATGCCTGTGTATGATATAATATATGGAATATAAGTGTGACAATAAGGGTTATAAAAAGCTGAAGGTAGTTCACGTTTATGAATAGCAAGATGTTCAACTGGGGAATAAACGCAATGTCGTAAGGCTGGAATCCGCTCGAGAAGTGCATGCAGAATTGGATGAATGTCTATGATACGGTAGTGAATATAACGAGTGCGAAGGAGGTAAAGATGTGGTAGAAATGTCAGTGTATCGGTGTAGCGATAAACTTCTTGTGTTGGAGTCCGAGGTTGTAGAGCGATGGTATGCGTTAAGTAATGTTCCAGGACTTGTAAGCTGTCATAAAACTTTGATGGAGCTAACAACCAGGCGATATGCCCGTAAGTTAGAGCAGGGCGTACAAAAAGCTTGAAGTATAAAATATGAGTCTCGTATTAAGGCCCCAGTTGGTGCCTCGTAACCTACACAACACATTGGTTTGACTGCGAATATTAGTTTCGAGATTAGATGGGATGAAATGAGCTTTCCAAGTCAGATGTTTATTGTGAAATATCTTGACGTCCAAGAAGGTGAGGCCATGATATTTTACACTATTTTGAAAGGTTAATGGGTAACCTAAGAGCATGTGATGTAAACGATCAGGATTTCGTGTTTGACAGGATTTGTTGCGTTTGAGTCCAAATAATGTCATTCGAGTTTTTGTTATTTTGCTTATTCCCTGATCGTTATCCTAAACGATTTAAACGAGTCATGAGCAAAGATGTTCACCATCGCTAGGATGGCCCTCTCGAGGGTATCATCACCCTCAAATTCCCTTGCACACAATGACGCGAGGGCGGGGGTGCGTGAGGACGAGGAAAAGCTTCTACAGCAAGGGCGAGGGTGCGCGAGGGCGAGGGTGAACGAGAGCTAGTAGAAATTCCCAACACGAGGGCAAGGGCGAGCGAGGGCGATGTACAACTTCCTTCGCGAGGGTGAGGGTGAACGAAACGATGGACAACTCCCTTCGCGAGGGTGAGGGTGAACGAGGGTGAGGGCCAACTGTCACTGCGAGGACGAGGGAGCACGAGGGTAAGGAGAAGTTTCAGCACGAGGGCGAGGGTGAACGAGGGCAAGCGGCAAATTCTACTGCGATGGCGAAGGTGCGCAAAGGCGAGGAATAATTTGCTTCGCGAGGAAGGGAGAAGGATAAGCTTTCCTAACAACAACTATTTTGAATTTGCTGTTTGACCATTTTTGGAGGGAGGTATTATTTAAAATAACATCTGCCATGTCCCCTACATGAAAAGTTGATGTCATAGCAAGATCATAGATTGGTCATATTCTTCCTTTAATTTAATTGCAGTAGACACTTTCTCTTGGTACTTCTACATAATTATTAAAAATAATAATGCAAATAAAAATAATATTTGCATGTTTATCATGAAAGTTTCCGAATAGAAATAGCGCTACGTTTAGAAGCGAATGTGCCTCATTGGTGCCAGCCTGTGTTGGACACTTTTTAGATAAAAAGTATCTACACTGACATATTTAAAGAGTACTGGTAAACAGTCACTCACGCCATTCAGCAGTAAATGACATAATCTTAAGAGCGCTGATATCTGAAAAAACACAATCAATAAGAAAACCAACAGAATGCAATAGATCAGATGGAAAAATACTTGATGGAATGACTTTAATTCACTCGGGCTCGCACTCACTTCTCTCAACAGAGCTCGCGTTCACTCGGGCTCGGGCTCATTACTTTTAACTGGGCTTGCCCTCGAGCTTACTTCCCTCAGTTTGGCTCGCGCTCACTTATTTCATGAAGCTCGTGTTCGAGCTCGTACTTAATTATTGAATCAGTAACTTGTATTAAGTTTCTGAATGAATAGTTTATATTAAGATTCTGGAAACAAGCAATATGTTCTGAAGTTGATTGAGCAGTAGTTTTTTCTTTACTTTTCCAACTTGTGTTGTAAAAATAGATGTTAAGTTATATGATACGCTAATGAATACCCGGATGGTATAGCGTCAATGCGATTTCTTTGTATGCTTTTTTCTTTCTTCCCGACCGAAAATCAAGATTTATATGCTCAAAGGCACACACACACACACAATATATATATATATATATATATATATATATATATATATATATATATATATATATATATATATATATATATATATATATGCAAGTTAGTTGCGAACCTGGGGTTCCACAATAGTGTTTCCAATCGGGCCCTGCACCTTCCAAGTCCATTAGATTACCTTTCTTCCCCTCACTTTGAAGCAAGAAAACTTTAAATTTTTGACTATATGACTTTCCTCTGGAATAACCTCTGCTTTTAATTATGTGTTTGAAGATATAATGTGCTGCTAAATACACTAAATATGATAATTTCTTAATTAATTTTTATGGAGTAGTAATAAAGATTGGCCGGATAAATGTTCTTATCTTTTATATTATTATTATTAGACAATAGACAATATTACCTACTCACCAATAAGTACGCATTTTCTGGAGAGGTCGTCAGAACGAACCTTCAATTTACGGCCCCCGAAGAAAAGTTTTTATCTGCAGCTACAACGTCTACAGGTAATTTAGGATTCACGATGGGCTCCTGGGTTGGGGGGCAGTGAGAGATTCCTCCGATGAAACTGGTGGAAAATAGGTCGCTAGGGGGAGGGGCAAACGATACTTCGTCCTGTATGACGCAGAAATTTCTTTGAATTTAATACAGGTGTCTTCCACATCACCGTAGTAAAAGTAGAAACTAACTTCTAAACACAACAATAACATTAAAAGTGGTTCAAAGCTTTTTGCACATAAGAAATATATACTTCATATTATAAAGAATGTTATTGCTAGAATTGTAAACGAGTCACAAACCTAATTTCGTGCAAATAAGTAACTCAATCCTTTACGTAAATCTTATATATCTCCTTATATGTTAATAATTATAAGAAACAAATGTTGAAAGCAACACTTTTTGAACCTCATCACTGTTATCACTCTTATAATTTGCACTACAAGACAATAATTTTTTCGAGTCTTGTGAGCACAACTAGTTCACCCAAGCCTTAAATCTCAAACACAGTTCTAGTGCTAAATGATCCGTATGTACATCGTATAAATTGATAAAATTCATTATACGATCAGAATGAAGAGCATTTATGAACGTTTAAAGATGCTTAAACCATTGCATAATATATTCCAATAATAAATATGGTTTAAATGTTATTAGATTTCACACTTTTTACACCTCTCGTGACGCAGAAGGATTCTGAGAACTACATAAGCTAATACATTTTGTACGTAAATTTAAAGAACGAGACGAGAAATGAATTGTCGAGAATCGAGACAATAAAGAAGTTTCCAAGAATTGAGACGAGTGAAACTTCTATAAAATTTACGATATGATACGATAAACCATATTTCTCGTCTCGTCTCGTCTCATAAGCAATATTAGTTTGCAGCAAAAGATGTAAAGGAAACTCTATTCAAATTTTATCTGAACATATTCATGGTAATATTAAGTGGAGTAGTCATTGATTTTTTTCCATTTTAGGTGATCCGAAGTAAGTTATACGATAGCATGTTTAGTTTTCTTTGTTTAGGACGTATATTAAGGAAATAATTCAGCAAATAGACTAGAAAATTGAGCATCTGATCCCCTCGAGGGAGGCCCTCGCGAGGGCTTCCTCACCCTCAAATAACTTCGCCCTCAATGATATGAAAGCGAGGGCAATGGACAACTCCCTTCGCGAGGGCGAGAGTGAACGACGGCGAGGGGCCAACTACCACTGCGAGGGCGAGAGTACGCGAGGGCAAGGACAAGTTTCCAGCGCGAGGGCGATGGCGAGCGAGAGCGATGGACATCTTTTATCGCGAGGGCGAGGGCCAACTACCACTGCCAGAGCGGGGATACGCGAGGGCAAGGAGTAGTTTTCAGTACGAGGGCGGGAGCTAACTGTCACTGCGAGGGCGTGGGTGCGCGAGGGCGATGGACTATTCCCTTCGCGAGGGCGAGGGTAAACTGTCACTGAGAGAGCAAGGGTGAGTGAGGTCGGAGTAAAATGAACATCTATGGTCATGAGGGAACCGTCTGTCTTACTAATAGGTTGTGGTGAATACCTGAAATCAGAGAAGCCAACACTACACGTTACAGGAACACAGGGGTGTAACCGCAGTGGGGCTGGATGCCAAATGGAGTTCGACTGTGAGACGTTTAGTTAAATATGTTTACTGAAGGAAATGACGAATACTTATAACGGAACAAATAAAAGTGCCCATTATTCACACATGAAGAATAAGGTTTAATGAATATAAAGCCGGAAATTTGAATATTGTAAAAATGCCCCTCTTTTCTTCTTTAGAAACGGAATTACTAAAAACGTTGTTGCAACATGTTTACTTATTTTTGCTTCTGAGTTTTGTACCAAACTTCTTACCTTCCTTAAAAACGAATACTCGCATGAACCTTTCTCTATAAAGAATCGGAAATTTGAATCTTATAGAAATTGTTTTATCTCTCCATTAGAAATGTAATTATAGAAACATGTATTCTATTATTTTTAGTTAAAAGTTTAAATACCGAATTCTATACATTTGGCCATTTTACAAGAAAGAGTAGTCGAAATCTGTAAGATAAAAATTGCCACCTTTTCCCTATTTAAAAGTGGAATTTTCGAAAAATGCTGAAACTTTGTTCAGTTATTTTTAGTGGGAAGCTCTATGCCATTTTTTCTTCTTGATGTGAGATATTTCATTTTTGGAGAAAAATATTTGAACCACCTTTAATCTCCCTTAGGATACGTATATAAGTAGTTCTTTCTTATCACTTCTTTTCAGGGAAAGGAATATTTCTGTCCAAATTTCAGGTCTGAATTGCAGGTGAGTCAAACATGAAAGAAATCACATTCTTCTGAGTTTTCTTTAGTTATGCAATACAGAAATACTGGTGAAATTTTAAAAC
This sequence comes from Thermobia domestica, assembly GCF_964235325.1. Taxonomy (NCBI): domain Eukaryota; kingdom Metazoa; phylum Arthropoda; class Insecta; order Zygentoma; family Lepismatidae; genus Thermobia; species Thermobia domestica. The sequence continues at coordinate 138,394,195 of NC_137463.1, read as the reverse complement.
AAGTATTAAATGTAGATTCCTGACATTACAGCCATGAAAGACTATGACCAGCCAAATGTCTCACGTTCAGCTGGGTGGTGAATAGCCAGTGCATCGGTTCCCAGGTGCCATCATTCCTGGCCGTCTGGACTCGAGTTCGATACCTCTTAATTCAGGCATCTCCCCAATTGCCTCATGATCCTGGTTCAATACCAGAAATTTTAGTGCTCCAAGTGAGAATAGAACCAGGGACTACACACAGTAAGTTCGCGCACGCTAATAATAGGGCTGAACCAGAGCTAAAAATAATAGTAAAATTTAAATGTCCAATTTCTTTTTCAATGCTTTCTATTTGATCCACATATGATATATCTTGATCGTAAAAGAGTTGAAAAGGATTAAAAATATGGTGTAATCGTGATAAATGCAAGTTAAATATTCTTCATGACTGTTTTCATCTTCATAATACTGGGACATTTGCCGTGAAGTATTTATCCCTTGGGAAATGTCTTGGTGAAGTGTTTGAACATGAACATGGTGAAATCCTGTTCATAAGCTTTATGCTAAAAGCTTGTGATCTTTTAAAAAATACAGAATTTGTTGGATAAATTATATTATTTTTCATACAGCGCACAAATGAAATTTTCCCACGTGTAAATCACTATATTATTGATCTTCAAGGCTTTAAACTCTCTGATAACGAATTCAAAATTCGTGAATTTTCTTTAACCGCATATGATGATACAGTAAATTTCCATTGCTTGGTAAAATCACGCTTGCTTGGTAAAAATTCATTTTCTTATTATTAGGTTGCCAAAAACAAATTTGTTGGTTAACATTAAATTTACATGGTTCAAATTTGAACAGCAAAATCAGATATATTATATCACACATACGTAATCATGTATATCTATTACGTTTAAAGAATGCAACCTTTTATTGTAAATGTTTAGAGAAACCTCTTCAGATTAGAAGAATATTTGCATTAGATAATGCTATTGATTTAGAAACGAAATATTGTCCTTCATTTAATGAATTATGTGAAAGTACAGTTAACGATTATTGTTCTTTTTATACAAATATTGTAAAGAAATTGGGATGTGCAGATCGTAATGCACAACAGTTGAATTATTGAAGGAAATATGAAAGATCAGCAGCATTAACTATTGAATTATTTAGATTGTAGTTATTTTTCTTGTGAATGTTTGTAGGATTTGTAAATAAAACTAACGATTGTAATTTTTTAAAAATTGAAAAAATTGTAAATGAAATATATTGTGATTAAATAGAAAAAAATAAAAATTGTAAATAAAAGTTAAAAAAATATTTAAAAAAATAATTTTTTTTCCGAAAATGTGCTTACTTGTTTAGAAATGATTTTTTCATTCTTTTCAATTGTTTCTTGTTAAACTGCTTAAAACATTTTTCAAATGACTGACTACGAACCACATAATGTAAAAGTAGTACAAAATAACCACATTAGGCAGATTCATCATTGATTATTTGTAAAATATATTTTAGTATTTTCTGATAAAAAGTTTTTATTTCCTGGAGAATATCCTTGACAACGCTATCAAAATAATTGCCATGTTATTTTTCATCGGTGGACACTGCAACCCAATGCAATCTAGTTGAATCTGGTTTGCCCATATTAATAATGAGTCCGGCTGAGGGTTACACCGTTTGAGCCTACTTCCTAGCTCAGGAAGTAGGAACGAAAAGCACAGTTCTGATTGGTTGGAGTTATCCATTTCTTGCCACGTTGCATTCAAATAGCAGAAATCAAAGAATTGTTATTGTCGGTCTTCGTGGCCGAGTGTGCTAGCGCTAGTAGCGAAAATCTCTTTTGGCGTGAGTTCAAACCCGGCCCGAGGAAAGTTTTTTTTAACATTTTATAACACTTTTTAAATTAAAATAATATGAAAATAATACTCAAAAAAGTGATTTACTTACTTTTGTGGAGATAAGTAGTAGTAGTAGTAGGAACGGGTTAGAAGCCCCGCAGGATTCGTTTTGTTCTTCTTGTACTCCACGATATAGGGCTCGTTTTGTTCCCCTTGTAATCCATGATATAAATTTTGTGACCAACTTAAAACAACTGGCTAGGATAGTGCGTAAAACCGCTGGCTAGAGTAGCGAGCGAAAAAAAACGTACTTCCGGGAGCATTAGTCTCCCAAACGAGTCTTATTATGAGAAGCTTATCAAGAGGATAAATTCTAGTAACACTTCAGCCCTTCACTTTATCAACTAGTAGCACTTGTAATAGCTCATCACTATCTATATTATAAAATTTCAAGCGACTATGTGACTCTTAATCTCTTGAACCACAAAACCGATCTCGATCAAATTTTCAACATAGATAAGGTTTGGGCCTGAGAGTGTTTCCATCATTTCACGTTGACAGTAAAGCTTAGGAGACTGGAAGGAGGGGGAGTTGTAAAAAATAAATAAAACTTAATAACTCTTGAACCAAATGACCAATCTTGATCAAATTTTTAAAATAGATCGGGTCCAAGCCTGGTATGTTTCTTATTATTTAACTTTGACAAAGCAACGTAGGACAGGAGGAAGAGGGAGATATATGCAAAAATCAATATAAGTAAAAATACAAGTGATTAGGTTTGTGACTTAATAACTCTTGAACCCAACCAATCTCAATCAAATTTTCAACATAGATGAGGTTCGGGACTAGAAATGCTTTTACAATTTCACTTTGATGGTAGAACCTAGGAGACAGGGAGGAGACGTGGATTTCTAAAGTGGAAGGAAGGAGATATATGTAAAAAAAATTAAAATGAAAGGGACTGTTTTTGTGACCATCATTTTTGAGACTCCAGATCGATTTTGATCAATTTTTCAACATAGAATGAGTTTCGGACTTGGACTGGTTTTTATCATATCACTTTGACGGTACAACTGAGCAGAGGGGGGGATACGTATATAATATACTATATATATATATATATATATATATATATATATATATATATATATATATATATATATATATATATATATATATATATATATAAAACTTAGTGACTCTTGAACCACCCGACCGATCTCGTTAACATCCAAATTCAGTAGCGCAACATGGGGAGGGTTAGGAAGGAGATATATATAAAAAGATCGAAAATGACCATTGTCAGTGTCGAATCCATAGTTTTTGGTGTCACTGAGATGAAAAGTTACACTTTCGGTGCTGTGCCTCGCAACATGTTGAATGTGAGATGTATATAAAATCATCGAAAATGACCTATATTAGAGTCGAATCCATAATTTTCACGGTCGCTGAGATGAATATGACACTTCAGATGCACTTTAAATCGAAATTCAACCCGCAACTTGGGGGAGAGGAGGGGTATTAAAATATATGATCGAGAATATCAGTGTCAAATTCATAGTCTTTGAGGTCCCTGAGATGTCCGATGTCGTGCCCCGCAACATGGTGGAGGAGATGAGGAAATATATAAAAATCATTGAAAATGACCGACATTAGTGGCGAATCCATAGTTTCGGGGGTCGCTGTGATGAACAGTGACACTTTCGATGCCGTTTAAATCTAAATTCAGCCACACAACTTGGGGGAGGAGGAGGGGAGAGCAATACAAAAATCACTGAAAATGACCGATATCAGAGAGCGCTTTAGTAAATAAAAAGAGTGACTGACTAACTTATCGTGTTAATATTTTTTTCTTAATCTAACCCAGCAAAGCGGGTAATTGGTGGTAGAACATGATAAATATTATCATTTTCAATCGGAGTATGTTTGTATCACTTATTCATATAAAACACATAATCATACACTTCAGACATTTAATGAAAAATAACGCTTCATGTACACTGCACCTATTTTGCCCAAAACAATGCTAATTATGGGCAAATTCGTAGACATAGAATTCCAACGACATATGCTTTGGACACAATATTTCTTCTAAATTTGTAACAGTTCTTTGAAGAACTTCTTGAATTAAACACTTTTTTGTTAATCCGTATGAATAGATGGTGCTAGTATTTGGGTAATATGTTTGAAGTATTTCCTTAAAATGTGAATACATCGCCCCCGTCCAGGTAATGCCATATATGTTACCACTTAAATGAATATTTGTATTTATGATCCGCTCAGATAAATCAATTAAAAGATATTGTGGTTTAAATATCCAGTTTTGAACGAATGGAACATCAGGATTTAGAATAGCTAATTCCTTTACAATAAATTCCTCATCATTATCATGAAATGCGGAAAAGTTTATAATGGCACTCACCCTACTTAAGTGACTAAATTAGAACGTGTTATCAGTATAAATATTTCTATCCTTTTCTATTTGTGCTAAGGAAGCAAATTGTGCATACACAACACATGTAACAGGTTCAGTTAAAGTTTCTGAAAATAATGCTTTTAAATTTACAGGGGAATCACGAACAACGTCCCAAGTATTATCATCTAAAGTACCTGTAGGGGATAGAATAAAAGCATACAGAACATAATAGTGTGGATATTCATCAAGAGTAACAATACGAAAATAATTTTGATAATATATTGCAGTACCTGAAATCAAAGTCATAAATCGATAACTTAGAAGTTATAAATCGTTTTTAAATTCGGGCTGAGAGGATTTGGAGGAAATTATTTTGATCCAACTTGTAATTGCAGTTTCTTAATGTTGAAGTCTTGAAATCCATAGCGATTAAGATGAAATTTCTCATTGAAGGCTGCAATGGAGATGAATCCAATAACCAAACCTTTAGGAATATTATCCAAGAAGAGACAATCAGTGTTGAAAGAGTTTACTTGTGCGAGTATGGTATAAGATCTTATACATATATATCCTTCTCAGAGGTAATTGGCCATCTCCGAAATTATTTGCGTATTTAATTTCATAGCTAAATCTGCAGCTATATCAGTGCGATGTACATGAATTACTTCCTCAAGTGCAACTTTATATGCTGTATTTTCAGTCGACATAAACAAAAACATCTTTTCTATGGTGTAATTTTACGCGCAAACTTACATTATTGCAAAGCAAATGATCTAAACTTACAATATCAGTATGAAAACGTCCGTACATTTCAAAATGTTTGCTATTTTTACCCTATTAGCATGTTTCTTAAAACCAGTATTTGTATCGTCTAATTTATTAAATTGCCTTCCAGTATCTTTATACTAGATTACACGTGCTAAACGTATGTAAGAAGCATCATAAGAATAATTTATAAAAGTAACCAAGAAAATTCTGTCGCTTTTTCACACAACAACTTCGAACATGGATATGTCGCCTAAGACGTATTTAGAAGATCAAAAATAGTCCCCATTAGCATCAATGACCTTCTGCCAACGTTCTGGAAGACCATGGATTCCATCGCGGTAGAACTTGATGGGCCGTGAAGGAAAGAAGGTACCAAGTGCATTTTGCACCTCTACTAGGAATTTGAACTGCCGACCTCTAACGTGATTATCCAAAGAATGGAACAGGTGATAATCGGGCGGTGCGATGTCCGGAGAGTATGGCGAATGCAACAGTGTTTCCCATCCAATGTGTAGAATGGTGTCCCGGCTTACCGTTGTCCTGTAACAGAAGGACCACTTTGCGATTCATAAGTGCTGGCTGCAGAGTTTTGAGTTTCTCTTGAAACGGCTCAACTGCTGACAGTACACAGTTATATTGATGCTCTGACCAGCTGATAGCACTTTTCGATGCACGATGCCGCGAACAGTCCACCAAACACGAGAGAACCTTTTTCTGGTGCAGTGCTGGTTTCGGCTGTTTTGGAACCGGTTCATGGGATGCTAATAAATGATAACGGCGGCGTGGAGCTTCGTGGAGGACTCACTTCTCATCACATGTGAACACCATGTCCAGAAATGGCTCCTTTCTCAGACGAGACAGCAAATAAACACAGGTACTGCTCGCGTTGCCTCCTGGCCCGGCGTCAAATCATGTGGAATCCATCGATCCAACTTGTAGTACTTCCCAAGTTGATGGAGGTACTGGCGAATGCTTTCTCGACTCACACTAAATTGTAGTCTCAATTCCTCACATGCCTGTCCACTGTTCGCCTGAATTGTTTAATGAAGATCTTTATTTTGTACATGTGTTGGTCTTCCGGCACGTCGTGCGTCTTTGAGTGTTTCGGCACTGTCCTTAAACGTGTTGAACCAGCGTTGCACTGTCCGCGTAGTCACCAGACTCTCATCAAAGACTTGGCATATCTTCCGCCCCTAGCTGCGCCGTTTGACCCCAGTTTGAATTCGTACAGCATACACGCCCTTCTGATGCTCTATGGAGGTCCCACGTTCACTCTGTCCTTACGATGTAACTGAACTGCCACACACTTTGTTGGTGGTCGAAACTTTACAATCGTAGCACTAGCAGTAACCTTCTGTATGTGTGACAGTCTCAGTTAGGAGCCGATACCGCTATCAGTTAGCAACTGTCAGACTTTTTTTTATAGCTTTCGTCTTTAAACTGTCACAGGCTGCTCTTACACGTGCACGAACAGATTCATTAAACGGACGTTCATCTAATACATCACCCTCAACTTGAAGCGTTTGTGACGCCTGACGACCTAGAGCTTTAGAAACTTGTTTAAGAAATCTTAACACAAAACGTAATAATGCTTTAACGAAACTACCTGTCGTGTCTCTTTGATATACAAGTCCTGAAAAATAGGATATTTTAAGTCCACGTTAATAACAAACATGTCTTGAACTCATGTTTAATTAATAGCGGTACAAGAGCGTTTAAAATGAAGTGTCACAGTCAATGTCCCAGAACGGAATGGCAAATTTCGCCTTCCATGATCTTTTAACACTTTTGATCCTAAGGGTATTTAAATTGACGAAGTCCTCTTTCCTGGAGAAAATAAGGGTTAATTTTTTAAAAAAATCATATATTCTTAAGTTTTTACTCTAAACGACGAAACTTTCAGAAATGAAAAGAGAAGTACTCCTCTACTAGAAGATGTCGGTTTACATACAAGACATATGTAAATAATCGTTGCAAACAACAACTTTATTTCTTGCAAAGTAATAATATTTGAGAATTGTGAATGATTATGAAACACGTTCTTTAGTTCTCTTTCTAGAACGACTGAAAGAAATTCTTCGATCAGATTTGAGAGAAGTTAATCCACGAAGCACTCAAAATTACCTTCTCAAATAAAAAGCATACAAAATTCATTTTGGTTGGTATATTAAATTTTAAATGGCCGTGTCGTTCCCGAGCAATACTGGGATTTAACGTAAGTTTACAGCCTGCCGTACTAGAACTACAGTAGGATTGAAAGTGCTAATAGTATTTTGGTTATGTTGAAATATAATTTTGCAGATGTGATATAATGAATATTTGAAATGTAATAGTTTGAACTTTCCCAATGTAATATCAGATTGTTGCTATACGTAATAATGGTGCGTTTGTATAACCTAAAATTAGACATTGTATAATATCCGTATAAATAAAAATTTGATGTAGATATCCAATATCTATGTGTGGTTGTTTAAATCCGCGACCTTGAGAAACAAGATCTGATTTCTCCTAATTGTAAAGCTAATGTAGGTAACAATGTAAGCGATTCTACACCTTCATCACATTCAATCACATTCAACGTGAACAATATTGGAGAAACTAAATCATAAATCTTGATACTTTAATTTCACCAGTAAATGGTGAATTGATGGATAACATCCAATGATAGGTTTACTTTCCAGAAGTTCTGCATTTTTAAATTTCACGACATAACATTTTCAGCTTCGGTACGTACCAATTCGATTCTGATAATCGTATATTATTTTTTAATTGATTAATAAAATGACTCCTATTTTTAGGATAAACATGAACATATACGCCAGTGTTTGACCCGTGTTCATCTTTTAAGTTTACTTCTATCGTATCAAAATATTTCTTTTCAACTTTAACATAATGCCGTATATGAAACAGAAGACATTTACACGTCCATGTTATATATTATACAGACGAAGTTTTCGAGCTATTGGTCCGATATTTTGTTGTTGTTTACAACATCAACGCAAATGTTAAGTATATTTGGAATATTGTAATCTAAATTACACGGAAATTTTCTGAGTTAATATTAACTCTTCAACATGTCTAAGTTTTGAATATACTACATTTTAAATTTCGCTTGTAATTTCAATAATAAATCCTAAAATGTGTTGTAATCCTGGTGTAATACTAATCATAAATTGATCAGTTACTTTTAATAACAATTTGATTTTTACTTTGTAAATATCGTAAAACTCATCTAATTGGTAATTTGTAGAAAGAAAGCAAAAATAAATAAGAACGAGTAAAAGGAAATAATCGGAGAAAAACTCAACTGTTCCAAGTTAATTTTCATTGCATAGAAACAATTACTTTTCTTACTTCATTAAATCAGCCTTCAACATTAGCCGGGAAACAGACATGCAAACAGAGCATAAGATTGAAAAAAAATCGACGAAACTGCAAACCTAAGATATGAATGCATTGAAGAGACCGTTCCCATCGCCAGGAAATCAATTTGTTGAGATATGGACGCTTCATCGCTCGAAAAACGCCATACGAAACCACAAATATGACCAACGATTTGTAACATTAATCTTTGTGCCTCCAAAAGTCTGTCGCGCAAGATCTCCGTGTGCGAGCTTATCCTATTTGTTTAACTTAATCATCGAAAGACAAATTTAATATGAGGAAGAAGATATCCAATACGTAAAAAGACTGTTTTACAATGCTTTGGAGCCTTCAGAGTATTTAGAAGATACCCTCGACATCCTACCAAAAAGAGGTAACTCGCCGAAAAACACCGCCCTCATAGAAGAGAAGGGAAAAGACGATTGCTAGCCGCCTATGATGCTGAGACAAGACTCCTTATTGGTCACCGCACAGGATTCAACTTCAAGCAATTTTGATGTCCAATGAATTAGATGACTTTCCATTCATCTTTATGGACTAAATAAGTGCCACCGAACAACTTCTACAAACTGTGTAGTATTGAAGTGTTTGTGTGAGTGTTGGTGCCGATTACGACGAACTGGAATGGAAAACTTTAAGTCCGTAAGTAGTAAGCATTCATTGACATAAATCTGAATCTATCGCAGTTTCTTTACAAATGCCTATAACACTGCTCTCCCGTCTGAATGTCTGTTTTAAGGCTAAGTGTTGTTTTCAGTCCGACACTAATAAGAATTTTTCGTAGAAACTAAACTCCAAATTAGATTCATTTTAGAGAACAAAGGTACTCGCATTGAGTCTTACACACTACCTTTGCTATTAATGAATATTTCCTTTTGCTCACAATTTCCTCCACGAAATTTGTGTGCTCTGTATTTACTCTCATAATCTTCGTAGAATAAACATGAGGATACGTTCTAGATTTGTAGGTATGGAAACCTCATCTGGAAAAGAGCGTCTAGTGTGCGCTGTGCCTCAGTAGCATAGGCACACAACAATATTGTAACATTCCAAATTTTTCAGGAATCATAAGTGGAATGTATTCAACCCATGAATAATATCCCGGTGGTATTTTAACTTGATGAATTTCAAGTTTATTATCGATAACAGTGTTTATTATAATTTCTTAAATCTCACGTACATTATAAAAACTCCATGTAATATTACTTTTTGTTAATGCAATACCCCATGCCCCTTCACTTAAATCAATAGATTGTGCTAATTTAACTCTAAATGGTACCATAATATTATCAAAATTTTACTACTTGCGTTTGAGAGAAGAGTAACGACTGAGGTATAATTTTGCACATTGCCTCAATCCGGGATTCGTCCTAACATTTTCACAATTTAATTTTATGCCTTGATGAGCATAGTATTCCTCGATACATTTCTGCTTGTCTTCTTCAGTTTGAAACTAAATAGGAAAACCTGACCCTTTCTCCTACACCTGAAGAAAGGAGTTTACATAGCTTCCGAACAGACCACCTGAATTCCCTCTCTTCGGGATCCATGGGTTCAAATTCCCAAATTTCGTGTACATCGAGTATTTTATAACCTTTTACAAGAGCTAGGTCTAACTCAGGAGTACAAAACGTTTCCGTAAGGGCACGCTCAGTGTCACTATGAGTGCAATTTACATTTTCTCTTCCATATTTTTCCGACAGAGACCAAAAAGTAATAGAACTCCCGCAACATACGGAAGAATCGGAAAGCAAAGGTTGGTTGGGCCAAAATAGTGCCTTCCACTACACGGTGAATTCTTCTCACTTCTCGGAAGATCGGCCTCGTATGTAATTTAGGAGATTTAACGGGCAAAGGTTTACGTAACATCACATACATATACAACTATGTTACATCTACGCAATCGATTCTTTCGTTTCTCCCACAGTTCACGTATCAACGAAAGTACCGTACGGCCACCGTTGTAACAATTTTTGGGAATTAGAAAATAGGGATTATTTATACATCGTTCTTCAGTAAACTTTTGCATACCTTCGTCCGTCTTTACCTCTTCATCTCAAGAACATTCTTACATTTCGTATAAATTGATACCAAAACTTTTAAGGAATCTACAAGGGTCATAATTTGTTCATATCGTTTTTCAAACGTATTGTAGGAGTCACGAGCACGGTGAAGAATGTCGTCACAATTGAAAGGGACCGTCTTACGGCATCTGTGAAAGAAACAGCTGAGAAACTCAAAGGCAGCTTTGAGTTCTTCGTGCCATTCATTGGCATTGTATTTACCTATATATCCTTCCCCACCTCTTCAAGCATTTTGAATTTCTATCTCTTATTGGTTTTCCATATACATAAGCCAATGCATAGCTTAGCACTATAGTTTGTCTTATGATGGAAACTCAACACATGGATTACAGGAATAATATTCTTCTGGTAAGTGCAAGGTAAGATATGTCCGTATCGCAAGACTTGCAATGGTGGATGAGTTAATAAAACATAAACACTCCGTTATCTCCTAGATGGTACCACTAAATTCGATAACCGCTTTTGTGAGAATTCTAATGTCGTTTTCACTGTCTTACTGTAAGACAGCATTTCACGTTGCAGGTTAAACTTCTCGCCACATGCCGCACGTTCTTGGCGCAAGCTTCTAGTAGCTGTCACTTTTTCGTGCTTCACGAATCAAGATCATAATATTCTATTGAAGGGTACGAACCGACATAATTTTGATTTTCAAAAGTGTTGAACAAGTATGGAAATCTCTCTTTGAATTATCAGATAGGCCTAAAGTTTTGTGTATTGTCAACAGCATTCGCAGAGAGAACATCGTTTCTACATCAGAGACCCTGTACCTTTTGTTATGTAGAGACTTCTACTTCTGAACAAAACATGGTGACTAGGGTCAACATGTACACGTCGCGTTGAACAAAAATGTTCATCACACACGTGATCAATTTTCGAGACCTGTTATCAAAGATGACACCAAAATCAATGCAGACCTTAACATTATCGCATACAGATCCACCCGTTTGTTACGCTCAAAATGATTCTCAAAACACACACCTTCAGGAAATATTGTATTGCATGCATTACATTTAATTTCCTCTACAGTATAATGACGTTCGTGGTTGTACTTACAATACGAACAGCGTCTCACACTGATGTTTATGAGATCCCTTATCAAAACCTTCTATCAATATTAACAATAGTTGCAAGTGTTTTAGGTGTTAATATTCCAAATAGGTTGGAAATGACCAACAGTAGTACCTTTGTTATAAAGATGAAAATCATATCTTTCGCAGGTTCTCCCGGGTATACAATTTTGCTTTTGGATTCATTTACGTCATAAATTACGATTTGATAATCTCCTTTCAAACAAGATTAAGAAGTATCAACATCCGTAAAGTCAGTCTCCCTTAACTTTAATGTTGCAAAGTATTTAAGCTTTATTAATACACATTTTATCATTATATAGCGTTAAATTGTACACGTCGTATTTGGTACGTGGAATCTTACCTACTACCATACAATGGCCATGGGTAGGCAGTAAATGTTCTTGTTTCCTATATGTACCAAACGCTTTTCAACAAGTTTCCTAATTTCGCATACTTATCAACAGGATCGGTTTTATTTTTAGCTCTGACAAGCATGTTATCTGCGATGTGGCTCCTAAATAACATTTCTTCGCCAAGTAGGAATGCTTCATTTGAATTTAACACATTTTCGAGCGAAGTTAATATGGATCTACCGACGATTAAAATGATTAATATTCATACACTGCGAAGAGATGAAAATTTCTTGGAATTTGTATGGTAGCAAAATCCTAATTGACGCAATAATTCTCGAATCTGGTTGGTAAGTATTGTGTAATTTTAAATCGTTATAAGTTGTAATCACAAATTCCATGATATTCTTGTCTACTCGTGAATCGTATTTCTTACTTCTAATTTGTGCATCTCTGTTAGCCAAAATAGTCATTTTTTTAAAATTAGGGATCAAAATATTCTTAATTACGTAAACCATTTTTAATAGCTTTGTATCAAACTAAGCAAGGTGGCAACAAAGCATGACGTAAAATATTAAGTAAATTAGCTTTATTAATACCTATCAAATCACATTCTTCTTCAAATTCTTCTATAAAAATACTAAGTGGAATATCGTCTACATGGCTGCTATATTTTATTAAGGATTTCATATCACTCAACTTTACCGGTGTGTTTAAAGTTTTAGAATGACTAGATTTTATAGATCTTAACTTTCTAAATTTTACGTTAATAGAATTACGCATCGGTCTTTCTTTCTTCTGACTCTCTACATCGGATGTGGTATCTTCCCTTACTGTATTCTCTGATGGACTTCCTTCTTCATATCTATGCCTCGAAACTGCTGGAGGTGAATCAGAAATAACTACTGCACGTTACGGTAGGAGCGCAGAGGAGTGACCCGATCGGTAGCGAGGGTGTGCGTCAGCGAAGGTGGGTATAGATATAAACGAGGATAGTGCAAACACTATGTATGGCATCAAATTACCTTACATGTTGAATAATGTATTTGTACGTTACTAAAAGCATTATAGGTAATATTGTAAGTGTGCAAGCCTGTTGTATACAAAAATGTTCTTAAATCACAAACCAGTAAGGAATAAGGACATCTTCTGGTGAACTGCAAGATAGTCTGTTTCGAGTAATCTGTGGCTGAACTTGTGTGAATTTGTATTAGTGTGAGTAGATCTTTCGGTGCAAAATCACATCCTAATTTAGTCAAAGTATGCAGAAAGGAACCGTGAGCAGACTTGCGGAGGACTAGAATGTTGTTGTGAAAAGGTAGTTCTTATATATCATCAATCATCATAATATAACTATAAAAATATTAAAATTAACTACTTTTTCCTTCAATATTGATTCATCAAGTTTGAAGAAATACATATAATTAGTGAATTAGTTATATCACGTATAAATAATGTATGATGTGGCAGTTTAGCACTGGCGAAAGAATACAATCGAACAAATCATGCACATACTTCACTCTAAATAACACATTCAAGCAGGAGGAACAAATTTTTTTCTACTGCAGATATTATGTAAAATTAGTGAAAAGGAAAGCACCACATGAAGTTAAATTAATACTAAACTTGTTTTTACTTTTATAGTGATCACTAAAGTTTATTGAGTATGTGAATTGATAATAAACAGTGCGAATTCCGCGTCCGTTATCGTTATCGTTCGTGTGCGTGTTGCGTCGGTGTATTCTTGTAATATGGGCTGAAAAACTTATATTCGCAGAATACAGGTTTGAATTGGAAATTAATGTTTAAAAAAATTACTCTATAATATAGTGAAATATAAAACATGTAAGTATTTGTGAACAGTAAAGAGGGCAGTAAAACAAATTTCACTAAGACAGCGCGAAAATATACATAATAAACTAAATTGAATTTGTTTAATGAAAGTGTTCCTATTTAATTACATGGTTAGCAATGAGTTGTTTGTAGGTTAAATTAGTAATGTTTCAATTAGTACGACATACAAAGTTAATGTTTCAATTTTCTGCTTCGGTTTATTACTTTTCTTTTCACACTTATTTCTGAAGTATTTAATATACAAGGGCATATTCAATCCAAATAAACCAAAATTGTAAAGATTTAAAATGCCAAAAGACCTTTTAAATGAACGAATGTGGCAGTGTATGCCATAAACTATAACTGACCCCAAGAGAGTGTCTTGCAGCAAGGTCGAATCTTATAAATATAATTACCTTAAATGTGACGTAAATTTAACCTACTATGTCCAACTTTACTAGGTAAGCACTAAAAACTAAATTTCTTGAATTCACAAACTATAATAAATAAGTCAATGAATAAAAAATACAGGGTGTCCGAGAAGTCCTTCCCTGATTACAGAAATTGATAACTCGGGCTAGAAATAAGATAGAAATATGAAACTGGTGTTGAATTGTTTACAAACTATAAAAGTTTTTGTCTGTGTTAGGTTTGTTCTGATTTACCAAGTCTCAATTTTTTTTGTTTTAGGTTTGTAGTACGAATAACCACAGTCGTTGCATCGATCCCTCCAGTGATGTTGGCTAATGTGTGGCTGGAAATTGAATATCGCCTAGATGTGCTACGTGCTACCAAGGGTGCTCATGTGGAAGTGTACTGATGTGACCAAAACTTTTATAGTTTGTAAACAATTCAACACCAGTTTCATATTTCTATCTTATTTCTAGCCTGAGTTATCAACTTCTGTAATCAGGGAAGGACTTCTCGGACACCCTGTATAATGAATTAGTGCAAGTATGCTACTTTAATCGGTCCATTGTAGTAATGACAGATATTTATTGATACAAATATCCTTTCTTGCTTAGGAACAATTGAAATAAGCACAGTAACACCATTTATATCTACATAACCATATATACAGCCAAATTATTGATATAATCTTCTGCAAGCAATCCTGCAACAAAACGCTGTAAAATATCCAAAACAGAATACTTCGACAGGAGAAAACGATTAAAAAATTCATCATCGTTGAAGTACTCAAAAGGATTTTCCGTGTCTCATTATTCTTTTAGGTCGGATAGCATAATCTATCTGTTCGAGCACTCCAGATTCATCTAAAATATCCAAATCTTTTGCAAGCATATTCACTCTACTCACAGCTGATCACGACATTATCAAGGATTAATCTCCCGTTTTCAACGGCTAATCTTAATTCGACGATTTGGCGATATAATCTTCAGATCAGTGTTGGTGCAACACATTATCCTCACTTCGATGACTAACTTTAGTTTAATGAATATCCAAGGATTAATCTTTGGTTGGTGCAACCGGGCATCAATGTTATATATGTACCAGCAAATTTTACCAAGTCACAAAGTTCGTAGTTACTAATAATAATAATTACTATCTCACTATACTTCGAGAAGAGACGAGATTTTGCCCCAGCCAAGAGTACATTATAAATATACTGTTTAATATAGTGTACAAATAGCACACATAATATGCAAATGTACCCATAAAAATATCTCAGTACGTCCGTATTTTTCCACCGAGACCATAATAGTCCAACTAATTAAAATCTCGCTATAATTTGAGACGAGACAATGTCATTAAATATTTTTTGCACTTTCAGATTTTACCAGCGCAGCCTTAGTGACCAAGAAAATTTGTAATAAAAGTATCTTCACATGTAGGTTTTTGCATGGTTATGAGTTCGAGACAAGTTGAAGTAAATGTTCAAAGGAGAATGTTCTGGGTCTGCGAACAATTTCAGGGACACACATACATTTTAATAATAGTACACGTACGTGTACGTTCCAATAATAATAGAACGCGGCCACTCATAAATATATGAGTGGCTCGGATGAACATAATGGTGAGCGACACTTCCTGCAAAATTGAAGTATTAGATGGAACCTATTAATCTATTAAATAAAATGAATCTATTATTGTTCAAATATTTAAGTACTTCAATTGTATTTTTAATTTGTTACAAAACTTTCTGGTCTATAACTACCTGCTAATTCTAACGTCTATAAATACCTTCTAACTGCCCTTTACGCAATCCTTGTATGCTAAATGTTCCGGCGACTATCTGACTTCTGCTTTGATGAATATAGCAACCTGGAGGTACCTGCCACTGGAAAAATAAAATTTACAAATGAATAAGAAATATTCACTCACTCTTCGTAACAATATTACGTGCACACTAACTAATAATTTTTTATTGGATATCTTAGTTTAAATAAAGTATTAATATACATCTATTAATCCGTTGTAAAACTTAAAATGGATATTCGTAAATAATTTGGTGTGATTAATACAAGAAATTCATGAATAAAAATGATTGTACCAATATTTACATTACTGATTTAATAAATATTAGGTATCGGTAGTGGACATAATTAATAATGTACTATTTTTCTCACAAGGTTGTTGCAATTATCTTCCCCAATCACATATTAATATCCTTTCTGACTCGACTTGTGCTAAGATCTACACTTTACAAGAATGTGGACGAAATGTATTTTCATTTGGTTTCTATTTAATTCCTCAAAAGCGACTAACATTAGAAACTAAATGTACTGGGACAGTTTGAAAGAATATACCATTTTCTATCGAATAGAATTATTTCTTGTTCCCCGGGACTCACTATTTTCACCTTCAAGCAATGTATATATGTATATTAAATTGTGAAATTTAGAATATATATCTCGCTTCTTGACGATTGGGAAATTTTTCAAGTTCCCACTAGAACCACTGCCACTAAAGATATATATTTTCGCCTCTAAAATTAAGAAAATGTGAATGCTATTTATTTCATTCTTCGATAAATTCCTACACTTTTGTCGTTAATATTTGGGGTGTAACCACAAACGGCACCGGCTCCGCCCATTCAAAATTCCCTGAACAAGGCCATGGTTCATATAAAACAATTTCATTTCGCTTCCTTTCCATGCAAGAATCATTGGTTGGAAGGAAATCTGAGCTCAATTAAAATAGGAATACAAATTTGATTGAAGTATAGAGTTAACGAGCGCATGATATGAGTAATTCCATTTCTTATTGGTTGAAAAGTATGAAACATTTCGGGACGAGATATCTTATATTTAACTATGGGTAAACTGCTGCAGATGACGGAGTAACGGTCAAATAATACCCAGGAAAACTTTTACCCCAAGGGTAAAAGTTGCCCAGTTCCATTTAACGCCAAGAATGGGAGTACAAATATTATCGTGAAAATATTACCTGAAACGTGTTAATAAAAATTTTCTAGCTACATGCGTACATATTCACTACGAAAAAATTACTTCAAAAGAAAGAGCGTAAGATTATACCCATGAAATTTACCCCTAGCCAAATTCCGTTAAATTACATAGTATATTTCGCCAAAAGTGGGTAAGTGTTGACCAGAGAAAAATGACTTCACACGAAAGGTTTTTAAATTATCCCAGATAAATTGTATCCCTGGGCTAAATTTCACTAAACTACTAACCATATTTCTGCGAAAGTGGGTAAATATTCACCAGGAAAATTAGTTCACACGAAAGAGGCTAATATTATTCAGAGCAAGTTGTATCTCTAGCTAAATTCCATTAATGCACTTAGTACATCTCTCCAAAGATTAGTAAATGTTAACTAGCAAAAAATTACTTCAAACCAAAGAGGGTAATATTATCCCATGAAAATTGTACCCCTAGCTATATTTCACTAAACCGCATAGAATAATAGTCCGAAGCTGTGTAAGTATTGGCCAGGAAATATGACTTCACACGAAAGGGGGGTAATATTATCTCGGATAAATTATACCCCTTAGCTAAATTCCATTAAACTACATGGAATACTTCATCACAGGATGATAAATACTGACAAGGAAAAATGACTTCACAGGAAGGTTGTAATATTATCCCGTGAAAATTGTACCCCTTAAAAATTCAATATACTACTTATTATATTTCTCCAAAGGTTAGTAAATATTGACCATGAAAAACTGACTTAACACGAAAGCAGATAATAATCTCCCGGACATATTGTACACCTTGACTTATTTTACTAAACTGTTTAGCATATTTTCGAAAGGTTAGTATATATTGACCAGGAAAAAAGATTTCACACAAACGGGGATAATATTATCGAGGGCAAATTGTCTGCTTTAGCAAAATTTTACTATACTTAGCATATTTCTTCAAAGTTCAGTGAACATTGAGCAGGAAAGTCTGAGTTAACACGAAAGGGGATAATATTATGCAGGGCAAGTTGTACCCGTACCTAAATTTCATTAATATACACTTAGTATATTTTTTCTAAGCTGCGTGAATAATAATCAGTGAAAAATGACTTCAGACAAAAAGGGATAATATCATACCGGGTAAATTACACTCCCTAGATAAATTTCACTAAACTGCTTAGTAGATTTCAGCAAAAGTGTATAAAGAACGACAAAAAGATGATCTCAGACGAAAGGGAGTAATATTATCCCCTGCAGATGGTAATCCTAGATGAATATCATTAATACACCTACTATATTTCTTGAAAGATGACTATATTGACGAAGAAAATATGACTTCACATGAAGGGGAGTAACATTATCCCGGGAAAATTCCATTTCCCCGCTAAATTTCATTAATTTATTTGGAATATTTCTCAAAAGGGCGCTAAATATTGTCCACGATAAACTGACCTCACACGAAATGGCTTAATACGTAATATCCTGTGCAAATTGTATCCTATTGTAAATATCGTTAAGTTAGTATATTTCTCCAAAGCTTAGTAAATATTGACCAGAAAAATGAATTCACACGAAAGTGGGTAATATTACCCCTGACAAATTGTATTCCTTGAATAAATTTTACTAAACCACTTAGCATATTTCTAATAAGGTTAATAAATATTCACCAGGTAAAATGAGTTCACGTGAAAGAGGATAATATTATTCAGGGCAAGTTGTACTCACAGCTAAATTTCATTAATGTACTTAGTATATGTCTCCAAAGCTGTGTAAATATTGACGAAGAAAAATGACTTTACAGGAAAGGGGATAATATAATGCCGTGGAAATTGCACACCTTAACTAATCTTTAGTAAACTAGTTAGTGTATTTTTCCAAAGGTTAGTAAATATTGAACAGCAGAAAATGACTTTACAGGAAACGGGGTAATATTATCCCGTGAATATTGTACCCCTAGATAAATTTCATTTAACTACTTAGAATATTAGTCCAAATGAAGGTAAATATTGACCAGGAGAAAATGATTTGTACCAAAGGGGAGAATGTTATCACAAACAAATTATACTCCCTAGCAAAATTTCAATAAACTACTTAGCATATTTTTCCAAAGATTAGTAAATATTGATCAGGAAAAAATATTTAACAGGAAGGGGGTAATATTATCCAGGGCAAATTCTGCCTCTTAACTCAATTTCACTTAACTACTTAGCATATTTCTAGGAAGTTTAGTAAACAATGAACAGGAGAAAGATGAGTTCACACGAAAAGGGGTAATATTAACGAGGGCAAGTTGCACCCATACCTAAATTTCACTATGTATTTAGTATCATTCTCCAAAGCTGCGTGAATAATACCATTCACCCATCGGGACAGATTTTCCAAAGTTCTTTCATGCACATTAAATGTTCGTGTTCAGGATATTAGAAAAGCGTTTATCGATCTAATTGTATGTTCCTGTGTCCATAACGATATAGAACAAACGTGTAATGATAGTAAGCTTGTATACTTAATAATCAGTTTCTTGCACAGATTGCGTCATTCTTTATGCTATTGGTAAATTTCATTAAGTCAAAACATAATTATATTTACCTATGGCGATTCTAAGATTTCAATAAATACATTCAAGAAGGTTTAATTGTAATCAGTACAGTAGACTTTGTATAACTGCGAAACACATTCAGTCCTACTTGTGCAAATCTTATCCTTTTGAATTTTATAAAATATCATGAATTTCTGTATCTGAAATGTGGAACTCCAATGTAACATGATATTACATTGCTTAGTATACAGCTTAGTGACTTACGTCTTTATAATACCTTGTATGTGTATGCGTGTTCTCATTTACGGATTACTTTGATATAAGTTATAATTTTGATTAATTTCTTATAATAATTTTGTTATCTTACGTAATACATTTGACTTACATGCTAACCAAGGCAGTTATGATTGTAAAACGATCAGTGTTGAAATAACATCTTACCGAGTATACTTGCACAAGCTTTCCAGGTTTCATTCCAGGGCAAACAACCAACTTGCGGAAGCTGCTGCTCACAGTCTGTTGAATGAAAAAGACGACAATTAGAAACTAAGTAAAAGTGTCAAGTTCTTGACATACAAAACTATTACATTAAATTAACAGCAAATAACATTTTACCTCGTAGTTTTATCTTCGTTACATACATGATAATGCATACATGATAATACATAACCAAACAGAGAATGAGAATGAAAGGAAAATATTTCATTTCTTCAACAATAAAATAAATTAAATCTGATGCATTGAAAAGCGCTTTCGAAACATGAATTAATTTTTAACTTTTATATACAAATTAGTTTCTATATACTTTTGTAATGAAGGTAGTGAAGATAGTGGAAATCTTACCGTGCTACTTTACCATTGTATTACCCATTAAATTACACATTTTAGTATTATAGTAGGCCCTACCTACATATCAATGCACATAAACCTTCGTATACCTGACTTCCACATTAGTTTTCTTTTGATCTTTCTCATCTCGAATTCATTTTCGCTAGATTTAAGCTAATGGAAAGTACAGAACAATACAATGCAGCATTCTGTTTCTACCCTTGAACAAGAAGCGACATGTACAAAATGAAGGCCTCGCAGATCTGCATTAAAGAAGCAGATAGCAACTTATAGCAGCTTAGTGCAGCACAGTTGAGTAGAGTGTGTCATGCTTTCATATCCTCGAGGTCCCGCATTCATTTTCCACACTTATTGTACTACTTCTGTGGTTTCTTGACTTTTAAGTTAAAGTAACTTACCTGTCTACATTTCTGACTGAATGCTTTCTCAAGAACTAATTTATACTAACAGTTCTTACTTGGAATACATTCTCTCTAATTGGTTTCTCCTTCAGCTAATATAATGTTATAATTATAACGCAATAACAATACTAGTTGAACATCCATATGTGATATGAAACATAAGAAGTATTCCAAATTGCCTTCGTAGACTACTGAATATAAGGAAAAAAGCTAGAACGCTCCCTTTCAGTGTGTGCATTCAACCTCTACTGGAAGTATGCTGTAGATTCAAACCGAATTTGGAACCTTCTTTAACAGTATTCAATAGGGTTTGTTTTATATAATTGATGTCAGCTAATATAATATATGCTGTCGAAGCACTTCCTTTCTATTGGAGAGTAAGTAGGAAGCAGGATTGAGAGCAAAAGACAGTGGAAGTGGAAATGAGCTACGTGATAGCAGTATTTGTAGTACTATCTGTGAAATAGAAAAAAAAATGTACACTCATGTCCAAAATGATTGTCGCATATCTATAACTGTCTTCTTGTAAGAATATAATTTGATAATGATTTTGCAGGGTACTTTTAATACTGATGCTGTGTGTATAATCGGAAAATGTATATTTGTGGTAAATTTTAAAGGAAAAGAATTATAAATACGAAAATTAGAAAGAGTAAAACAAAATGTTGCTAAATGGACAAGAAAGTTTTATTTTCGTTTTATTGTTCTTATTTACTGCTGTTTTGACATGAAATTTGCCACATAAATGTCTTTGCCGATTATACACATACTAACATTATAAGAAATACCAGGCGGATTCATTATCAAATTATATTCCTACAACAACATATTTATAGACATGCGACAATAATTTTGGACATGAGTGTACATCAGTTTAGCATTTCTGCAGCCCACTGAAGTGGAGAATATGAGAATTAAATCAATAAAATATGTATTGTGGCATAGGAAGCAATGGATGTCTGAAGGACACGCTTAGGAGAGACAAAAGTTGTAAATACAAATTAGTCATGTTATAGATAAGCGACAATAACAAGCGACAAGAACAGAAAAAGAAATATGAAGTAATATAATTAGAAAACAAAGAGAAACGTCGTTAAGATTAGAAATTGTTGCA
Organism: Thermobia domestica; assembly: GCF_964235325.1. NCBI lineage: Eukaryota > Metazoa > Arthropoda > Insecta > Zygentoma > Lepismatidae > Thermobia > Thermobia domestica. Next base: position 138,372,176 of record NC_137463.1, on the reverse strand, counting down.
TAGACTGGAATTGCCTTTACAAACGTCAATGACAAAACCTTCAAGAAAAAATTGTCATGGTCTAATTATTGGGCCAATGTACCTTCAATCCTAAAAGGAGTAGTTCAAATCCATAGGTGGAATAGTTTTTTAAATTACAATTTTTGTGGTGTTTGATAGGCAATGCCAAATGTTTTAATATTTTATGCTAAAGTTAAACATGATATTATTATTGAAGAATATTGACTATGAAAATTAAGTTTATGTGATCATGAATGTGGTAATGTTTAATTTAGTTCCTTGTCATTTGGAATTCTGAAAATACTATTTTTTGGTTGTGTATCCAATATATTAAAGAATATACATAAAAATACATAAACATACTAAATTATAAAATAACAATATACAAAATATTAATGGTATAGAATAAAAGAATAAGGAAAAGTTAACTGCTACAGAAATTAACAAGTCAAATTTCCTACTTGTAAGTGCTATTACTACTCTAAAGGAAATCGGACTTCCAAGATTCCCTTTATTAATAGAGTTTAACGTACTCGGTATTCAGAGATGACAGGACTTCGGACTTCCAGAAGTCTTGTCTATCTTCCGGTGTCGGGCAGGTTAATTCAATGCACTTATTTCTATATTACGAAAATTTTGTATTTTTTATGCAAAGAATAAAGAAAAGATAGAAAATGGCTCACATAAGCAAGTGCTTAGTGAGCCTGATTCTCATGTTTTATTTATTTATTTGTTCTTTTGCCGTAACATATAAGGTTTATAATTCTTACTTTTAGTTAACAATAGTTTTTTAAATACTTTTTCATCATTTTAAGCACTGTAAAATTAACCTTTTATATACTTTAAAATTACTTTCCTCTTTGATTCGGAGTGTGAGTTCATTATAGATGTTGGGAGCTCTGTAACATGTTTGATATTGAGTAATAGATTTACTCGTTGCTTTAATTTCTAAATTTTTGTCTGTCACATTTCTGGTTATATACATATGTTTTGTTTCGTCCCATTTGTTTCTATTCTTTTTAACATATATTAATACCTTCTGCAAATATAATTTTGAAAGTGGTAACACTGGAAATTAGTCATAAAGTCTATCTAGTATACTGTCAAGTCATTTTTAAAAACATATTCTTACTATATTATTTTGCTGAACTATCAAAGGTTTTAATGAGCAGGGTACGCAGCACCCCAAATTAATATGTCATATGTAAGTATACTATTTACAAGAGCATAATATACAGTACGTAATATTTTTATGCTTACAAAGTTTCGTAATTGTACAAATTTATACAATAATTATCTTACAAGGGACATGTTTCGGTTCGAACGCGAGGATCAATATAAAACTTGGTAGACATATACAGGACTAAGTACTGACCACTGTATGGGGAGTCATTCCGAGTAAAATTCGTTGTCCGCCGACAGCGCCACCTATCCTTCGAAACACTAGCACTTAGATTCCGCGCAGTAGGCGCTGAGTGAAGATCAGCTATGTGCGTTAGTGTGTGGTAGTAAGCTCCAATTAGTGTTAGGTATGGTAGACCATGTGCAAAATGGGACGGGCTGTTGGCATTAACCGCCTCCATGTAGTCGAACTGTTAAAAGGCAAACTAACGCCCAAATTTAAAGATCAGACGTCAGTTGGAGTGAAAGATGAGTCATTTGCGACATTCTTTTGCAATGTAATTATCAGTGAGTACGAAAATGAAATAGAAATGATACATACATCGACACTCTACAGATATTTTGAATTGTTCGTGATATAATTCTTGCTTGTTTCTAAAGATTTTCAATGAAAGTCGGCGACATTTTGAACTCTGATAAGCCAACTTCTTTTGCCGCTTGGAAAGCCCAGCACTGTAAATGCCAGTAATGTACTGATACACCATGCTCTCTGATGACTTTATTTTTCACTGTTTGGAGTTTCATTTCCCGATTCCCTTTGAATGAAGCAAAGTTCGTAGACAGAGCGTATCCATAATCCAAATATTTTTGCAGTTATTTAACGAAATAAGTTTCTTATGTCGTTCCAGAAGCTTCCTATACGAGTTGTATCCTCCTTCATGATAATCTTTGTAGATACTCCGGTTTTTCCCTTCCGTAAACTGCAGAAAACATAGGTACTTTTCAGTTTTCGTGCTGGAGATACGTCGTCTTCGCTTTGACTATTGTCTTGTTTCCACTTATTCCCGTTCTGAACTGCTATCATAGATGTCTTCCTGTAACCTGCCATTTTCTTCATAACATCTGTAGATTGTCGATTTGTGTATAATTTCTAATTCATTTTCGTACTCACTGATACTTAAAGTGCACGAAATGTCTCAAATGACTCATCTTCCGCTCCAATTGACTTTTGTTCCATAATTTTGCGCCTTAGTTTGCGTTTTTAACAATTCAACTACAGAAAAGAAGTAGATGAAACAGCCCGCCCCATTTTTCCACACTGACTACCATATCTAATATTAATTAGAGCTTACTACCACACATTGACGCTAACTGATTTTCACTCAGCACCAAGGTTACTAGAGAACAGGTTGCCTCTTAACCATGCTGCACGGTCATAGGCTGTCCCAGAATGACGTCCCTTATAGACCCGTGAAGCGTGCAAAAAATTTGTCGTCTGTTTTAGGGCCTTCGCGTGAGAAGTCCTATACTGAATTAACGTTACATAGTAAAATCCTTTTTTTGCTTGCATGCAGAATCAAACTTAAGTGTCTGTAATTTACTACATAGAATAATGATCGAGAACAGACTTTATAATAATAATAATTGTGTTTTACGATAATATTCTATTGTTAGAAACCTTACCCCACTGGACAAGGTTCCTGAGCTTTTTCTCCCGTTTGTCCTGAGAGCTTCCTTCTCTTTTTACAGAAACCTTAACTTTTTTCTGTTTTGCCAAACTATTCAAAAACTTAATTCTTGCATTTGCTCTCATTCGCACAAATGTAGTCACTATTTCAGAATTCACATTAGCATTACTCCCACAAATAATCCTCTTTAGACATTTCATGGTATCTTTACCCCTACGCACTGTTCTTCCATGGTAAAATGAAAACTGTTCTAGCATATCTTTTACACACGAAAGCACTCTTCAGTGGGCTGTGTGAGATGGCCATGAGAAAAGCTTTGAATCAGGAGTGTAGCGAGCAGGCTTATCTAGGAGGGGCCCGTCATTTTTTTTTTTTTGAGAAGACAGCTACAATTTACAAAGCAAAAAAAAAAAAAAAAAAAGTGTTACAGTTAGTGATTTTGAGGCCTGAAAAAAAAAAAAAAAACGGAAATTTTTCGTTTCCGTCCGGAAAACTAAAAACACTTTTTTCTTTTAAGCTTTGGTTTTTGCTTTTTCTCCATAAATATTATGTACCACGTAGTTTTTATTATGCTTAACCAAGAACTACAGCTTCCGACCAAATGTTATGCTTTTGTGCATAACTATTACAATTTAAGCCTCTTTACACAGAACCTATCTACATAAGAGAGATTTTCTCTGAAATTTCGCTTAATTTCTTTAAGATTTCCTGACAAAAATATTTATTTATTATTCTTGACTAAAAACATCATACGAATTCTCGTATTAGCATAAATTGGCAATTATTTTAAAATAGGCCTATATAAAATATTTTCATGCTTCATATTGGACATAATCCGCATAGGAGCACTAGATCAATCGATTGTAGCAAATGTGGCAGCAAGCTCTGCATTTAGTCATTCCTTACACGGAAGAGATACCATACTATTTTTCGATCGGTAAGGATCGGTAACGATTATTAACTATATGCTCTTTGTTATTTTTAAATGACTGAAGCGAGGTAATCTAACGATGGTGTTTTAAAAGCTGGTCATTTCGGCGGTCCAGGAAATCATTTGGGGGGGTCTGGCCCCGATGCCCCCGTGGCTACATCACTGCTTTCAATCGATGATGGTGAACAGTGATGAACGGGAACATTTTTATTGTACTGATTACTTAAATGAGGGTGTATTTTTGAATTTTTGTTTATTATTATTATTATTATTATTATTATTATTATTATTATTATTATTATTATTATTATTATTATTATTATTATTATTATTGGAAGCCAACCTGCTATATACGCCAGTCCATCTTCTTCCATTGCTGATTGTGTCTCAATGTAGCACACATGACTTAAGAACATCTTTGTCTTCGATCACTGTTTTCATAATTTCATCAGTATATACACCACATTTTAAAAGAAATTTGCTTAAAATAAATTCTTCATTTTCGACAGTATTTGTGTTTTTGTTAATTTTCAGTACGCCAGGATTATTGCCTAAAATAATCATTCTAATTCCATTTAGTGTATTTAAAACTGTAGGATGATCATAGAGTTCTCAAGTGTCTTCAAAGCGTTTGGTCTACAGGTGACGTATTACGATCTTCACAGACTCCCTCCAAACGAAAACCGAAGTGTTTCGAGGCTACCTGTTCTCTAGTAACCTTGACTCAGCACCTATAACGCAGAATCTAACTACTAGTGTTTCGAAGGATAGAGGGCGCTGTCGGCAAAAAACGAATTTTACGCGGGAATGACTCCCCCTACAGTGGTCAGTACTTAGTCCTGTATATGTCTACTAAGTTTTATGTTGATCCTCGCGTTCGAACCGAAACATGTCCCTTGTTAGTATTGTGGCGATATGCGTAATGTGAGAAGACCAATTTAGATGCCTATCAATAAATATACCCAAATATTTTACTTTATTTTCACTAATAAGAGGACTACAGTTACATTTTTCAGTATTTTGAGAATAATGCAATTTTAATGACATGTTTTCCGGCTGTCCTGTTAAAGTTGGCGAAAAGGTTATACCTGGCTTTTTCAGCATTTAATACTAACTGATGATTATCAAGCCATTGTTTTACTTTCTTCTTTTCTGTCTCAGTTTTCAGTTTTTTTGAATACATTCGTCCATGTTTTAGCAGTAAATATAAGTGAGGTGTCATCAGCAAATGATTGTATATGCCCGTCAATTTTTAAATTACACAAACTATTTATATAAACTTAAAATAATATTGGACCTAATACAGTTCCTTGTGGGACTCCTTGCTTTACATAAGAATAATTGCTTTGAAAATTACTTATTTGGACGACCAGGTTTCTGTCTTTCAAATAACTGCTAAACCAAGATAGCAATATACCCCCTTATTCCACATCTTTCTAGTTTATATAGGAGAATTTTGTGTGATATTGTGTCGAATGCTTTAGCTAGGTCTAGGTAAACTGCAATTGCTTTTTCAGCTTTATCGACATTTTTACAAACAATTTCTGTTAAAGTGTGTATCGCATCTGATGTACTTTTACCTTTTTGAAATCCATATTGATTTGAAGAAAAGAATTTATTTTGTTCAAGAAAATTAACTAATCTTCTCTTTATAATTTTTTCTAGCAGTTTACACAGTTATTAAGGATTGATATAGGTCTATAGTTATCAGGATCAGCCTTTGAGCCTTTTTATATATAGGTTTTATTACAATAGTCTTAAAATTATAATGGAAATACACCTATTCCTAAGCTTAGGTTAAAGATATACTGCAAAGGTTTTAATATATTTGATTTCGTATGTTTCAATACACTTGCTGACAATCCATCTATACCAAATGTTTTTGGTGATAATTCATTTATGAAGCGTTCAATTTCCTGTTCAGTGATTGGAGTGAAAAATATAGTTTACTACTTTAGTTTGGAAATTAAATTTTATTTTATCATCAATCTCTTTGTTAACTACTTTTTTTTGCCAACACTGCAAAAATGCTCATTGAAACTTTCGACCATTAATATTGGATCACGTTCAAACGTTACTAGACCATTTTTAGTCTTTTGTTCTACATATTTTTTGTCATTTTTATCTATAATATCTGTTACTAACATTGTTATTGCATGATGTAAATTGTTTTCTATAATAGTAGTTTTCAACTTATTTTATTAATTGTATAAGTTTATTTCTATACCTTCTGTGATATTCCTTAAATTCTAAATCGTTTTGGTTTTTTATTACTAAATGACTTAATCTAATTATTTCTAATAGCGTTGACTAGTCCTTTTGTTATCCATGGTTTTATTTTGCGATATTTACTACTTACTTTTTTAAAATTTTTATTGTTAATACGTGAATTACTTATACAATTTTTCATCGTTTGGATGAAATTCGAAGTTTCAGTATTAGCACAATTACTTTGTATTACCTGATTCCAGTTACATTTTTTCAATTCTTCATTTAACTAAGTATAATCTATAATTATTGTTTCATATGACATTTTTTCCCTCTTTTGCATTGTAATGGGAAAATTTAAACTAGTAAGAAAGTGGTCAGTTATACTTGTTTGCAACACAGCTGATGTGACATTGAGTGGACTTTGGTGTTTTAAAAAAATATGCTCTATACAAGTCTTACTGTATTCTGTAACTTTAGTGTGTTTATTTATGCATGAAACATAACCATGACTATATAGTAAGTTTAACCCTTCTCCGGGCAGGACATTTTTGTAACGTAGATGGGCAACCAAGGCCTGTTAGCCCCAGTACATATTTTAAGTGCAGAACACTCAAAATTCAATGTCTATTGTCACATACTGTTCCGACTAATTTAAGATAACTAATAAAACTCCAGCTGACCAAAGCAGTAGGCCTATATATATTTTAAGATATTATACTGCTTTGGTCAGTCGGAGTTTTATTAGTAACCTTGAATTTTCCAAAGCTACAATGAACAATTTACGACTAATTAAGAATATATATTTTTGTCAAGCAGCAGAACTTTGTGTAACCCTTTTGTAAGCCAAGCAGAATAGCAAATCCGGCCCAGACATTTTTGTAACGTAGACGGGCAAATGGGGCCGGTTAGACCCAGTATATATCTTTAGTGCAGAACACGTAAAGTTAAATGTCTATTGTCACATACTGTTCCGACTAAAGTCACAATAGCCACGTGTTAAATATATAATTATGTGACCATTTGATAAAATATTTCACAAGAATTAAACTTAAGAGTCTTCATCCTGGCGAAATTAAAATACCGCTAATTTTACAGTAATTATGTGATTTCTTCAAATAGATAAAAGATAATCGAAATGTGGAACAAGAGCGCCCTAGACAGTATTATTTTACATGAGAAACCGTTATCACGACTCACTTATCTACTTTCGATTTCGAGCCATTCTGAAAATCGGTATTTATTTTTGCGTTTCTAAACAGCTGAAAACGGAAAGCCACTAGGTGACTTGTGATAACGGTACCTCACGCAAAATAATATTGCCTAGGGCGCTCTTGTTCCACATTTCAATTATCTTTTATCTATTTGAAGATATCACATAATTACTGTAAAATAAGCTGTATTTTAATTTCCACGGGAAGAAGACTCTTAAGTTATACGGGGACTCCTAGGCCCCAGTTGCCCGGTTACGTCAGGAAAAGGTTTTTAACTTTTTTAACAAATCCATTAGCTTTACAACTCGATATGTTCAGCTCCGTTAACTTGTTCCCCCACTTTTAAAATTTACTCAGAAAAGAATGTTAAAGTTTTGTACTAGTTTTGTACCGTTTTGTACCACCAATAAAAAGTTTTGTACCAGGTCCATTAACAAGACTACTTAACGCCTGTTCAACCACCATAACGAAATTTCCCGAAAATAGTGTCAAAGTTTTGTAGTAGTTTTGTACCGTTTTGTACCACCAATAAAAAGTTTTGTACCAAATCCATTAGCCAGTAATGGACGATTTAAAGTCTGGACACAGCGTTAACTTGTTCCCTCACCATAACGAATTTTCCCGAAAATAGTATCAAAGTTTTGTACTAGTTTTGTACCGTTTTGTACCACCAATAAAAAGTTCTGTACCACCTCCATTAGCCAGTAATGGACGATTTAATGTCTGGGCTCAGCGTTAACTTGTTCCCCCACCATAACGAATTTTCCCGAAAATAGTTTTAAAGTTTTGTACTAGTTTTGTACCGTTTTGTACCACCAATAAAAAGTTTTGTACAACCTCCATTAGCCAGTAATTGACGATTTAAAGTCTGGACCTAGCGTTAACTTGTTCCCCACCTTAACGAATTTTCTCGAAAATAAAATCAAAGTTTTGTACTAGTTTTGTACCGTTTTGTAGCACCAATAAAAAGTTTTGTACCACCTTTATTAGCCAGTAATGGACGATTTAAAGTCTGGACAACGCGTTAACTTGTTCCCCAAAATAACAAATTTTGCCGAAAATAGTGTCAAAGTTTTGTACTAGTACTGTACCGTTTTGTACCACCAATAAAAAGTTTTGTACCACGTCCACTAACCAGTAATGGGCGATTCAATGTGAAGGAAGAAGTTAACGCCTGTTCCCCCACAATAACGAATTTTCCAGAAAATAGTGTCAAAGTTTTGTATTAGTTTTGTACTAGCAATAAAAAGTTTTGTACCACCTCCATTAGCCAGTAATGGACGATTTAAAATCTGGACCTAGCGTTAACTTGTTCCCCACCTTAACGAATTTTCTCGAAAATAAAATCAGTTTTGTACTAGTTTTGTACTGTTTTGTAGCACCAATAAAAAGTTTTGTACCACCTCCATTAGCCAGTAATGGACGATTTAAAGTCTGGACAACGCGTTAACTTGTTCCCCAAAATAACAAATTTTGCCGAAAATAGTGTCAAAGTTTTGTACTAGTACTGTACCGTTTTGTACCACCAATAAAAAGTTTTGTACCACGTCCATTAACCAGTAATGGGCGATTCAATGTGAAGGAAGAAGTTAACGCTTGTTCCCCCATCCTAACGAATTTTCCCGAAAATAGTGTCAAAGTGTTTTACTAGTTTTCTACCGTTTTGTACCACAACTACAAAGTTTTGTACCACATCCATTAGCCAGTAATGGACGATTTAATGTCTGGGCTCAGCGTTAACTTGTTCCCCCACCATAACGAATTTTCTCGAAAATAATCTCAAAGTTTTGTACTAGTTTTGTACCGTTTTGTACCACCATGAAAAAGTTTTGTACCACGTCCAATAGCCAATAATAGACGATTTAAAGTCTGGACCTAGCGTTAACTTGTTCCCCAACATAACGAATTTTGCCGAAAATAGTGTCAAAGTTTTTACTAGTACTGTACCGTTTTGTACCACCAATAAAAAGTTTTGTACCACGTCCATTATCCAGTAATGGACGATTTAAAGGCTGTACCTAGCGTTAACTTGTTCCCCACCATAACGAATTTTGCCGAAAATAGTGTCAAAGTTTTTTCCAGTACTGTACCGTTTTGTACCACCAATAAAAAGTTTTGTGCCACGCCCATTAACCAGTAATGGACGATTCTAAGTGGGGGAACAAGTTAACGCCTGTTCCCCCAACATAACGAATTTTCCCGAAAATAGTTTCAAAGTTTTGTACTAGTTTTTTTTACCGTTTTGTACCACCAATAAAAAGTTTTGTACCACATCCATTAGCCAGTAATTGACGATTTAAAGTCTAGACCTAACATTAACTTGTTCCCCCACCATAACGAATTTTCCCGAAAATAGTGTCAGTTTTGTACTAGTTTTGTACAGTTTTGTACCACCACTAAAAAGTTTTGTACCACGACCATTAACCAGTAATGGACGATTCAAAGTGGGGGAACAAGTTAACGCCTGTTCCCCCACCATAACGAATTTTCCCGAAAATAGTTTCAAAGTTTTGTACTAGTTTTGTACCGTTTTGTACCACCAATAAAAGTTTTGTACCACCTTCATTAGCCAGTAATGGACGATTTAATGTCTAGGCCCAGCGTTAACTTGTTCCCCCACCATAACGAATTTTCTCGAAAATAATCTCATAGTTTTGTACTAGTTTTCTACCGTTTTGTACCACCAATAAAAAGTTTTGTACCACGTCCATTAGCCAGTAATGGGCGATTTAAAGTCTGGACCTAGCGTTAAATTGTTCCCCACCATAACGAATTTTCTCGAAAATAATGTCAAAGTTTTGTACTACTACTGTACCGTTTTGTACCACCAATAAAATGTTTTGTACCACATACATTAGCCAGTAATGGACGATTTATTGTCTGGGCTCAGCGTTAACTTGTTCATCCACCATAACGAATTTTCCCGAAAATAGTGTCAAAGTTTTGTACTAGTTTTGTATCGTTTTGTACCAGCAATAAAAAGTTTTGTACCACATCCATTAGCCAGTAATGGACGATTTAAAGTTTGGACCTAGTTTTAACTTGTTCCCCCACCGTGACGAATTTTCCCGAAAATAGTGTCGAAGTTTTGTACTAGTTTCGTGCCGTTTTGTACCACCAATGAAATTTTTGTACCACCTTCATTAGCCAGTAATGGACGACTTAATATCTGGAACCATTATTAGCTTGAGGTCGGTCAAGACGGAGTTCCACATCGTTATTTACAAAAATAATTTATATCAGAGTTTTGTACTGTTTTGTACCAACAATAAAAAGTTTTGTACCCGTCCTAAAATGGCCAAAATTTTAGATTTTAGAGTGGAACTCCAACTTGACCTCTGAGTTCTACATTTGCCGATTTGCATCAAAATGGTTCATTACATAAAGAAAGTTTTGTACTGTTTTGTACCAACAATAAAAACCTTTGTGCCAGTCCCAAAATGTCTCAAATTCAAACTTCTAATTTGGGACGACACACAAACAAATCTCAGTCCCATAAACACATATATCAATGATAATGGTCTCATTAGATAAAGAAAGTTTTGTACTTTTTGTGCCAACAATAAAAAGTTTTGTACCTGTCCGCAAATGTCCCAAATTCCACATTCTAATGAGGAACACTAAGTTCAAGTTGGAGTTCCACATAGCCCGATTTCTTTCAAAATCGTCTCATTAGATAAAGAAAGTTTTGTACTGTTTTGTACCAACAATAGAAAGTTTTGTATGTCCCAAAATGTCCTAAATTTCATCTTCTAATGTGAAAAGCCAACAGCCATCTCAGTTTTCTAAATAAGAATTTACAAATAAAAGTTGTACCAGAGTTTTGTACTAGTTTTGTAACGTTTTGTACCAACAATAAAAAGTTTTTTACGAGTCCCAAAATGTCCCAAATTTTTGATTTTTCTGTGGAACTCCAACTTGACCCCTGAGTACTACATTCGCCGATTAGCATCAAAGTGGCCTCATTACATAAAGAAAGTTTTGTACTGTTTTGTACCAACAATAAAAAATTTTGTACCAGTCCCAAAATGTCCCAAATTCAAACTTCTAATTTGGAACTCATAAACAAATCTCAGTCCCATAAACACATATATCAATGATAATGGTCTCATTAGATAAAGAAAGTTTTGTACTGTTTGTACCAACAATAAAAATTTTGTACCTGTCCCCAAATGTCCCAAACTCCTATTTCTAATGCGGAACACTAAGGTCAAGTTGGAGTTCCACATAGCCGGATTTCTTTCAAAATCGTCTCATTAGATAAAGAATTATTGTACTGTTTTTTTTACCAACAATAGAAAGTTTTGTATCTGTCCCAAAATGTCCCAAATTTTAGATTTAATGTGGAACTCCAACTTAACCTTTGAGTTCCACATCTGTCGATTTGCATTAAAGTGGTGTCATTAGATACAGAAAGTTTTGTACTATTTTTTACCAACAATAAAAAAATTGTACCTGTCCCAAAATGACCCAAATTCAAACTTCTAATTTGGAACTCAAACAAACCTCACTCCCATAAACAGATATATCATTGATAATGGTCTCATTAGATAAAGAAAGTTTTGTACTGTTTTGTATCAAAAATAAAAAAGTTTTGTATCTGTCCCCAAATGTCCCAAATTCAATCTTGTAGTATGGAACACTAAGCTCAAGATGGAGTTCCACATAGACCGATTTCTTTCAAAATTGTCTCATTAGATAAGGAAAGTCTTTTATTGTTTGGTACCAACAATAAAGATGTTTTGTATCTGTCCCAAAATGTCCCAAATTTTAGATTTAGTGTGGAACTCCAACTTAACCTTTGAGTTCCACATCTGCCGATTTGCATTAAAGTGGTGTCAGAGGTCAAGTTAGAGTTCCACACTAAAATCTAAAATTTGGGACATTTTCGGATTGGTACAAAACTCTTTACTGCTGCTACAAAACATTACAAAACTAGTACAAAACTCTGGTACAACTTTTATTTGTAAATCCTTATTTAGAAAACTGAGATGACTGTTGGCGTTTCACATTAGAAGATGAAATTTGGGACATTTTGGGACAGATACAAAACTTTCTATTGTTGGTACAAAACAGTACAAAACTTTCTTTATCTAATGAGACGATTTTGAAAGAAATCGGGCTATGTGGAACTCCGACTTGACCTTAGTGTTCCGCATTAGAATGTGCATTTTGGGACATTTGGGAACAGGTACAAAACTTTTTATTGTTGGTACAAAATAGTACAATACTTTCTTTATCTAATGAGACCATTATCATTGATATATGTGTTTATGGGACTCAGATTTGTTAATGTGTTCAAAATTAGAAGTTTGAATTTGGGACATTTGGGGACAGGTACAAAACTCTTTATTGTTGATACAAAAAATTACAAAACATTCTTTATGTAATGAGGGAACTTAGATGCAAATCGGCGAATGTAGAATTCAGACGTCAAGTTGAAGTTCCACAATACAATCTAAAATTTGGGACATTTTGGGACTCGTAAAAAACTTTTTATTGTTGCTGCAAAACAGTACAAAACTAGTACAAAACTCTGGTACAACTTTTATTTGTAAATTCTTATTTAGAAAACTAAGATGGCTGTTTGCGTTTTACATTAGAAGATGAAATTTGGGACATTATGGGACATACAAAACTTTCTATTGTTGGTACAAAACAGTACAAAACTTTCTTTATATAAAGAGAAGATTTTGAAAGAAATCGGGCTAGGTGGAACTTCAACTTGACCTTAGTGTTTCGCATTAGAATGTGGAATTTGCGACATTTGGGGACAGGTTCAAAGTTTTTATTGTTGGCACAAAAAGTACAAAATTTCTTTATCTAATAAGACTATTATCATTGATATATGTGTTTATGGGACTGAGATTTGTTTGTGTCCCAAATTAGAAGTTTGAATTTGGGACATTTTGGGACTGGTACAAAACTTTTTATTGTTGGTACAAAACAGTACAAAACTTTCTTTACGTAATGAAGTCACTTTGATGCAAATCGGCGAATGTAGAACTCAGAGGTCAAGTTGGAGTTCCACACTAAAATCTAAAATTTTGGCCATTTTGGGACTGGTACAAAACTTTTTATTGTTGGTGCAAAACAATACAAAACTAGTGCAAAACTCTGGTATAAATTATTTTTGTAAATGACGATGTGGAACTCCATCTTGACCGACCTCAAGCTAATAATGGTTCCAGATATTAAGTCGTCCATTACTGGCTAATGAAGGTGGTAAAAAAGTTTTCATTGGTGGTACAAAACGGCACGAAACTAGTACAAAACTTCGACACTATTTTCGGGAAAATTCGTCACGGTGAGGGAACAAGTTAACACTAGGTCCAGACTTTAAATCGTCCATTACTGGCTAATGGATGTGGTACAAAACTTTTTATTGCTGGTACAAAACGGTACAGTACTGGAAAAAACTTTGACACTATTTTCGGGAAAATTCGTTATGGTGGATGAAGAAGTTAACGCTGAGCCCAGACAATAAATCGTCCGTTACTGGCTAATGGATGTGGTACAAAACATTTTATTGGTGGTACAAAAGGGTACAGTACTAGTACAAAACTATGAGATTATTTTCGAGAAAATTCGTTATGGTGGGGGAACAAGTTAACGCTGGGCCCAAACATTAAATCGTCCTATACTGGCTAATGGATGTGGTACAAAACTATGTATTGGTGGTACAAAACGGTACAAAACTAGTACAAAACTTTGACACTATTTTCGGGAAAATTCGTTATGGTGGGGGAACATGCGTTAACTTGTTCCCTCACATTGAATCATCCATTACTGGTTAATGGACGTGGTACAAAACTTTTTATTGGTGGTACAAAACGGTACAAAACTAGTACAAAACTTTGACACTATTTTCGGCAAAATTCGTTATGGTGGGGAACAAGTTAACGCTAGGTCCAGACTTTAAATCGTCCATTACTGGCTAATGGACGTGGTACAAAACTTTTTATTGGTGGTACAAATCGGTACAAAGCTGGTACAAAACTTTGACATTGTTTTCGAGAAAATTCGTTAATGGTGGGGAACAAAACAAGTTAACGCTAGGTCCAGACTTTAAATCGTCCATTACTGGTTAATGGACGTGGTACAAAACTTTTTCATGGTGGTAGAAAACGGTACAAAACTAGTACAAAACTATGAGATTATTTTCGAGAAAATTCGTTATGGTGGGGGAACAAGTTAACACTAGGTCCAGACTTTAAATCGTCCATTACTGGTTAATGGACCTGGTACAAAACTTTTTATTGGTGGTACAAAACGGTACAAAACTAGTACGAAACTTTAACACTATTTTCGGGAAATTTCGTTATGGTGGGGGAACAGGCGTTAACTTGTTCCCCCACTTTGAATCGTCCATTACTGGTTAATGGACGTGGTACAAAACTTTTTATTGGTGGTACAGAACGGTACAAAACTAGTACAAATCTTTGACACTATTTTCGGGAAATTTCGTTATGGTGGGGGAACAGGCGTTAACTTGTTCCCCCACTTTGAGTGGTCCATTACTGGTTAATGGACCTGGTACAAAACTTTTTATTGGTGGTACAAAACGGTACAAAACTACTACAAAACTTTGACACTATTTTCAAGAAAATTCGTTATGGTGGGGGAACAAGTTAACACTAGGTCCAGACTTTAAATCGTCCATTACTGGTTAATGGACCTGGTACAAAACTTTTTATTGGTGGTACAAAACGGTACAAAACTAGTACGAAACTTTAACACTATTTTCGGGAAATTTCGTTATGGTGGGGGAACAGGCGTTAACTTGTTCCCCCACTTTGAATCGTCCATTACTGGTTAATGGACGTGGTACAAAACTTTTTATTGGTGGTACAGAACGGTACAAAACTAGTACAAATCTTTAGCATTCTTTTCTGTCTGAGTAAATTTAAAAAATGGGGGAACAAGTTAACGGAGCTGATATGTTCATGATTTTAACTTCGACTAAGGATAGAAGAATTCAGAATTTTATGTCATTGAAATATGTATGCTTACTGAGAAAAATAAAGCTACTGGGCCTGGGAGGCCCCGGTTGCCCGGAGCAAAGGGCAAGTTAATGAATTTTTAAGTTCGTCATTTAGTGATTGTAGGAATGCTTTCTCATCACCACTTGATGTGCGATATATAGCTATTATATTACAACCTTCTACATTGTTTAAATGTAAGCATTGAACAGTAAGTGATATCCATTAATGTTAATGTTACAAGTTGCTTCATTTTTCCATATCTCTGTTAAGACAATTATATCTACATTTATAGCAATATTTTTTAATAATACTAAAAATTCATCTAATTTTTTTCTAACACTTCTAATATTTAATTGAATAATCGTAATCCCTTTTTTATCACTAAATAATTCATTTAAAGAGTCTATATAATTACAGATGTTAGTGCAGTTATTTTGATATAAGAAATTTCATTAATTACCTGTTCCACTGTTGAGCCACTTAGTTTTGCATGTTTTGTAGATCTTCTAGCTTTTTGATATGTTTCACTCGGGTTGTTTCGTCTTTACTTAGAAACACTTTTCCATTACGCACTCAAACAAATCGGAAACCATTGTTCCTGGCGAATTATTTTGTTTCGTACAGTACTTTTCGATTGTTTGGTGTTAATTATTCATTAACAAAAACTCGATTGTTCGGGAACACAGGTTTGACTTCTGATGCTAGTAAACTCTTTTTTCTCGAAATTTCTGAATCCAGCTGTCTCTAATTACTTTGGAAGAAAGTTTTGCTATAATTATTTTGGGCTTGTCTCTTCTTGATGTGGGCAGTCTGTAGGATTTTTGTATATCTTCACTTTTTGCTATTATTCCAGATGCTTTCGCTACCTTCATTACCATTTCATTGGTTTGTTCTTCTTTTGCCTTGGGGATTCCAACTATTTCAATAGTTTCATCTAACTACTTTTGTTCTAGTTCACTTACTTTGTCTTCTAGTGTTCCAATTGCTTCTTTCAATTTTTTGTTTTCTGTTTCCAAAGTTTCTGACTTTTTTCTTAGATCACTAACTGATTTGTTTAGATCACAAATTTCCTTAGTAAAGTCATCAAATTTAACCGATAGAATATTTATGGTTTTCTCTATATCAGGAATATTGTCTTTCATTTGCATAATTTTTGGCATATTTGCATAAATTTCACTCACTTGCTGCATTAGCTTCTTCAAGTCTTGGTTTATTGTACACTCCGCAATATTACCCGATTTGCAGACACGCACTTCCATTGTTCTTTTCTTGCTCCTAGTTTTCGAATATTTTCAGCATTTTTCAAGGATGTACATTTGGCGTGAAAATAACTATCACAACCACCGGTACACGAAATAATTTCTTTCAGATTGACAACTGAAATTTCTTTCTTGCAACTACCACACAAATCAGACATATTTGCAATGAAAGTACGATTGTACTACACGTCTTGCTTGCACCAGCGCTGACACGAGAATTAATCGATTGCTCCAAAGTTTGGCATGATTGAGTTCCGTTGTTCCCGTACTGAAACTATTTAAATACCAGACCTATGGGTCAACATGGGTTTCAAACTTCGAATAATTCTGACATTGAAAAATTCATAAAATAGGACTTTCCCCCAAATTTAAGGGATTACGTCCAACACACTACTAGACAGAGCGAAAAGCGTTTTACACAACTTGAAAGTAAACAATGAGTTGAATAACTTCTCAAATTACATTTCATAATTTTCTTATTTCATAACAGGATGGGCATCATATTTCACACTGAGACATACAAGTTAGTTTAAAGTGAAATTCACATTATAGACACGAGGCAAATTCGTTTATAGTAGAATCTAATCCATTACCCGCTGATTCGCTCTAGTACAGATATCCAGCTTTCCTGTATATTTTAACCGATTCCCATAATACGTCTAGAAACCCCATCAGGAAGTCGTGGTCGGAAAGAGGGATCGCCGCCGGGGGCAGCCGGCACCTGTCCGCGGCGGCACGACGATCTACTTTTTCAAAGTTACCGACCTTTGCCGAGGCAGCAAGCAGTCGAAAATCGTAAAATAACTTGCCCTTTACCAACTCTCTGCCGACTGTTGCCAACCGTCAGAGTCGGCAAAACAGTCGGAAAGGCCTCTTTCCGACCCTCTGCCGACTCCTTATGCCGGCCTCTTTTCGACGGCTGCGCCGGCGCATTTACTGCGCCTATACAGCTGTTTGCCGACTGCTCGGCAAGGAAAGTTTTCAACGGCGGCGCCAGTGCATTTAATGCTCGGTTCCGGCTATTTGCCGACTACTCGGCAAGGCAAATATTCGTCGCGGTAGAAAATCAAGCGGAGACACCTGTGTTTCCGGCGCCGGCATTCCGACCGCAGCATCTGGTCGGCATGGACAAATTATCCGACTATAGGCGGCAGGATCCTGGTAGAGAAGGTTAATATAGCAAGAATTAGAAAAGCTATAGGCCCACCTAAGTCACATTCATCCAGAATTTTGTCGATTTTTAAATGCACTCGTTTGACAACAAAGGGATCTGTATCTTGTAATTCAAGTGATTATACTTTAGGATTTGTTCTCTCGCAATTAGTTGCGTAGTGCACATATATAAGTTGCCACATATTTCATTTCTCCTTAGAGAGGTATTTTATTGCAACATAACGAAAACCAAAACAGTTACAACTTCGATTTAAACCGAAGAAATTAGCTGGTTTGGAGGAGTAACCTTGTATATATCCTTATAAATATGGTAACAGAGCATTAAAGTTCAAATAAACAGACAATTACATTGGCCGTCATAAATTAAGCAACAAAGACAAAATGTGCAATAAAAAGGAAATGACGGAAGGTGCTGTGGTGAAATGCAGCGAAAATGGATGTCGTAATACAATGAGCATTGACAAATAATCGGAAAAATATTGTGCGGAAGAACTCGCTGCCTCATTCGACTTCATAAAGTACTAGGTACGGGTGAGCACTACATGAGCTCACAAAATTGTTGGCTGACAGTGTGTGTAGAGTGCAGAGGCAAGTCCGTGCCAGAAAGCCACAGATAAATGTGCATGAGTTACAGGTGTAATAAAGCAAATATTAAAAAAAAAAAAAAAAAAAAAATTATAAATAGACCATAAAAATTTGCCAGTTCCATAAGGTAGGTTTAAGATGGAGAACACTTCTGAGGGATGAAATAAACTCGGTTCTCGCAGGACTTGTGAACATCATGGATATTTTGGAGCTTCCTCATGGATTAGTTTCGCAAACATATCTTCGGCAAGAGACACGATGTATTGGTTCACGGTAGAAGCAAGTATGAATCAAATTCTACGTAATAGATAAAGTCTACTACCATTACCGGTGATATTTCCATCTTATAGAACTATGGAGATAGACAGGAATCTCCGAAGAAAGACGCCATCTCTCGAAGGAAAGAAGATAAATATAAATAATTAGTGACAATGGGAATCTAAAATTGAATATGTGCAGCTTTGAAAAAAACGGAAATACAGTATATTACAAAAGATATTAGAAATTTCAACAAAAATTTCGTGAAAAAAGATTGAAAACAACATGCGCTTTAACAAGGCAAAGCAGAGCTTCTCCTATGATCGGAAGCAGATCATAGTACTGAAAAAAGAAAATGTCATGCCCACTAATAACCACAAAGAAATACCGAAAGAGATTCAACTATTCTACACAAGTTATATTCAAGTGATGAACCGGAAATGAAAGAAAGCGAAGATGAAGAGGAAACAGAGATACATCCTGGGTAGCCAGCAGAAGTCGAATAAGCTATGAGAAACACAAAGGAGGAGAAGGCACTAGGGAAAGGTTGAGTTTCAATAGGGTGACCTGAAAAATGTGCACATATCGTACTTCGGGAGGTGATTCGTGACATCAGAAGAAAACAGACAGTCCTTTTGCATGTTGTTGAATTCCGCATCGTGTATGAGGAACAGGTGTGCCAACTTGGAATAGAAAATCGAATCACTATAATTGGAATAGAACAGAAAGATGTGCACAAAGTGCGGGAAATGATTCGTGACATCAAAACTAAATTCCGTTCCAATTATTAGGATTCGATTTTGGATTCCAAATTGGCACCTCTGTCATTCTTACATGACGCGGAATTCGACAACATGCAAGACGAATTTTTGTCTTCTTTCGATGTCACGAATCACTTTCTCGGAGTTTGTGCATATCTTTTAGGTTCACCTTTGTATATATTGTAATGTCTCACGTGATGTGGTAAACAAACATTTCCACACGCCAGTGTTTACAAACGCCACCACGTGTTTGGCAAGAAGATTTCACACCAGATGTATTTACAATCACTTGCAGACGACGGCTTCTAGCTCCTCTCACGGAGCAGAGGACAACATCAGAACAGTAGCGCCACCACCACCCAAGGAACGCTATAAATTGGATGCACCATGGCAATTCTGTACCAGTTTTCTGCTGTTCCTCCTACTGTTTGCTACGGAACGTTAGAAGTAACCTAACCCCAGGCCTCTAGTCTGCTACGGGACTACGCCTATCCTATCTCCTGGCTTAGTCTGCTACGGGGCTCTGTCTGGGAATCCTAACCTCAGCCGCTTAGCCTGCTACGGGGCTCTGGTGGCCACTTAACCCGCCTTTGCTTGCTACGGAGCATTGGATTCCGAATTCCGCTCTGCTTAGCCTGCTATGGGGCTCTGTAGAGATCCTGTCTGCGACCTTACGGTCAAAGACTACCTATAACTAACCTTGTATATTAGACAGATTACTTGTACATCTTTTTTTGTAAAAAATACTTTTATAGTGAAAAGTTTTATAGTGAAAACCGATAGTGGGAGTCGATTTTGAACACTTTTTATTAACGCTCTACCTAAATCTATATGGGACAAAGTTTTACTATATATATAATATGTTAGTGACATTGTGTGATTGCCTAGGTAATGTATAGAATGCCTGATGTTTTAAGCAAACTACGATATCTAAGTTTTTAAATGTTACACACTTTTCCTAGGTATTCTATACAATTCCTAGGAATTATACAGAATAACCAGTATCATTTACGCAAAGCGTTAAAAGGGCACAAGATGAGAAGCCTTTATTAATGAATAAGCATTTCAAACTGAAAGAATAAAACTATGAAATAAAGCACAGAATATTCTAAACGGAAAACAATGAAAGCAGAACTAACAGTTAGTACTCACTTTTCTTCTTCAAACAAAAACACATTATAGTTTGGCAATTTGATCTTGTACATACATTTTATGATGCGAACAGAAAATTGTTACCGGTAAAACACAAAACAGAAGTGACATGACCTACTTGTTGCAGCAAGGAAGGCTGGAGTGATATTTTGAATTTCACTTAATTCTATATTTCACACAAAGGCACCTCATATTTTGGCAATTCGTCTTGCACATACATCTGACGAATCCTTGGCCGCTTATTGTGGACTGAGAAGTAGTTGCAGATCGGAGATGTATTTCGTGGTCAGGAACGTCTTTAATTCTCATTAAGTTCTTTGGACATATATTGAATTCTGATCTTTCGTATAGTTGCTCCAAGATTCGTTCTGCAGTTCCAAGTCGGTAAATGCCATCTTCGGTCTTGTACAGTCCGCAGCAAAAAAACCTGCAACATGAGCATGTAAGTTTATTGTGAAACGACGAATTCTTTTGCTTCAAAATAAGTGTGCACGGGAGGACGCCGAGGTTCCTCATGGCGTGATTCGTGCCACTAAGACGTTATGTCGATTCCCTGCTCTGTTGGGCGTAGTTTCACAATAAACTTACATGCTCATATTGCAGGTTTTTTGCTGCGGACTGTATATAACAACTGTCAGATTGCGTAAGCCACCCAGGATTTCATCGACGTCGGGAATCGGAACTCGTCCAGTGGCACCCAAAGACACAGGAGGATTTTTTTTTTGTCAGAATCCCTTTTCACTTTTCTTGGCCTGAATCTTAAGATTCAATTTCGATTCCATTTTGCTTTGGATATCTTTCTCAATATTGAAGGAAACATTGTACAGAATGCTAACCGCATAACCTACTTCGTCGCTTTCATTGTCTTTAGGAGAATTTCGCAGATGTCATGAACGTTTCGACCACATTTTTGACATGTATGAGCACCGCTGATTTCTTATAAGCAGACGAAACAGATATCAGGAAAAGAAGGACTTTTTATAACAACAGAAACGAAAGGATCTTCTCTAACCAGAATTTCATCGTTGTTTTGGATTTCTTCCACCATAGATTGCATCTATATCTTCTGCAGGGAGCTGTGCATCATGCATTAATTCATCTTGTCTTTCCTTCTGCTGTTGTGTTGTTTGTATGCTCTTTATTATTTTTTCCACCTCTTCCCCAACCGAACATAGGTTCATATCGTGACCTGCTAATCCCAGAATAAAAAGCTGTTTTTCGTAAGTTGGACGAATGCAGTCCCTCACTCCAGCAGATAGTATTTTCATCTTGCATCCAAGCACACAGCATATTATCAGTGTACTAATTTGCTCTTTTGACGCTGTTCTGATTTTGAGTGGCGCGGCTCATCATGGACGATTTTCAAGATCGGCCAGTACTCCTTTAGGCTGCTTACCACATTGTTTGCAAATACATGCTGTTATCGGGCCGTAGAATCGTTGGTGTACCAAGCAACGTAACTATGTCGATGAGGTTTAGGCTACTTCTTCCGCTCTCTTTGATTTCAGAGCTCTGAGAACTACAAACTTAGTGATATGATTTTGGTAGATCATTATAAACTTGTAGGGCCTTATAAAGAGTCGTTTTGATGCGTGATTAGTGCCATACCAAAGAGTTCGACTAACATATGTTTCCTGCAGTAGTCAGACTTTTAGTGTGACGCTAATCATACGTCAAAACGACTCTGCATAAGGCCGTACTTTCTATCAGGATGGGACTGAAAATTGATGAGATAGACCTGACAGCGGGAACTTAATTCCGAAAAAGCATTGGCTTCACAACAAAACCTATTTTAACAACTTTTTGCTTCTTCTGGCAAGGCTCACAAAGGTGAATGTATACACTACTCCAAAAGTGCATTACCACCTGCAATTCTCCTTTTCCTGCAATAGCAGGCAACCCAAAAAAGCTCGGCGCTTCGGTTGGTTGCGAATTCGAAAGGCGTTGGACCAAACCTCAATTTTGTAACAAATATATCAGTGTGGCAAACTGCAAATAAGAGAATAAAACAAATTGTTAAAAATGACAACTTTATTATTGTGACGGAGTTGGATGACATCAAAAGTTACAAAATGATCTTACTTAAGCAGTTCAAACAAGATGAATGGGAAGAAACAGATATAAGAGGAAACCATTTCTCTCCTTTCATCCCGGAAGAAGAATTTCATAAAAAAGAAAAAAATATATAATGTAAAGGTTTAATATAAAAGCCAATCCCAAAATTTTCAAAGCTGACACCCGAAAGGCAAGAACAACTAAATCAAAGTGAATGAAACTGCAGAGATATTGCAGACGTAAAATGAGGGAATCCGGGTTTCGAATTTTAACGGAGAAAACGGTTGGGTGGGGCACGGACCCCTCCAAACATTTGATCATGAAATATCAAACGTGCTAGTAACAGTATGTCACATGTGTGTAAAGGACATGAAGAACTGCAACGATACTTTGTGTATGGACAATACGCAAAATTAACTAATACTTTTTTTATTTTCTGCGGAAAAAACGGTTTAGGGGCAAAAGCTCCTACCCAAAATTTTGAAATTTGACGCCCGAAAGGCAAAATGAAGTGAACCGAATTGAATAAAATTCAGGGCAGATATTGTAGAGATAAAATGAGGGAATACGGGTTTCGTATTTTCCTGGAAAAAAGGGTTGGGTGGGCCTCGGACCCCTCCAAAGCTTTGATCAAGGAATATCAAAAGTGCTAGTAACATTATGTCAGATGTGTGTAAAGCACATGAAGAATTGCAACATAACTTTGTGTATGGACAATACGCAAAAAATAAACGAATAGTGGATTTTTGTTCTACGGAGAAACGGTTTTAGGGGGAAAAGGCCCGCACACGAAATTTTGAATGTTGACGTCCGAAAGCCAAGAAGTGAACTGGAGTGAATGAAAGTGTGCACAGATATTGACGACGTAAAAGCAGGATACGGGTTTCCTATGTTTCTAGAAAAACGGTTTGGTGGGGACCGAACTCCTCCAAACATCTGATCACGAAAAATCTAAAGTGCTAGTAACAGTATGTCAAATGTGTGTAAAGGATATGAAGAATTGCAACGACACTTTGTGTATGGACAATACGCAAAGAATAAACGAATATGGATTTTTTATGTTCTGCGTAAAAGCGGTTTTAGGTTGCAAAAAGCCAGACCCAAAATTTTTAACGTTGACGTCCGAGAAGCAAGGAAGAAGTGAATCAAGTGGATGAAATTGTCCGCAGATATTGTAGACGTAAAATGTAGATACGGATTTCGCATTTTCCGAGAAAAATGGTTGGGTGGTGCACGGACCTCTCCAAACCTTTGACCACGAAATATTAAAGTGCTAGTAACAGGACGTCAGATTTGTGTGAAGGACATGAAGAATTGCAGCGAAACTTTGTGCATGGACAATACGCAAAAAGGAAACGAATACGTTTTTTTTTTATTTTCTACAGAAAAACGGTTTTAGGTGTCAAAAGCTCCCACCCAAAATTCTGAAAGTTGACGCTCGAAAGGCAAATTAAAGTGAACCGAATTGAATGAAATTCTGCATAGATATTGTATAACATCAAATGAGGGAATACGTGTTTCGTATTTTCCTCGAAAAAAGGTTGGGTGGGCACGGATCCCTCCAAACATTTGATCACGAAATATCAAAAGTGCTAGTAACAGTTGTCAGATGTGTGTAAAGGACATGAAGAATTGCAACATAACTTTGCGTATGGACAATACGAAAAGAAATAAACGAATACGGGTTTTTTATGTTCTGCATAAGAACGGTTTTAGGTTTCAAAGGCCCCACCCAAAATTTTGAAATTTGACGCCCGAAAGGCAAGAAGAAATGAACCCAAGTGGATGAACTTGTCCACAGATATTGCAGACGTAAAATGAGGATACCGGTTTGATGTTTTCCTGGAGAAAACGGTTGGGTGAGGCACCGACCCCTTCAAACCTTTGATCACGAAAAATCAAAAGTTCTAGTAACAGTATGTCAGATGTGTGTAAAGGACATGTAGAATTGCAACATAACTTTGTGTGTGAACAATAGGCAAAAAATAAACGAACACGCGTTTTTTTATTTTCGGGGGAAAACGCTTTTTAGGGCAAAAGCCCCCGTCAAAAATTTTGGAATTTGACCCCGAAAGGCAAAAGGAAGTGGACCAAAGTGAATGAAATATGCACAAATATTGTAGAGGTAAGATGAGGGAATACGTGTTTCGTATTTTCCTAAAAAAAAAAGAAAGAAACTGTTGAGTGGACCTAGGCGTTGAGTGGCGTGAGGAGTAAACCGAAGCGAATTAAGTTGTATGTAGATATTGGATATGTAAAATATTGCCTTTCGTGTTTCACAAGTTTCATGTCTTCATCTTCATCTTCATCTTCATCATCTGATTTCTTCAAATTTGGCAGATCAACTACACGCACAAACATTATAGTGTATTTTATAGTATTTCAGGAGGCACGTTTAACCCTTAGAATGGTTATGCGCATAAACAAAAAAGACGTGTCGATTTATTTCCAGTTTGCTCTTGTCTGCCAAATTTAAAGCAAAACTGACAGGGTTACTTCAGAAAGACGAAAGGGCTTATTTTACATAGGGTCTATATAATATCTACACAAAATCATTTCCTTTGGTCCTCTCCTTCCTTCTCTATTACGGTATTATTAATTCTTTTTTTCGGATGGGGTCTAAGCCCCAACACTGTTTTTCCGCAAAAATTAAAACACGATTCATTTATTGTTTTGCAAATAGTCCCAATACGAAGTTTCGTTGCAGTTTTCCATATTTTTAGGGACTTCTGACGTATGCGTATTTTTATCCTGTACCGTTACATGGCCGTGACGGGTATGTGACCGCGCGGTACTCCAAGGAAGGGATAGTTGTATAAGAATTTGTGATTAATTTTGAAGAGTTTTTATTTTGACTAGGGAATTAACATAGGTATAGGGAGTAAATACACAGATTTGAAGCATCAGTGCACTGTCATCTCTGTAAAGATTCGTATTCTAACCTTTTCTATTTATTGTTTTATATGTTCAGTTAAACACCACAACATGTATCACTGATATCGTAGATCGTAATGCATTTTCGTAAATCGTGTCTCTAACGTCCTGTCAAAACATTTATCTCCAGACATGATGTAGAGAGAAGAGAAAGATATACACCTGCAATATATGTATATGTGATTTATGAAATAAGTGTAGGAATTACGTAGTTAAAGCACACGTAAGAGAGCGAACAGGAGATATAGAAGTCTGAACTTTCAGAAACGTCCTAGATAGGTAAAAATATAGTGAAAAATTGCAAAAGATATTACGTAATTTATCTTTCTTTTCTTATATTCTAGTATTTTTTTTCACATTCAAACATCTCTATCCAGAATTACGAGATAAAAGTGAATAGAGAAACGTTTCCATCTGAAGGATTAAATCAGAAAAATATCTTTTGACTCGGACTAGTTTCGAACTCACAACCCTTGAATCCATGAGTCAGCGCTCTACCGATTGAGCTAACAACTCCTGCAGTTCTACAACTACCCGTTGATGAATGGTGTGTATTAACCAAGTTGGCCGAAATGAAATCTTTGAGTTTTACGTCCTGCGGGTATGCCGGTTAGGATAAAGGAGACGGTGATGATGAATAATGAATGAAATGGTGGAATGAAGAAAGTGGGAGCACACGGTGTTTGTCCACCACAAAATTCACTTGGCAGGGGCTGGGATCGAACCCGGGATCCCAAGCACCAGAGGTGAACGCTCTACCACTGAGCCACCGTGGCCCGACCAAGTTGGCCGAGATAATTGTTCCATATAACTATTGCTATAATAATAATAATAATAATAATAATAATAATAATAATAATAATAATAATAATAATAATAAGAAGAAGAAGAAGAAGAAGAAGTACAGAATTTTAAAAGGCGCATTTGTTAAAAGTTTGTATTGCGGATTAAATCCTAATATGAGATTTTAATAAATATAAATGTAAGCGTGGTTTATCCGTGTGTATTGCTCAAACTGCGCAACTCACTACCATAGTCCCATAGGGGTTGTGCGCATATGGTACAGTAGCCTTGCATATTCCTCCATTTGGAGGGAAAAGTATTGCTATTTGAGAGCATCCCTTAGAGAAACAACCACGAGATAAATCTGCAGAAATTCCATTCACGTTAAGTTCTAAGAGAGAGAAATTAATATACCGAAAACGAAAATAATAATACGCATCACGCAGAGACCGAAAAAGTATAGAAAGCTAAACAAAATGGGAAAAAAGGAAAGAGGGAAAGGAAAGAATAAAAGACATGGGAATAAATTAAATTTTATCACGCAGTCTGCGTCTTTCCCCCTCCCCCCTGTACCTATGTTGGTTTTTCTTCCTTCATAGGATAAATCTCTTTCAGCATCGAACGCGAACATCTTTATAGTGTTTAATTCCTTGAAAGAAAATGTAATTCAGTCTAGAGTGCGACTCGAACACAGAATTTTTAGAACTGTTACACACGCTACCCACTTGTCTACGGGAATACACGCTATATCAACTGCGTTTATAAATAAGCTATTACACGCGCTGTTAATAAACGTGTTAAATCAGTCATTGTCAGTGAGTCGGTGAGCTATGACACACGCTGTTTGTCCACCACAAAGTTCACTTCGAGGAGGCTGGGATCGAACCCGAGACACCAAGCACCAGAGGTGAACGCTCTACCACTGAGCCACCGCGGCTCCAGCTGTATTTAGAGGCTAACGCCTTTGAAAGAATCACCATTCATCTCAGCGACCGTGAAAACTAGGGATTTGACACAAATATAGGTCATTTTGGATTATTTTTATGTGTTTCGGTACCCCCACCCCCCGGTGACCCCGGCCCGCATACAGTGGTAGCCGATTTTGAGTCTTTGCTAATGGAAGTGTCACCATTGATTTCACTGACCGTGAAAACTATGGATTTGACACAAATATCGGCCATTTTCTAATATCATTACATGTCCCGGTAATTGCACCCCTTCCCTGAGAACCCTGGTTCGAATTTAAAAAAAAAACGCTTCGTCCTAGTCTGGGGCCTGGACAAAAGTATCCGTGATCAAAATTTAGTAACTTTATGTCAACTCGTCTGATCCCCAGGACGCACACAGACAGACACACAAGCAAACTCGTGCTTCATACACAACAGATAGAACAAACAGCGTTCTTTCGCATAGAACGTTGCTATGTTGCTTCCACCCAGTTAAGAATTCTACTAATTGCCGGAGGGCATCAGTATTTTATACATAAACACGTCTGTTGAATTTGCCTCTTCTATCGAAGTAATGGATCGCGTGTACTCTTAGTATTAGCTATTTTGTTGTTATTGACCTTGAAGAACCAACAAATGGTTTTTCATGATGTCACAAGTCGCTTTGGTCCGTGAAGTCGAAATACAGTAGAAATGACCTATGCATTACTCACCCGTTGTAAAATAGAAATATTATGTTGGTTGTATCTGAACACCCACAAATCTGTTATAGCAAGAGGCCTTTCCACAACTACTTCCAATCTGGATTAAATTTCACGGCTAACTTTTTGAATTATACACAAGAGTATCATTGGTATGTTAGTGTTAATAATATTTATGGGACCAAGGACAGGTTTTAAACTTCCAAACTATGCTGTGCATAAAAGTAGGAAAAGTTCCAGATCCCTGCAAACCCAGACCCAAAGACCGGCCCGGCCCGGCCTGGATGGATCTGTATTCAGTGCCCGGCTGGACCCGATCCGGCCCGGCCCGAATCTCGAGCCGGGCACAAACGGGCCGGACATTAAACTGGCCGGGCACAAACGAGCCGGGCTCTAAACGGACCGGGCGTAACCGGCCTGGGAACAACCAAGTTGATAAGTCAAGTCAATCCTTCAATATGCAATGGGAAATGAGAAATGTGTCGTCATAATATTGCAATGTCTATTTGTTCTTCTCGAATAGGAAAATCGTGTGAAAGGTTACCCAAGGTTTTCTTTCTATGTCCCTATTCTGTCTATTTGTTATTTGTGCTTGCTCTGTCCAGCCATGTTTATTATACAATAATACAGATCATGGACGTAAAAGTCTTATACTACGCTCATTAGTGCATTACGAGTAACAGAGAAGATATGTAAAACTGTTACACCGTATGTGATACTAATACTACAACTACTACAGCTGATACTACTATTACTATTACGATTACGAATGCTAGTGTTAATTCCACTATTGCTGCCACTGCAACTACTATTACTACTAACACTATTGCTACTACTCATTACTATACTAATGCGACAGCGAATACCACTACTGCTATTACTAGTAATACGAAGCCAAAACAATGAAAATGAAATCTTTGAGTTTTACGTCCCACAGTTATGCCGGCTAGGCTAAGGAGGCGGTGATGATGAAAAATAAATGAAATGGTGGAATGAATAAAGTGGGAGGAAACGGGAGAACGCCGAGAAACCCCCACACACGGTGTTTGTCCATCACAAAGTTCACTTGGCGAGAGCTGGCATCGAACCAGGGACCCCATCCACTAGAAATGAACGTTCAACCACTGAGCCACCATTCCAGGAACACCTAATCGACCCTGGCATCTTGGTGATTTATTTGATCATTATATTTTTTTTATATTTGTAGTATCATACTATAAACAATACAGAAAGATGTAACACTATTTGGTATTTGCCTTGCTAATTGAACATTACTACAAATTGTACTGATCTTATGAGCACGGCAGTTCACGATTTCGGCCTCCGTGGTCTTATGGTAGCGTACCAAATTCTACTTAGGAGGTCAAGTATTTGACTTTATCATACGTTGTTTAGGTAACTACGGATTAGGCCGTATGGATGATGATGGTATGAATTGGTGGAATGAAAACTGTGGGAGGAAGCGGGACCACCCCGGAAACCCCCAAGCACACGGTGTTTGTCCACCACAAAGCTCACATAGCACAAGCAGTGATTGATCCGAATCCCTCTAGCACCAGATGTGAGTGTTTTTCCTACTGAGCCAGCGTTGTCCCTCGTAGATCAAGCATCAGTTCACATTCTATGCAGAC
Organism: Thermobia domestica; assembly: GCF_964235325.1. Lineage (NCBI taxonomy): Eukaryota > Metazoa > Arthropoda > Insecta > Zygentoma > Lepismatidae > Thermobia > Thermobia domestica. Next base: position 138,342,789 of record NC_137463.1, on the reverse strand, counting down.
CGGCCATAATAACTAGCATTGCTCAGTTTTTTTCTCTATTTAGAAGGTAAATTTGGTACCACCAGACATGTCAACTCTGACGTGAAGTCGTAGCAGTTGTAGTAGTATTAGCAGTGGTCCTAGTAGTAATAGTAGAAGTAGTAGTAGTAGAAGTAGTAATAGTGGTAGTATTACAGTACTTTGCAGTGTTGAATAAAGAGTCAGCTTCCCAAACACATTACGATTAGCATAGGCTGACAGTAAGACCGTACGATCACGGCAAAGGCAGGGGTAGTGGATCACATTTAAAAAAAAGGCTGACAAAATTAGTTTCCGATCCGTCTTTCAAGTGGCCGGGCCCGGTTCGGCCCTATAGCATTTGTGCTCGGCCCGGAATGTGCTTGGCCCGGTTAGGGTCCGGTCCAGTTTGATATTATTTGAAACGGGCAGGGCAGGCCGGGCGGGCCATATTCCGGGCAGAACCGTGCGCTCCCGGCCCGTGCAGGGCTCTGCTGTCGACAGATACCAGAGCAAAGACAGTGATATAGAGAAATAGTTTTGTGCTATTGATTCTGCATCCAACGAATCCATCTTATCCGTTAACTCTATATTCAAGCCAGAAGTGGTTCAAATTAGCAATTTGCGGTTCTAACATTTAACGGCAACACACAGGGAGAAGACTTTTTTGAAACGATTGCGCGTGTATATGCAACATATCATGGTGATCCACAATACTTTACTAAAATTGAAAAGGGTTTAAATTTATTATTACTTCCGGTTTCAACAACAGTTTCAACTTGTATCGTCATAGCATGAAACGGTAACATAGCGAGAACTGATTTTTGAAAACCAGTTACCATCTAGAGCCAATATCAAGAGTATCCAATATATTCTACCGAAACCACAAATGGTTGAAATTTACTATTACTTCCGGTTTCAATTTCTAATTTCCGCCTAATAGAAATAGTAAATGCTTCAAGATGTGGTCTTTTGCAATTAATTCAGTGTCCAAAGAATAGATTTTATTTCCTTCGTTAACCTTCTACTCAAACCGGAATTGGTTCAAATTAGCCATTTCCGGTTTGAACATTTGTCGATATATAAAGAAAATGATAACGGAAATTGAGAAGTGGTTTCTGCAAATGATTTAGTCTAAAGACGACATAACATGACTATCTACAATACTCCAATAAATTCGGCTATAGTTAGAATTTACTATAACTCTGTTTCAATAACGGTTTCAACGTTTATCGCTATAGAACGAAAACGGCAGCAGATAGCGAGAAGCAGTTTGAAGCAAACAATTCAGCCTCTCAACAAACATAGCGTTACTATCCATATAACTCTACCAAAGCTGGTAATTGTTCAAATTTACTAGTACTTTCGGTCCCAATACTGATTTCCGTAGAGCAAAAATGTTAAAAAGATATTTAAAAGTAGCTTTTTCCAATCGATTCATCGTCTCAAGAATAGCTTCCACCTTCTCCATGGCAGCTTTGATCAAAGCAAAATTTGTTAAAATTAGCCATATTCTGTTTGAACGTTCCTCGCCATAGAACGAAAAGAGTAACAGATAGCGAGAACATCTTTGTCCAAACGATTTAGCGTATCAAGGCAATATACCATAATTATTGTCAACACCCTACCGGAACAGGAAGTGGTTCAAATTGACTATTACTTCCTATTTCAATTCTTTTTTCCATAGATCAAAACAATAGGAGATACCAGGATACGGCTTTTTTTACGATCAACAGGAAGTGTTTCAAATTAACTATTATTTCCTATTTCAATTCTTGTTTCCAGGAATCAAAACAATAGGAGATATCAAGATACGGCTTTTTTACAATCAATTCAGGGTTGTAGGAAAGTGTTCCTCCAAGAATTCAGCATCACAAGAATATTTTCCACCAATTCCTATTCAAACCAGAAGTAGGTGAAGTTAGCCAAGTACGGTTTCAACGTGTATTGCTACAAGTTTCTAATCTATGACTAAGTGTCAACTTGTTGCATATATTAGACGAGTTACCAGTACCAATACCAAACTAAAAGAAGTGAGTATCGTTTCACAGTGCGAAACGAAGATTTTCAAACTATATGAATTCAATAGTCAAACTTGAAGTAGTATTCTCATCTGTCACAAAAGAAAATGCATGTTTTTCGAGGGATAGTATCTTTCTATCACCTCTCGAAATAATTAAATGTTTTAAAGGACCAATCCCTAACCATAAATCGATAAATGTATTATCTTTCGTTTTGCAACTCAGACAAGATACGATAGAAATAGCGTAAACCTTAATAGAACGACAAAACAGCTACGTTCTTTTACAAGCTTGAAACTTACGAATATTAGCAATATATATTTACAGAGTAGGGAGTTTCTACTACGTTATTCCGTAGTTCATTGGATCCGTACAGAACTACCACCCAGATGACCCGTGTTGGAAACTTCGTGCTTTGCTTGTGTTAAAAGAAAAAGATGATTACAATTGTAATTGAACTCAAAATCAAGTCAAGTTAGAGATGCGCACGAGACGAGTCGAGACAGAATTTTCCTGACAAAATTCGAGTCGAGACACAGCTTTTCCAATAGAGAAATATACATTTTTCGAGTCAAGATATTCCTTTTGCAGCACATTTTCGAGACGAGACAGCTTCAAATCTTGTCTCGTGCGCATCCCACAGACAGTCTTGTCTCGTGCGCAAGACACACAGAAACGCCTGAAACAATACGCAATATGTTCTGCAATGCCTGTAGATTTTTAAAAAACGAAAAACTTGATGTAAAAAGCTTTAATGGTGTTTTTTTTTAATCGAATAATGAAGATACTACTTTAGTGCCTATATATAGGTACTAGAACTTAAAAGGAATATGCCTTGTTCATCTAGGGTTAAGTTGGGTTTTCGAGAAGACATTCAGTCACTTAGATTTAATTATGCAAGATCAAAAGAGAAATCACAAGGAAAAACAATAATTATTACGAATGAAAAAGACCGATATACTGTTTTCTGTTGTAATAATAGTTCACTTCATAAATAAATTGTGATCATAGATCCTAGAAATTTCTGTAATAAACTGCGGTGCGATACTTCCCCAATATATATATATATATATATATATATATATATATATATATATATTCAACCTCACGGCATTATCAAGGCTCTATATTTGTATTTTCCATTTATTATTGCAACCGGGTGTTACTGACTTCCGTATACGGTAGCCCGATCATCACCCTTGTTCTTCGCGCGCACAGTCATTCGAAGAACTGAAAACGTACTCTGTACACAAACAGTTTATGGTTGTGAACTCGGAAAGCCTGGTACTTCTGCTTGTCAAGGTCAAAAAGTGGGAGAAAAAAGGATGTGTAGAATGTAAAGAGGGTGCAACAGTGACTGATGCTTGTAAGGGAACATATTCATTTGTAGTTCGTGCACATTCCGCCTGTAGCGCTACTGTGGCACGACGTATATTGTAACTGTATAACTCTTGTACACCGCTAGTAGGTCTATTCGCGTTAGTGACGACCGAAACTATGTTGTCAGCTCTGACTGCGATAAGGCACTGCCGTGCTGCTTTTCCTTCTCTTTTTTCCCCCTTTTCCATTTGTGAGACGCCAAACATGTTGTTTTTGCTTGTTGCACGCGCTGAACGTGTTTCGGCGAGCGAAGTATTTAAGAAGTTGACTACATATTCTTGTTTGCGATAGTTTTAAATTGGTTAACTGTTGAAAAATATACGAAAATAAAGCTGTACTTGTTAAGGTATATTAGTCGAGGACGTAGCTACTGACAGTGTTGATTACAGATTTTCTCGAGGAAGAATTTAATTACAGTAGAGGTGAAAAGGAGACGTCCATTTAGACAGCCCCCCCCCCCTTATCAGACTCAATCGGAAATGGTCTCAATCGTTTGTACACAAATGTGCAGGCGAAATTTTCGTTTGTACACAATTAAGGGCGCCGTCAGAACAAAAACAAAGTGGGGCTGTCTAAATGGTAGCCCCCCAACAACATGTCCTATTCAAGCACAAATTGTCGCAATCATTTGTACATCGTTTCTACAGAAATGTGAAGGCGAAATTTTCGTTTGTACACAATTAGGGGCGCCGTCAGAACGAAAACAAAGTGGGGGCTGTCTAAATGGTAGCCCCCCACCAACAAGTCCTATTCAAGCACAAATTGTCGCAATCATTTGTACATCGTTTCTACAGAAATGTGAAGGCGAAATTTTCGTTTGTACACAATTAGGGGCGCCGTCAGAACGAAACCAAAGTGGGGGCTGTCCAAATGGTAGCCCCCCCCACCATGTCCACTTCAATCACAAATTGTCGCAATCGTTTTGTACATCGTTTGTACAGAAATGTGCAGGCGAAATGTATGTTTGCACGCAATTAGGGGCGCCGCCAGAACGAAAAAAATTGGGGGCTGTCTAAGTGGTAGCCCCCGACCATGTCCTATTCAATCACAAATTGTCGCAATCGTTTGTACTTCGTTTGTACAGAAATGTGCACGCGAAATTTTCGTTTGTACATAATTAAGGGCGCCGCCAGAACACAAAAAAATGGGGGCTGTCTAAGTGGTAGCCCCCCACCATGTCTAATTCAATCACTAGTTGTCGCATTCGTTTGTGCACCGTTTGTACAGAAATGTGCAGGCGAAATGTTTGTTTGAACAAACTTAGGGGCGCCGCCAGAACGAAAACAAAGTGGGGAGCTGTCTGAGTGGTAGCTCCCCCCACGATGTCCAATTGAATCACAAAGTATCGCAATCGTTTGTACATTGTTTGTACAGAAATGTGCAGGCCAAATTTTCGTTTGTACACTATTAGGGGCGCCGCCAGAACGAAAACAATGTGAGGGCTGTCTCAATGATAGCCTCCCCCCCATTTCCAATTCAATCACAAATTGTCACAATCGTTTCTATATCGTTTGTACAGAAATGTGCAGGCTAAATTATTGTTTGTACATAATTAAGGGCGCCGCCAGAACGAAAACAAAGTGGGGGCTGTTTAAGTGATAGCCCCCCACCATGTCCAATTCAATCACAAATTGTCGCAATCGTTTCTACATCGTTTGTACAGACATGTGCATGCTAAATTTTCGTTTGTACATAATTAGGGGCGCCGCCAGGGCGAAAACAATGTGGGGGGCTTTCTAAGTGATAGCCCAATCACCATGTTCAATTCAATCACAAATTGTCGCAATCGTTTGTACATCGTTTGTACAGAAATATGCAGGCAAAATTTTCGTTTGTACACAATTAGGGGCGACCTCAGAACGAAAACAAAGGGGGGCTGTCTAAATGGTAGCCCTCCCACGATGTGCAATTGAATCACAAATTGTCGCAATCGTTTGAATATAGTTATAAAGAAATGTGCAGGCGAGATTTTCGTTTGTACACAATTAGGGGCGCCGCCAGAACGATAACAAAGTGGGGGGCTGTCTAAATGTTAGCCCTCCCACCATGTTCAATTCAACCACAAACTGTCGCACTTGTTTGTACGCCTTTGTACATAAATGTGCAGCTGAAATTTTCGTTTGCACATAAATGTGGCCCCGCCAAAACGATAACAAACTATGGCTCTCTAATTGATAGGCCTCCCACCATGTCGAATTCAACCACAAACTGTCGCACTTGTTTGTTACGGTTTTGTACAGAAATTTGCAGGCGAAATTTTCGTTTGTACACAATTGCGGGCGCGCCAAAACGATAACAAAGTATAGGCTACCTAATTGGTAGCACCCCCTACGTCCGATTCAAAAGAAAATCATCTCAATTGTTTGCACATCGTTTGAGCAGTAATGCGCAGGCGAAATTTTTTTTCTAAGCTATCAGATGCGTGGACAGAACGAAAAAAAAGGGGAGTTGTCTAAGTGCTAGCCCCACCATGTTCGATTGAACCACAAATTGTCGCGATCGTTTATACATCGTTTGTGCAGAAATGTGCAGGTAAAATTTTCGTTTGTATTAAATAATATACGGATGTGAGTATTTGCGATCAACATTAACCGGTTTGAATAACGGTTGATGAGTTTGAAAATGGTTCCTATTGCACTAGTTGAAAAAAAATTCTTTTTCTCTGGCACACGGAAGAAAATGCCTGATTCTAATAGAACTTTTCACGTAGAATTCGAATCTGCAATCAGTTTTTCTCCATCACCCTCAGTTTTCCCGTGACAGAGGTGTTTTCGGAAAATTTCCCCTCAAATTTCTGTTCTTTTTCTTTTTTTCTTTTTTTTAAACCATTTTCATACTTGTAGCTTGGGTACCTTAGGTATATAAACGCACAAATTATATTGTACGTTAGCCTGATTTATACTTAGTAAGCCCTCTAAGTTTCATAAGAATAGCATTATTCTATCTAGAGAAATAAACATATTTATATAAAAAATATGCTATGTGTACTGTTCATTTTACAATATTCATTAGTGCAGATAAAATCACATATAACTTCCACGAAAATTACAATATAAGCACGGTTTTTATCTTAATGGATTTGAAATAAAACATATTTTCAATGATGTATACACCGTGTCACCATTTTATATCTACTTAATAAATAATACAAAAGAAGTGAGTGGTATCTTCTTAATAAATGGACACTTACTTACCTCAACTAATATGTTTTAGTTGTCGACTTTCTTCTGTGTTTGGTTTCTGGAACATCTCTTTTAAGTGTCCAACAGTAATCAGCTAGCATTTTTGAACTACACTGTCACTGGTACCTCTTCTCCATGGAGGAAATGTACTGATGAAAATGTTCCCCATACTCATCACTAACAGCACCAAGCTTTTCAGGAAAGAAATGCAGGTGGGAGTCTAGAAAGTGAACTTTAAGGGACATGTTGCAACCCATTTCATTGAATGATTGCCAGAAATCACTCACAATTTCACGGTAATTTGGGGCTTTCTTGTTTCCTAAAAAATTCTCTGTTAAACATTTAAATGGACACCAAGCTGCTTTCTCAACCAGAGTTAAGAGATCCTCAAATTTTTGGTCACGAATCAAACATCTTATTTGGGGGTCTACAAAAATCCCTAGCGTCACTAACCCGAGGAATTTTTTCCTTGAGGTAACAAGATCCTGCATTACTTTTGTCCATTGTCCTAACAAAGTTTTTGAAGAGCCCCAACTTTATGTGAAGAGGAGGTAGAATTATCTAATCAGGGCTCACCAGTGAGGAATAAACAGCATTCTTCTGTCCAGGAGTTAATACATGCGTTGGCCATTCCTTCTTGATGTAATGTTCCGCTTTGTTCCTGCTGTCCCATTCGCAGAGGAAACAACAATATTTCGTATAACCAAGCTGCAAACCCATTAACAAAGAAATGACTTGTAAATCACAGCAAACGGTCCACTTGTATTTCTCACACTGAATTTTTTCTAACACTATTTCGATGTTTTCATAGGTTTCCTTCATATTAGTTGCATAAGCCAAAGGCACTGAAGGAAATTTGTTGCTATTGTGCAAAAGGACAGCCTTAAAACTAGTTTTCAAAGAGTCAATAAGCAATCTCCACTCTGTACTTATATGTGCATGTCCAAGTATATCCATCACAGCACATACAAAACTAAACCTTTTCTTGAGAATAATAGTTTTGAAACTCTGTATGAAGGTTTCGAAAAATACACACTTTAGTGTCACGATGGAGCAGATTCCAGCCTTAAGTTTAGAATCAAGAAGTTCTGTCTGTGTATTGGAGAGTTTTAAATCCCGTATGAGGTCATTTAGTTCACCCGGAGTTATCAGATGGGAATCCAATGTAGATGTGCTTCCTACATAAGTAGGATCATCATCTTCATTTGGAACTTCAATAGTTGCCTCAAGTACGTAATCCTCATTTACCGTAAGATGAAGAGGAGGTACCGGTACAGGTAATTCTGCACTGTGTGGAACTGGCCTAATTGCTGATGCAAATTAGGGTACTGTACTGTGTGGTTAGATTTACTGCTTATTTCTTTTATCTGTGTCATACAAAAGTAGCAGTCTGAAGAATGATCTTTTGGTTCCCTCCAGATCATCGATACTGCGAAGTTCATGTTTCGTCCACCATTTGCCCACCCAGTCAGACGTTTCACGCAAGTACAACAAATGTAGTGAGGAACCCAGTTCTTATTCTGGTCTCCTACACAGCAACCAAAATATAACTGATAACACTTCCTCACAAGTGGAGTAAAACATCGACGTTGTGATTTAAATATCAGCTCCCCACATACATAACAGAAATTGTCCGGTTTATTTACACACTTCCTCGACATCTTGTATCCTGTAAGGTATCACACACATACAAACACACACACACACACACACACACACACACACACACACACAGGAATCTACACTCCATCAAATTCCCACAAAATCCCTCTAGACATTCCCTCATACAAAAATGGTGACATGGTGTACACATCATTGAAAACGTTTTATTGGAAGTCCAATGAGGTATAAACCGTGGTATATTGTAATTTTCGTGGAAATTATATGTGTTGAAGACCGACCCGACCCCACCCGTGACCCAAATTGACTGACCCGACCCGACAACCCGACCCGAGCTGACCCGATTGGCCCGACCCAAAGTGACCCGAGTGAACCAACCCGAGGTGACTTAACCCGACAACCGACCCGAGTGACTTGACCTTACAATCTAACCAGTTTGAGAGAGCTAGAACTTTACAAAACTGCCACCAGAAAAAAAATGCTGACCAATTCTTATGCATAAACCATTGTTTCGGCTTTTTTTACTTGTAGTATAATTATCCTCCTCCTCCTCCTCAGTGTTCTCCCATTAATAAACAGGCCAGTTTCCGTGAATTAGGTAAGAAGCTTCCATTTTTGCGATTTCCCGCTAATATCTGCCTCGCAACCCAACATAAAGTACCACCCTCCTTATTACAATCTATCAATTCCAACCTTCTTACACACTCTCGCTCTCCTGATATCACCCCCTTTACTACATCCCTCAGAATGCAATCCCTTAGCAAGATCAAAACTTGTGATCCGTCCATTTTTCGCTTCCTTATATCGTCTAATATTGCTCTCGTCTCTTGCATTTTTTCAGCATTTCCTAATTCGTTTTCCTCTCTACCCTGCTAACCTTCTTTATTTTACTCCACATCCAAATTTCCAAGGTTAAAATTTAGGCAATCAAGTTCAAAAGTCAAAATAAAATTTGACTGAGTTCTGAAGACAAGTTCTGAAGGCTAAAAGAATAAAAGTTCCGAAGACAACATTATTTTCTAGTAAGGAATGTATATAGAACTTCTTTTAATATTTTTTGCTGTGTAACAAACAACAATTTCATCACGTTAACATTCCGATTTTTCTATTTAAAAACAGCGTTGCTGTCTGATAGAATCATAAGGAACTAATTGCACTGAAATATCATTCTGTAGGGAATTACCTTTTATTTTTTCTTGATTAATTTATCTAGAAGATATTTGCAACGTTATATAAAATTAGCAAGTATTTTATTGCGGAGAAAGTCAAATCAATACCGCAGCAATAATAATAATAATAATAATAATAATAATAATAATAATAATAATAATAATAATAATAATAATAATAATAATAATAATAATAATAATCTGAAGGTGACCAAGAAAGTTCTGTCTCTTTGTGGAGGTCTGTGTTCAATTGGCCCTCACACCGTGAGTTGAATGCGAATGGATATAAGGTGAAGGTCAGTTGTTGGACGAGACGAGACGAGACAGAATTTTCATGAAAGGGTGCGAGATGAGACAGAGCTCTTTCAATAGAAACATATGCACTTTTCCAGACGAGACTACCTTCACGACACATTTTCGAAACGAGAATGCCCCAAACCAGGTCTCGTGAGCAACACTAGTAAGTATATCCAACATACTACTTGGTTGTGGCTGTTCAGATACACCGTGAACGTGCGTAAGGACTGAGTGAACATGGGGCCTTCACAGAGCGTCATAAGGGCTTGTTTGCTGTACGAGTTCAAATTGCTGCTCCGCGGAGCGGAAGATATGACAGGCCTTTGGTGAGGGTGTCGTGACTACGCGGAGAGTGCAGTGGTATGACGGTTTAAGGACGGTGACGAAACACTCGAAGACGCACCACGTGCCGGAAGACAAACAGATGTTCAAAATAAAGATCTTCGGGCAGCAATTGAGGCGAAGACAGACATGTGAGGAACTGGTACCACCTTTCAGTGTAAGTGGAGAAACCATTCGGCACCACCACCATCAACTTGGGAAGCACTGCAAGTTGGGTTGATAGGTCCTACATGATTTGACTTGGAGCCAGAAAGCAACGCGAGCAGACACCTGTGTTTCTTTGGTGTCTCGTCTGAGGAAGGAGCAATTTCTGAACAGGGTGTTGACATGTGATGGGAAGTGGGTCCTGTACGAAGCTCCACGGCGCCGTCACTGTTGGTTAGCATCCCATGAACCGGTTCAAAAACAGCCCAAGCCAGCACTACGCCAGAATAAGGTTCTCCTGTGCATTTTGTGGACTGCTCGAGGCATCGTCCATCGGGAACTGCTACCAGCTGGTCAGATCATCAATGCAACTGTGTACTGTCACTGTGTACTGTCTGGATCCAGCAGTTCTGAATCGCAAAGGGGTCCTCTTGTTACAAGGCAACGCTAAGCCCCACGTGGCTAAAATGACCCAGTACATCATTCTACGCCTTGGATGGAAAACACTATTGGATCCGCCATACTCCACGGACATTGTACCGTCCGATTATCACCTGTTCCATTCCTTGGACAATCACCTTAGAGAACGAAAATTCAAACAGCTAGTAGAGGTTCAATATGCACTTGATACCTTCTTCACTTCACGTCCCACCAAGTTCGACTGCGATGGAATCCATGGCCTTCCAGAACGTTTTCAGAAGGTCGTCGAGGCTGATGGAGACGATTTTTGATATTCCAGGTACGTCTTAGGTTACATACCAATATTCGAAGGTGTTGGTGAAAAGGCGGCGGAACTTTCTTGGACACTCTTAAAGTTATAATAATAATAATAATAATAATAATAATAATAATAATAATAATAATAATAATAATAATAATAATAATAATAATAATAATAATATTAATAATGTGTCCTGCCCAAAGGAAGATGTTTGACCCGAAGGTCCATGGGTATTGATTCCAGCTCGTACCAAGTAAGTTTTCTGGTGGACAAACCCCATGTGCATGGGTTTTCTCGGTGTTCTCCCATTTCCTCCCACTTTCTTCATTCAACCACTTCAATTATTTCTCATCATCACTGTCTCTCTTAGCGTTGGTGCATAACGTGGGACGTTAACTAGATATTTCCTTTCAATTTCACTTAATGTGATTTTTAACTTGACATAGAAACGCAGAAAGGAAAAAAGTCAGTAGTAATATTAATTACAATTACAATACCAATTAGTTAATATAGGGTAAAATTAAAATTTTATTACTATTTCACCTTCAATTAGTCACATTTATCATTCATTCACCAACTTCGAATTGAATTCCACAACAAAGCTCTTTATAGTATTCCGTATAGAAAATAAGTGAAGAATGTGACGACCCGACCCGAGTGAACCGACACGAGCTAACCCGACTGACCCGACCCGACAACCCGACCCGTTTGAGAGCACTATCAGAGGGGTACTATTTACAGTACAATTTATTTTGTATGGTTTAGCATACTTTAAGGCTTCCATACTTTTTGAAAACAGAAAAAACGGGACATCTTACAAATTAGTAGTAAATATTGCATTTTGTATTAATTTTATCTTTCGAATTTTACTACAGTATCGCACTAGTTATACAACTTAAAATAATGTATTAATATAGTCCATACTCAGTGGCGTATTTAGGGGGAGGGCTTCCGGGCTCAAGCCCCCCACCGAAATCTTACTTACTATAGTAAAGTATATGAAATATCTTGCAGAATTTTCATATTTTCAGGCAAAGCACCCCCGGAAGTTAGCAAAGCCCCTCCCGAAACAAAATCGTAAATACGCCACTGTCCATACTTAATCAACAGTGCTAAAAATTATTATAGAAGCTAGAAGCTGTTATACAATATAAACGCAATCAGTGAACATACAATATTTAGGCAAAAATTATATTTTCAATATTATTACGCATACCACATGCCTACATGTCTATAAAGAAAAATATCCAGATTTATGAAGTTGTTTCAAAATTTCAATAGGCTGATTTATTTTTGTTAACCTAAAATGCGAACTAAAAGAAAGCAATTTGCATAATTGTTTTTCTGAAGCAGAAAAAAAAAGTGTTTTCGGGGCTGGTCTGCAACGTCACAAGAATTTGTTGCCACCTCGGGGTATACATTCTTACTTTTAGTGATAAGAGTGCTACTTAGGAGGATTTAAACATTGCATGTGATATCCGGGGAAGCAGCGATTGCAATAATAATAAAGATTAGAATGAAATTGTTCCTATAGTATTGTCGGAATTGAAAGCAAAAGGAATAAGTCGATTTTATTATCTTTTCAGAAATTTTGATATGTAATTAATAATAATAATAAAGAAAAAAACAGGACAAGAAGGAAAATTTCTGCACACCGGGACAAATTTTAAGAAACCGGGGCGTATGGTAGCCTTACATACTTATTTGCATGCGGAGTGTCAGTACGGAGCCACTACGTAGCAGAGTTGAAACAAAACCTCGTAAATAGGTTGCCAACTCAGGAAAACAAAATTATCGGCACACCCTCAAAATTCTCTGTACAAATGAGAAACTGAAGACTGTATTGATCGTTATTGTATTTACCAGCAATTGCCACTTGTTTAAAATTATCGAAACAGATGAATAGTACTGGATATTAATCTTTATGTAACAATAGTTGATTCATAAAATGAAATTTATTCTATAAACTTCACTTCAAACAAAGGAAATTGCTTTAAAAAGTCATTTTCTACTCTCAATAAATGAATAAAATTCTTTTACAATAAAATATAAGTGTTATCAAATTTGTTATGTTAAATAAATAAAAAAACTGCCATACGTTAAAAAAATATCGATAATCTTATATATAAAAGAGAACGCACAAATCCTTTGTTCCCTCATCACGCTAATACGGCTGAACCAATTTCTTTCATTTTTGGGGGGTTATTAGGATTTGGACCCTAGATGGTTTTTATCATATCACTTTAATTTTTAATTACCAGTGTCTTGAGATAATTGGCCATTCAAGTGTCCATAACGTACAAATCCTTTGTTAGTTCATCATAGGTAAAAATAAACGTATTTATATGCAACCCGCATGACCGTGTCACTCGGCGGGTTAACATAAATGACAGGCGATATAATGTTAACATTTACTGCAATCTACTATGGTTTTTATCATATCACTTGAAAGCGAAAAAGTAAAAATTATCTAAGTAACAACGTTTATTGCGTTCCGGGGTGACCGCAGCGAAGCGGGGCGGGTTAACATAAATGACAGGCGATATAATGTTAACATTTACTGCAATCTTCTATGGTTTTTATCATATCACTTGAAAGCGAAAAAGTAAAAATTATCTAAGTAACAAAGTTTATTGCGTTCCGGGGTGACCGCAGCGAAGCGGGGTGAACGCTGCTAGTGTATAATACAACGGAAATTTGTGTTTGTAAAGGCACTGTTGAAAAATTTCGATGTTCAATGTTATATTCTGGATTGCAGATTCCAAAATACCGGTCAGAAGGGGTCTAATAAGAAGTTTGTACCGGTCACCGGCCTTAATCAAAATTACAGCAAATACCGGCCAGTTAACAACTCTACTCGTAAATCAGAATGCTGAATGCACCAAAATACTTCACCATGCATTCTATAGTTTCTGCAAAATGAGTTTAATGAAGATGATCAAATAAAACAAAATACTGTGTTATAATTTTCCCTTTAACAGTCTACTTTGTGAATTTGTTATATCTTCCACTTATCAATTTCCTGTACGAGATGAGAATAACGGTTTCTGCGCAAGATAGAAAGAAAAAAATACATTTTTCTCATAAGGATTCAGTTCACGTAAGAAATAATGAATAAGTTTAATAATAAGAGCCGAGGAGTGAAAAACTAACTCAGCAATAATGATTGTAAGTATAAATATAAATATAAAAAACCAAAAAAAAGCATTTAATTCCATTATCGTTAGGATAAGATCAATATAGGGAATCACACGATAGTGTGAACAAACCAAACCACACAATAGTGTGAACAAAGTCCTGTTAGAAAAATACTACATAAATGTGACACATTTTTTTAATGCTTCTACCATTTATACAAACCCTCACATTGTTCTCGTTCTGGCGGCGCCCCTAATAGAGTACAAACGAAAATTTCGCCTGCACATTTTTGTGCAAATGATGTACAAGCGATTGATATAATTTGTGATTGAATTGGATATGGTGGGGGCTACCATTTAGACAGCCCCACTTTGTTTTCGTTCTGGCGGCGCCATTAATTGTGTACAAACGAAAAATACGCATGCATATTTCTGTACAAACGATGTACAAACGATTACGAAAATTTGTGATTCAATTGGACATGTTGGTGGGAAGCTACCACTTAGAGAGCCCCCAGTTTGTTTTCGTTCTGACGGCGCCCCTAATTGTGTAGAAACGAAAATTTTGCCTGAACATTTCTGTAAAAACAACGTACAAACGATTGCGACAATTTGTGATTGAATTGGACATGGTCGGGGGCTACCACTTAGACAGCCCCACTTAGTTTTCGTCCTGGCGGCGCCCCTAATTGTGTACAAACAAACATTTCGCCTGCTCGTTTCTGTACAAACGAAGTACAAACGATTCCGACAATTTGTGATTCAATTGGACATGGTGGGGAGGTATTACTTAGAAAGCACCCTGCTTTGTTTTCGTTCTGGCGGCGTCCCTAATTGTGTACAAACAAACATTTCGCCTGCACATTTATGTACAAACGACGTACAAACGAATGCGACTATTTCTGATTGAATTGGACATGGTCGGGGGCTACCACTTAGACAGCCACCACTTTGTTTTCGTTCTGGCGGCGCCCCTGATTGTGAACAAACAAACATTTCGCCTGCCCGTTTCTGTACAAACGAAGTACAAACGATTGCGATAATTTGTGATTGAATTGGACATGGTGGGGGGGCTACCACTTAGACAGCCCCCTTTTTTCTGTTCTGGCGGCGCCCCTAATTGTGTACAAACGAAACTTTTGCCTGCACATTTCTGTACACACGAAGTAGAAACGATTGCGATAATTTGTGATAGAATAGAACATGTTGGTGGGGGGCTACCAGTTAGACAGTTCCCCACTTTGTTTTCGTTCTAGCGACGCCCCTAATTGTGTACGAACATACATTTTGCCTGCACATTTCTGTACAAACGATGCACAAACGAATGCGACAACTTGTGATTGAATTGGACATGGTGGGGGGGCGGCTACAACATAGACAGCCCCCATTTTTTCTGTTCTGGCGGCGCCCTTAATTATGTACAAACGAAAATTTCGGGTGCACATTTCTGTACAAACGAAGTACAAACGATTGCGACAATTTGTGATTGAATAGGACATGGTCGGGGGCTACCACTTAGACAGCCCCCAATTTTTTTCGTTCTGGCGGCGCCCCTAATTGCGTGCGAACATACATTTCGCCTGCACATTTCTGTACAAACGAAGTAAAAACAATTGCGGCAATTTGTGATTCAATTGGACATGGTGGGGGGCTACCACTTAGACAGCCCCCATTTTTTTCTGTTGTGGCGGCGCCCCTAATTGTGTACAAACGAAAATTTCGCCTGCACATTTCTGTACAAACGAAGTACAAACGATTGCGATAATTAGTGATTGAATAGAACATGTTGGTGGGGGGGGGGTACCAGTTAAACAGCCCCAATTTGTTTTCGTTCTGGCGGCGCCCCTAATAGTGTACAAACGAAAATTTGGCCTGTACATTTCTGTACAAACAATGTACAAACGATTGCGGCAATTTGTGATTTAATTGGACATGGTAGGGGCTACCATTTAGGGGAACTCCCTCGAGAGGAATCACTCTACTTATTTATTGCAAAAAGCAGAATTTAAAAATTTGCATTCGTCCAAAGTTATCGTGTGAAGTAACAGCCGTTTGTATGTACGTACTAATATTGATAAGTACCACTACGCGATCCCAATTAATAGTTCATATACCCGCGCCACACACACACACACTAGCATTTGTACACACGAAAGTACTGGTAGTATCCACACGCTTACGCCGGAAACTAGAAACAAACAAACACACACACACACAGGGAGAGAGAGAGAGAAAGAGAATATCTTGTTGTACTTTTATACTGAATGCACCATTACTCACAAAATCAGTTAAAAAAGAAAAAAGAAAAAAGTTGTAAATGAAACTTTCAAAGATTGGTACCACTGCTGCGTGTCACACATGAGATTGTTCCATAATGATTGATTCGTAATATGATGTATATGGGTTTCTTAATGGTAGTATAACAAAATGCCTTCAAATTGACCACTAAATAAAAAGTGAAATTTATTTCTCAAATTTTGTAAAATCGAAGTCGGTGGGCATTATGGGAACAGTCTACAATAACAATATATGCAAATAAATATTAATATACTTCACGTTTTCCAGTGGGTGCAAGAAAGCTTCGAATAGTATGTGTTGCCAGAAGCATTAGCTGATGTAAATATATATATATATATATATATATATATGTGTGTGTGTGTGTGTGTGTGTGTGAGTGAGAGAGAGAGAGTGTGTGTGTGTGCGTGTGTGTGTGTTTGTGTCACCGGCAATGTGTGAAATCCGACATTCTATAGAATACCTGGGTAATGTATAGAATGCCTAAAATAGAACGTCAAAGTATGAAATGATTGATATTTTATATATTGCCTAGGCATTGTATACTTTGCCGGATTGTCTGCTGGCAAAGTATGTAATACGCCTAATCCCGTCATTTTTTCCCACCACCGGGTCTTTGTTTAATGGTTGCAAAGCACGTGAGTGCCGTACACATCCATAATTATAACAAGACAGCGTATTGTTGTACGACGTTCAACTATTACGCCACGATGATCACCATAATAGTTCTCCAGTGCATAGCACCGGACTGAGGTTCCACAGAGTCTCCCGTCACCCTTTCCCATTGTTCTTGTATCACTATGTCGGAAAGGAGTGTAGTGCCAAGTAAGGAATTACGCCATGCTGACATTTAAGGACGGTTCTGCGATGAATTATCTCAAGTAAGAGGCAAAGCTGCAAAAAAACTTATTTCCTAACGGAAACCAGTTACCAAAAGTTAGTCGACGATGTGAAAAGGCTAAGACGACCATGAAGAAGGAACCACGGTAGTATTGACTGATGAAACACTATGACGTAATGATGGTCGAGAATAAGACTGTTGATGTATCCTGTTAAAGAAGGTACGAGTGTTATTCAATTTTACATTGCGGACTCCGAGTTATATGACATACTCCATGACCACTTTTCTATTGGTTATGGAGGAAGGACGGGATGCTAAAAGAACGTTCACCCAAGTATTAGAACATTACCCGTCATGATATTGAGATGTATACACGACTTTAAAAGTGCATTACCACCTGCAATTCTCCTTTTCCTGCAATAGCAGCCAACCCAAAAAGCTCGGCGATTCGGTTGGTAGCGAATTCGAAAGGCGTTGGACCAAACCTCAATTTTGTAACAAATATATCAGTGTGGCAAACTGCAAATAAGAGAATAAAACAAATTGTTAAGAATCACAATTTTATTATCGTGACGGAGTTGGATGACATCAAAAGTTACAAAATGTTCTTACTTAAGCAGTTCAAACAAGATGAATGGCAAGAAACAGATATCAAAGGAAACCATTTCTCTCCTTCGCCCCCAAAAAAGAATCTCATAAAAAAGTTATATAATGCAAAAAACGTGGAGAATTGCAACATAATTTTGTGTATGGACAATACGCAAAAATAAACGAACACGGGTTTTTTATGTTCTGCGGAAAAAACTTTTTAGGGGGCAAAATCCCCAAAACAAAATTTCGAAATTTGACAAGCGAAATGCAAAAACAAATGAACCTAAGTGAATTAAATTGTGCACAGATATTGTAATGTAAAATGACAAAAAATGGGTTCCGCATACTGATGCAAAAAAGGTTTGGGTAGGGCAAAGACCCCTCCAAACCTTTGATCACGAAATGTCGAAAGTACTAGTAACAGTATGTCAGATATGTGTAAAGCAAATGAAGACTTGCAACGAAACTTTGTGTATGGACAATACGCAAAAAATAAACATATACTGTGTTTTATTTTCTGAAAAAAAAAACGGGTTTTGGGAGCAAAAGCTCCTACCAAAAATTTTGAGTATTGACGCCCGAAAGGCAAGAAGAAATGAACCAAAGTGAAGAAGTTGTGCTCAGATATTGTAGACATAAAATGAGGGAATACGGGTTTAGTATATTCCTGGAAAAAAAAGAGTTGTTTGGGGCACCGACCCCTCCAAACCTTTGATCACGAAATATCGAAAGTACTAGTAACAGCATGTAAGATGTGTGTGTAAAGGACATGAAGAATTGCAACATAACTTTGTGTATGGACAAAACGCCAAATATAAACGCATAGTTATTTTATTTTTTGCGGAAAAACGGTTTTTAGGTTGCAAAAAAACACCAGAAAATTTTGAAAGTTGATGCTGAATGCTAAGAGGAAGTGAACCAAAGTGAATGTAATTTTGCACAGACATTGTAGACGTGAAATGATTATACGGGTTTCGTATTTTCCTTCAGAAAACTGTTGGGTGGGGCACCAAACCATCCAAACCTTTGATCAGGAAAAATCAAAAGTGCCAGTAACAGTATTTCAGATGTGTGTAAAGGACATGAAGAATTGCAACATAACTTGTGTATGGACAATACGCTAAAAATAAACGAATACTGTTGTTTTTATTTTCTGCGGAAAAACGGTTTTAGGGGGCTAAAGTGCCCACCCCAAAATTTTTAAAGTTGACTCCCGAAAGGTAAGAAGAAGTGAACCAAAGTAAATGAAATTTTGCACAGATATTGCAGATATAAACTGAGGGAATACGAGTTTGGGTATCTTCCTGTAAGAAACGGTTAGGCGGGGCACGGACCCCTCAAAACCTTTGATAACGAAATATCAAAAGTGCTAGTAACAGTGTGTCAGATGTTTGTAAAGGACATGAAAAATTTGAACGAAACTTTTTGTATGATCAATAGGCAAAAAATAAACGAATACGCGTTTTTTAATTTTCTGTGGATAAATGGTTTTAGGGGGCAAAAGCTCCCACGAATTTGAAAGTTGACGCAGGAAAGACAAGAAGAAATGGACCGAAATGAATGAAATGTGCACAAGTATTGCAGAGGTAAGATGAGGGAATATGTGTTTCGTATTCTTCCGGAAACAAAAAACTGTTGAGTGGACCGAGGCTTTGAGGGGCGAGAGGGGTGGACCAAAGCGAATGAAATTGTATGTAGATATTGGGTGTGTAAACTATGGCCCTTCGTGTTTCACATGTGTCGTGTCTCCATACGATTTTTTAAATTTTTCAGATCAACTACAAGCACAAACAGTATAGCGTTTTTTATAGTATTTCAGGAGGCACTTTTAATCGTTATGATGTTTTTGCGCATAAACAAAAATACGTGTCGATTTATTTGCAGTTTGCTCTTGATCTGCCAAATTTGAAGCAAAACGGATAGGGAAACTTGAGAAACACGAAAGGGCTTATTTCACATAGGGTGTATATAAAATCTACACACAATTTCATTTGCTTCGGTCCACTCCTTCCTGCGCTATTAAGGAAATATTTACTTTTTTTCGGATGGGGCCTAGGTCCCAACAGTGTTTTTCCGCAAAAATTAAAACACGGTTCATTTATTGTTTTGGAATATACGAAGTTTCGTTGCAATTCGAAACATTCTTTAGGAACGTCCGACATATGCTTATTTGCAATTTTGATATTTAGTAATCAACGGTTTGTAAGGTCCGTGCCTCACTTAACCGCTTTTTTCCAGGATAATACGAAACCCAAATATCTCATCTTACGTCTACAATATCTGTGCACAATGTAATTCAATTCGGTGCAGTTCTTCTTGCCTTTTGGGCCTCAAATTTAAAAAATTTGGGTGTGGCTTTTGCCCCCCTGAAAACCATTTTTCCGCAATATAAGAAACCTATTCGTTTTTTTTTCTTTTTTTGCGTATTGTCCCTACTCAATGTGTTGTTCCAATTCTTCATGTCCTTCAAGCACTTATGACATACTGTTATTAGCACTTTTGATATTTTACGATCAAAGTTTTGGAGGGGTCTGTGTATCATCTAAACTGGTTTCTTTTTTTTCCCAGGACAATTAGAAACATGCATTACCTAATTTTATGTCTACAATATCTATGCACAATTTCATTCACTTGAGTTCACATCCTCTGGCCATTCGGCCTCAATTTTCAAAATTTTGGGTGGGAGCTTTTATTTATTTATTTATTTATTTATTTATGGTTACATATAGATCACAACAGGTATATTACCTAATGATAGTGACCTGTCAGTTTGTATATAGTTAGAGCATGGAAGAATTCACTTATATAATTGCAAATACACATTTATAGATATGGCCATTTTAATTAATGAATCTTCAATAGGATTTCACAATAATTCTTAGAGAACGGTCATTTATATTAAATATGTCAAGTTCGGGATTACTTTCAGCATAGGAGTTAAAAATATAACACATTCTCCTAATAGGTGACATGTATAGCGTAGTTGTTCTAGCAGTAGGTAAATGAAAAATAATATTTCCAGGACGCGTGCGTTTACATGGAACATGTAATTCTAACTGGGATAGTAAATACTCAGAGTCTATATTATTTTGCAATAATTTCATTAAGAAAATCAAAAGTGGGGTGGTACGTCTATCTTCGAGAGATGAGATATCGTACTTACGAAGGAGGTCGGTATATTTTTCGAATTTTGGATATAGTCCGGTTTCCTTATACGTTAAGTACCTCACAAAACGAGATTGAATCGCTTCAAGACGTGTTTTGTTTTTCTGACTGTTGGGATGCCATATGATTGAAGAGTACTCAAGTTTGAATCTAACGTAACTATTGAACAGGGTTTTAAGAACATTAGTATTTGAAAAGTCAAAGCCAAGTCTGATTACGAAGCCGAGGTTTCTGTAGGCTTCACTAACAATGCGATTGATATGCTTGTTGAAGGAAAAGTTGGAGCTAATAGTGACCCCTAAGTAAGTTACAGTGTCCACTCTTTGTGCAGGAGTGTTGTTTATACTGTAATTAAATATGAGATTATTAGTTTTCAAGGTGAATGTAATAACGTTACATTTTTTAATGTTAAGATTAAGTTTGTTCGATATACACCAAATATGTAGTGCGCTTAGATCTTCTTGTAGTGCGAGAGCATCGGAGGGCTCGGAAATTCTTGTAGTGCGAGGCCGGGGAATTGCCCCTAAAACATTTTTTCCGCAGAAAATAGAAAACCCGTATTCGTATACTTTTTCCATACTGTCCGTACACAATGTGTTGTTCCAATTTTTCATGTCCTTCAAGCACTTCTGACAAGTTATTAGCACTTTTGATATTTCACGATCAAAGTTTTGGAGGGGTCTGTGTCCCACCTAAACGGATTTCTTTTTTTCAAGAAAATATAGAACACGTATTCCTTCATTTTATATCTACAATATCTGTGCATAATTTCATTGACTTCGGTTAATTTCCTCTGGCCTTTCGGGCCTCAATTTTAAAAAAAATTGAGTGGGGCTTTTGCCCCCTAAAACCGTTTTTCCGCAGAATATAAAAAAACCGTATTCCTTTTGAAAGTGTTTAAAAATTTATTAACTCGGAATAAATTATTGCCTTCGAAAGTATACCAGCGTTTATTATTTCAAATGAGGACTATCCTAAAAACAAGGAATACCTAAAGTTCTTTTTAATGATTCCTACAAACTGAACTTTCATTTCCATTTTCCAATCGATTCAAGTTTAAATATATTGTGATAGTGTTCCAGATTCAAGTAAAATATTAAACCATGCATCGAGACCAGTGTTTCAGAAGATTTCATTCCGAGGGCTGGTGGTTATATGTATGTATAAAAATCCTTTATAGAAATACAAGTTCTCTTAATGCCAGTTTCATCAGTGACTAACCTATGTTTCATGAGTTTTCTCGTTCCGAACAGACACAAACGTGTCAGCCTTTTCCTGTCTGAGTTTGAAAGGATGCTGTTTGACAATAAAATTTAATTTCTTTTTATTGTTTTATGATGTTATTCGAACCAAAGCCATTATTGGAATCGGAAAGCCACATAGGTTGCTTTTCTTAATAATTTATTTCATACACACTACAGATAAAACTACTCATAGCATTTTAATTACACAGCACATAGTTCTTTGACATAGAGGGAAATCTTTGGTTATAGCAACATCCAGTATTACCAATGGGGATTTCCCTCATCCCCCTTGTAATTCGCACACCGTCAACAGATATAGAACATTGTTGAACATTTCTCGAACCACTTCATCACACTCCTGCCGTTGTGACATGGTGCATTTTCTTGTCGAAAAATGCCACTTCCGTTGGGAAACATGGTTGTCATGAAGGGGGTACGTAGTCTGCAAGCAGTGTGCGATACGCCTCGGCCGTCATTGTGCCTTGCTCGAGCTCCACTAAACACATGGATGCTCACGTGCATGTTTCCCAGTGCATTATTATTATTATTATTATTATTATTATTATTATTATTATTATTATTATTATTATTATTATTATTATTATTATTATTATTAAAATCAAATATCACGACATTAATTATTAGTTTTAATTAACTAAATTGAGCTGAAAATTAAATCTTGATTTCGAAAGATTAACTATTAAGTTTATCTGTTCTGTACCTTTCTAAAGTAATAAATGCTGGAATTGGTTTTAAGTCTGTTTCTGAGTGAGTACTTTCTTCAAAATAATATTAAAAACTATAGAAAGATTTTTGAGACATTCGAGTCGAGTCGAATCGAGATTTTTACGAACATTCTCGACTCGACTCGTGTCTCGACTCGAAAATTAGAGTCGAGAAATACGTTTGTCTCGACACGTCTTGCATTTTACAAAGTATGTCTCGATTCGAATTCCAGTCGAGATTCGAGACATGTCGACTCGTGCTCATACCTAAATATTCATATTTTAAATGTGCAATACTACCTCGCGAAAAATGACACCGAAGTTAATTTACCAAAGTATCCTTTCTTCTTGTTAGATTAGTGATTGTTGTTTAGGACAGATTATGCAGTCAGATATTGTTATGTATGTTTACAATTTCGTTTCTTTCTTTCAAAATGTATTCATATCTATTTCCATTTATTTCTTGCATTTATTAATAACTATCTGAAAAACCCATTATTCGCATGGTGGCTGTATTTGGAAGTCAACGTCTGTAGTAGTATCACCGTTGATTACAGCGAGTGCGAAAACTATGGATTTGACATTAATATCGGTCATTTTGGATTATTTTTACATGTGAGGGTATCCCCTCCGGTACCCCGACCCGCAACCAAATGGGGTGAATTTGGAAGTTAATGCAATCGGAGTTTCACCATTGATCTCAGAGACCGCCAAAACTATGAATTCGCCACTAAGATCGGTCATTTTCTACTACTTTTACATGTCCCTGTAAATGTCCCCTGAAACCCCCTGGTTCGATTTAAAAAAAAACGCTTCATCTTGATTTGGGGCCTGGACCAAGGTATCCAAGATCAAAATTTGGTAACTCTCGTTTCTCTCGTCTGGTCTCCAGGCAGCACACATATACATATAGGGATGCGCTCGAGACGAGTGGAGACAGGATTTTTCTGACCAAATTCGAGTCGAGACACGGCTCTTCCAATAGTGAAATATACATCTTTCGAGTCGAGACATCACTTTTACACAACATTTTCGAGACCAGACAGCCACAAATCTTGTCTCGTGCGCATCCCTAGATACATACAAACAGACATACAGACACATAAACAAACTTTTTATTTTATTTATATTAGATTAGGTATATTTCAAACAGTGTTTCTTCCAGAAGTGTTTTTAGGGGGCACTGCTCGCTCGGAGCTGTGAGAATACCCCCGGAAGAGACCAAAATAATACGTGTATAATATAATAATAAAGTGTCCCCCGGAATACGAAATGTGCCCCCGGGAACATAGTTTCTGAAAGAAACACTGATTTCAAACACAACAGATAGAACCAACGGCGCCGACTTTCCAAAATGTATGTGGGTGCATATCAATGGCGGGGCGTGGTATATGTTTTCAGGAGAGTCTCGATATTTTTTTGATTGATTTCTTTTCAGTTAAAATCTTTTGTGAACGCTGTCATAAAGGGCTGTGCTGTGATAAAGTAAAATAAAGCGGTATTATAAGGATAAGTTGGGGCTGTCCTAGCTCAGTAGGTAACACGCCTGACTTAAACGTAAAGAAACTGGCTTAAACCCGTGGCCAAGTTTAATTACTGTAATGCATATTCCCAACATATACAATCGTGATATTTAGTGTATATTTTCAACAACTTACATGATGCACAATGACTGCAAGAAGTGGTGATATTATCAATACGTTACTAAAAGAAAATACTACATTCATACAAATTAAAATGAAAAAAATCATCAGTACTAGAAAATGGATCGATCTGGGCAATATTAGAACAACTCAAAAGCCCCTGGGAAATCGAGCACCTTCAACCGTCCACCCACGGTCTTTTACGACCTCCATTTTAGGTGTGTATTTGTTCCCTTTTATGAGCACTTTTTAGGGGGGATACTCGTTCTCTTTTATGAGAACATTTGAACGGCGTGGACTCGTTCTCTTTTATGATCACTTTTTAACCCCTTAGCAGAGACTACGAACACATAGCAGAGCAGATAATACCTAAGACTAGCAGGGGTGTATTTGTTCCCTTTTATGAGCACTTTTTAAGGGATGTATTCTTTCCCTTTTATGAGCATTTTTAGGGGTGAACTCGTTCTCTTTTATGATCACTTTTTCAACCCCTATTTGAACATTTTACCATAGCAGAGACTACGAACACATAGCAGAGCAGATAATACATAAGACTACGAAACATAGCAGGGGTGTATTCATTCCCTTTTATGAGCATTTTTATTGGTGGACTCGTTCTCTTTTATGATCACTTTTTCAACCCGTATTTGAACATTTTACCATAGCAGAGACTACGAACACATAGCAGAACAGATAATACATAAGACTACGTACTTTTCCACCCCTTATTTTATCCATAGGAGAGAATACATGGAGACTACGAACACATAGTAGAGCAGATAATCTTTTATGAGTACATTTTAAGGGATGGACTCGTTCCCTTTTATGATCACTTTTTCCACCCTTATTGGAACATAGCAGATAATACATAAGACTACGTAACATAGCAGGGATGTATTCGTTCCTACCCTTATTTTAACATACCAGAAATTACGTAAGACTACGAACACCCTGAACCGTCCAGCCATGGTCTTTGACGACCTCCAGTTTAGGGGGTGTACTCGATTCCTTTTAGGGGTGTACTCGTTCTCTATTTTTACATAACAGAAATAGCAGACAATGAGCACATTATAGCAAAGACTACCAACATTAACATCGTAGAAATTATATAACACTTCGTTCCCTTTTATGAGCCCATTTTAGGGGTGTATTCGTTCTCTTTTATGAGCAATTTTTTCAAACCCTACTTTACCATAGCAAATCGATAAAAGACAATGAACACATCTTCCAACGGCCTATTTAACATAGCACATATTACACAAGACTATGTAACATAGCAGAGCTAATACAAGAGTATGACTTATTTTCCAACATCTATTTTAACAAAGCAGAAATTACATAAGACTATGAACGTTCTCTTGTGAGATCAACTTTTTAACCGCTATTTTAACATAGCAGAAATTACACAGAGACACCTATTTTAACAGCACTCCTATTTAATAAGGGGGTGTAATCGTTCCTTTTTATCAACCCCTGTGTAACATAGCATTCGTCAATTACTGCATGTCCCCAAAAGTACTGACCATCGTGGTCAAAGGTCAAACTCGTAAACGAAGCAACGTTTTGAGGTGGTGTTTCCACATTTACTAATAGGTCACCAACTACTAGATGTCCCAAAAGCACTGACCATCGAGGTGAAAGATTAAATATTTAAAACCAAATTATTCTTAAATTGAACAACGTATTGAGGTAGTGCTTCCACATTTATTAATAGATCAACAACTACTACATGTCCGAAAAGTACTGACCAACGAGGTCAAAGGTTTAAATCCAAATAACTCTTAAACGGAGCAACGTATTGAGGTGGTGATTCCACATTTTCTGATAGGTCACTAACTACTAGATGTCCCAAAAGCGCTGACCATCGAGGTGAAAGGTTAAATATTTAAAACCAAATTACTCTTAAATGGAACAACGTATTGAGGTACCGTTTAAACATTTAGTAACAGGTCATCAAACACTACATACTACAGAAGTACTGACCATCGAGGTCAAAGGTCAAATATTTAAACCCGAATAACTCATAAACAGAGCAATGTATTGAGGTGCTGTTTCCACATTTAGTAACAGGTCATCAACTACTGCATGTCTCAAAATTACTGACTATCGAGGTCAAATGTCAAATATTTAAACCCCAGTAACTCGTAAATTGAGCAATGTATTGACGTACTGTTTCCACATTTAGTAATAGATCATCAACCACTACATGTCTCAAAAGTACCGACCATCGAGGTCAAAGTTCAAATATTTAAACCGAATAACTCGTAAACCGAGCAATGTATTGATGTGATGTTTCCACATTTAGTAATAGATCATCAACCACTACATGTACCAAATCACTGATCACCGAGATGAAAGGTCAAATATTAAAACGCGAATAAGTTTTAAACGGAGCCACGTATTGAGGTGCTGTTTCCAAATTTAGTAACTGGTCATCAACTACTACATGTTTAAAAAGTACTGATCATTGAGGTCAATGGTCAAATATTTAAACCCAAATAACTCGTAAAGGAGCAACGTATTGTGGTGCTGTTTCCACATTTAGTAATAGATCATCAACCACTACATGTCCCAAAAGCACTGACCATCGAGGTCAAAGGTCATATACTTAAACCCAAATTACTCGTAAACGGAGTAACATATTGAGGTAATGTTTCCACATTTAGCAACAGGTCATCAAATACTACATGCTACAGAAGTACTGATCATCGAGGTTAAAGGTCAAATATTAAAACGCGAATAACGTAAAGGGAGCAACATATTGAGGCAATGTTTCCACAATTAGTAACAGGTCATCAACTACTACATGTACCAAAAGTTCTGACTATCGAGATCAAACGTCAAATATTTAAACCCGAATAACTCGTAAACGGAGTCAGCAAGAAATTTCAGTGACCTATTCAATTTTTTGTACGAAGCAGAAAAAAGTGAAGAAGGAATAAAGTTGAATGGCTTATTTACTTTTGTATTAACGAGAAAGAATCAAAGAAACGCCATTTTAACTAGCTCAGAATTTCTGTACCTTTTTGGGTTATTGAAACAAACGAAAACATGAATTTGGATGGAGTATTTATTTTTGTACTAACGAGAAAGAAAGGAAAGATATGCCATTTTAAATAGCTAAGAATTTTATATCATCACGTAGTATTTAAACAAACTAAGGGATAAATTTGATTGACCTATTCAATTTTCTACCAACTACAAATGCCATTTTAACTAGCTCAAAATTTATTGTGCTAACCTAAGAAAGGCGAAGAAGCTCGATTTTAACTTCTGAGAATTTTATGTCGTCTTGTACTATTTAAATAAACGAAGGAATATATTTGAGTGGTCTATTCAATTTTGTAATAACGAGAAATACCATTTTAACTAGCTGAGTATTTTAAACCATTTTGTACTATTTAAATAAAAAACGGATAAATTTGTACTAACCAGAAAAGGCGAAGAACTCAGAATTTATGTATAATTTTTGTACTGCTCAACTGAACGAAGGCATAAATTTGGGTGTCCTACTTTTATACCAACGAGAAAAAAATGAACGTCCATTTTAACTACCTGAGTATTTTATACTATTTTGTACTATTTAAATAAACAAAGGAATAAATTTCTACTAACCAGTATGGACCATTTTGTACAATTTAAACAAACGAAGGGATAACTTTCGAGTGAGCTTTTTAATTTTGTAGCAAGAAAAAAGCGAAGAAGGGCCATATTTTAACTAACTCAAAATTTTATATCATTTTGTACGAACCAGAAAAAAGTGAAGAATGAATAAAATTTGAGTGGACTATTTCCTTATGTACCAACTGGAAAAAGTGAAGTTTCATTATTGCTTTTGTATTATTCAAATAAACGAAGGAATACATTTGTACTTACCAGCAAAGGCGAGGAAGGTGTATTTTAACTAACTCAGCATTTTATACCTTTTTTGCTATTCAAATAATCAAGGTAATATATTTGAGTAGTCTATTTTATTTTTGTACCCATCAGTAGAAAAGGAAAGAAGGACCATTTTAACTAGCTCAGCTTTTTATACCTTATTATGCCATTTAAAGAAATGAATAAATAAATACGGGTGTCCTATTTCCTTTTGTACCAACGTGAAAACAAAATGCGAAGAAGGATCATTTTTAACTGGCTTAGAATTTTATATCTTTTTGTAATATTTCACCAAACGAAGGGTGAAATTTCTGTGACCTATTTCGTTTTGTACCAAACAGAAAAAAGCTACAAAAGTAAACAAATGGATCAATTTGTACCAACCAGAAAAAGCGAAGAAAGGCCATTTTTAACTAGCTCAGAATTTCTAGACCATGTTGTACTATTTAAACAAACAAAGGGATAAATTTGAGTGGTTATTCAATTTTGTAGCAAGAAGAAGGTATAAAATGCTGAGTTAGTTAAAATACACCTTCCTCGCCTTTGCTGGTAAGTAAAAATGTATTCCTTCGTTTATTTGAATAATACAAAAGCAATAATGAACCTTCACTTTTTCCAGTTGGTACATAAGGAAATAGTCCACTCAAATTTTATTCATTCTTTACTTTTTTCTGGTTCGTACAAAATGATATAATATTTTGAGTTAGTTAATATATGGCCCTTCTTCGCTTTTTTTCTTGCTACAAAATAAAAAGCTCACTCGAAAGTTATCCCTTCGTTTGTTTAAATTGTACAAAATGGTCCTTACTGGTTAGTAGAAATTTATTCCTTTGTTTATTTAAATAGTACAAAATAGTATAAAATACTCAGGTAGTTAAAATGGACGTTCATTTTTTTCTCGTTGGTATAAAAGTAGGACACCCAAATTTATGCCTTCGTTTAGTTGAGCAGTACAAAAGTTATACATAAATTCTGAGTTCTTCGCCTTTTCTGGTTAGTACAAATTTATCCGTTTTTTATTTAAATAGTACAAAATGGTTTAAAATACTCAGCTAGTTAAAATGGTATTTCTCGTTATTACAAAATTGAATAGACCACTCAAATATATTCCTTCGTTTATTTAAATAGTACAAGACGACATAAAATTCTCAGAAGTTAAAATCGAGCTTCTTCGCCTTTCTTAGGTTAGCACAATAAATTTTGAGCTAGTTAAAATGGCATTTGTAGTTGGTAGAAAATTGAATAGGTCAATCAAATTTATCCCTTAGTTTGTTTAAATACTATGAGATGATATAAAATTCTTAGCTATTTAAAATGGCATATCTTTCCTTTCTTTCTCGTTAGTACAAAAATAAATACTCCATCCAAATTCATGTTTTCGTTTGTTTCAATAACCCAAAAAGGTACAGAAATTCTGAGCTAGTTAAAATGGCGTTTCTTTGATTCTTTCTCGTTAATACAAAAGTAAATAAGCCATTCAACTTTATTTCTTCTTCACTTTTTTCTGCTTGGTACAAAAAATTGAATAGGTCACTGAAATTTCTTGTTGACTCCGTTTACGAGTTATTCGGGTTTAAATATTTGACGTTTGACCTCGATAGTCAGTACTTTTGGTACATGTAGTAGTTGATGACCTGTTACTAATTGTGGAAACATTGCCTCAATATGTTGCTCCCTTTACGTTATTCGCGTTTTAATATTTGACCTTTAACCTCGATGGTCAGTACTTCGGTAGCATGTAGTATTTGATGACCTGTTGCTAAATGTGGAAACATTACCTCAATATGTTACTCCGTTTACGAGTAATTTGGGTTTAAGTGTATGACCTTTGACCTCGATGGTCAGTGCTTTTGGGACATGTAGTGGTTGATGATCTATTACTAAATGTGGAAACAGCACCTCAATACGTTGCTCCTTTACGAGTTATTTGGGTTTAAATATTTGACCATTGACCTCAATGATCAGTACTTTTTAAACATGTAGTAGTTGATGACCAGTTACTAAATTTGGAAACAGCACCTCAATACGTGGCTCCGTTTAAAACTTATTCGCGTTTTAATATTTGACCTTTCATCTCGGTGATCAGTGATTTGGTACATGTAGTGGTTGATGATCTATTACTAAATGTGGAAACATCACATCAATACATTGCTCGGTTTACGAGTTATTCGGTTTAAATATTTGACCTTTGACCTCGATGGTCGGTACTTTTGAGACATGTAGTGGTTGATGATCTATTACTAAATGTGGAAACAGTACGTCAATACATTGCTCAATTTACGAGTTACTGCGGTTTAAATATTTGACATTTGACCTCGATAGTCAGTACTTTTGAGACATGCAGTAGTTGATAACCTGTTACTAAATGTGGAAACAGCACCTCAATACATTGCTCCGTTTATGAGTTATTCGGGTTTAAATATTTGACCTTTGACCTCGATGGTCAGTACTTCTGTAGTATGTAGTGTTTGATGACCTGTTACTAAATGTTTAAACGGTACCTCAATACGTTGTTCCATTTAAGAGTAATTTGGTTTTAAATATTTAACCTCTCACCTCGATGGTCAGCGCTTTTCGGACATCTAGTAGTTAGTGACCTATCAGTAAATGTGGAATCACCACCTCAATACGTTGCTCCGTGTACGAGTTATTTGGATTTAAACCTTTTACCTCGTTGGTCAGTACTTTTCGGACATGTAGTAGTTGATGATCTATTACTAAATGTGGAAACACCACCTCAATATGTTGCTTCTTTTGAGTTAGTCGGATTTAAACCTTTGACCTCGGTGATAGTACTTTTGAGACATGTAGGGGTTGACGATTTATTACTAAATGTGGAAACAGCACCTCAATACATTGCTCTGTTTACGAGTTATTCAAGTTTAAATATTTGACCTTTGAACTCGATGGTCATTTTTTTTCGGACATGTAGTAGTTGATGATCTATTAATAAATGTGGAAGCAGTACCTCAATACGTTGTTCAATTTAAGAATAATTTGGTTTTAAATATTTAATCTTTCACCTCGATGATCAGTGCTTTTGGGACATCTAGTAGTTGGTGACCTATTAGTAAATGTGGAAACACCACCTCAAAACGTTGCTTCGTTTACGAGTTTGACCTTTGACCACGATGGTCAGTACTTTTGGGGACATGCAGTAATTGACGAATGCTATGTTACACAGGGGTTGATAAAAAGGAACGATTACACCCCCTTATTAAATAGGAGTGCTGTTAAAATAGGTGTCTCTGTGTAATTTCTGCTATGTTAAAATAGCAGTTAAAAAGTTGATCTCACAAGAGAACGTTCATAGTCTTATGTAATTTCTGCTTTGTTAAAATAGGGGTCGGAAAATAAGTCATACTCTTGTATTAGCTCTGCTATGTTACATAGTCTTGTGTAATATGCGCTATGTTAAATAGGCCATTGGAAGATGTTGTTCATTGTCTTTTATCTATTTGCTATGTTAAAATAGGGTTTGAAAAAATTGCTCATAAAAGAGAACGAATAAACCCCTAAAATGGGCTCATAAAAGAGAACGAAGTGTTATATAATTTCTACGATGTTAATGTTGGTAGTCTTTGCTATAATGTGCTCATTGTCTGCTATTTCTGTTATGTAAAAATAGAGAACGAGTACACCCCTAAAAGGAAACGAGTACACCCCCTAAACTGGAGGTCGTCAAAGACCATGGCTGGACGGTTCAGGGTGTTCGTAGTCTTATGTAATTTCTGGTATGTTAAAATAAGGGTTGGAACGAATACATCCTTGCTATGTTATGTAGTCTTATGTATTATCTGCTATGTTCCAATAAGGGTGGAAAAGTGATCATAAAAGGGAACGAGTCCATCCCTTAAAATGTACTCATAAAAGATTATCTGCTCTACTATGTGTTCGTAGTCTCCATGTATTCTCTCCTATGGATAAAATAAGGGGTGGAAAAGTACGTAGTCTTATGTATTATCTGTTCTGCTATGTGTTCGTAGTCTCTGCTATGGTAAAATGTTCAAATACGGGTTGAAAAAGTGATCATAAAAGAGAACGAGTCCACCAATAAAAATGCTCATAAAAGGGAATGAATACACCCCTGCAATGTTTCGTAGTCTTATGTATTATCTGCTCTGCTATGTGTTCGTAGTCTCTGCTATGGTAAAATGTTCAAATAGGGGTTGAAAAAGTGATCATAAAAGAGAACGAGTTCACCCCTAAAAATGCTCATAAAAGGGAAAGAATACATCCCTTAAAAAGTGCTCATAAAAGGGAACAAATACACCCCTGCTAGTCTTAGGTATTATCTGCTCTGCTATGTGTTCGTAGTCTCTGCTAAGGGGCTAAAAAGTGATCATAAAAGAGAACGAGTCCACGCCGTTCAAATGTTCTCATAAAAGAGAACGAGTATCCCCCTAAAAAGTGCTCATAAAAGGGAACAAATACACACCTAAAATGGAGGTCGTAAAAGACCGTGGGTAGACGGTTGAAGGTGCTCGATTTCCCAGGGGCTCCTGAGTTGTTCTACTATTGCCCAGATCGATCCATTTTCCAGTACTGATGATTTTTTTTTCATTTTAATTTGTATGAATGTAGTATTTTCTTTTAGTAACGTATTGATAATATCACCACTTCTTGCAGTCATTGTGCATCATGTAAGTTGTTGAAAATATACACTAAATATCACGATTGTATATGTTGGGAATATGCATTACAGTAATTAAACTTGGCCACGGGTTTAAGCCAGTTTCTTTACGTTTAAGTCAGGCGTGTTACCTACTGAGCTAGGACAGCCCCAACTTATCCTTATAATACCGCTTTATTTTACTTTATCACAGCACAGCCCTTTATGACAGCGTTCACAAAAGATTTTAACTGAAAAGAAATCAATCAAAAAAATATCGAGACTCTCCTGAAAACATATACCACGCCCCGCCATTGATTTGCACCCACATACATTTTGGAAAGTCGGCGCCGTTGGTTCTATCTGTTGTGTTTGAAATCAGTGTTTCTTTCAGAAACTATGTTCCCGGGGGCACATTTCGTATTCCGGGGGACACTTTATTATTATATTATACACGTATTATTTTGGTCTCTTCCGGGGGTATTCTCACAGCTCCGGGCGAGCAGTGCCCCCTAAAAACACTTCTGGAGGAAACACTGTTTGAAACATACCTAATCTAATATAAATAAAATAAAAAGTTTGTTTATGTGTCTGTATGTCTGTTTGTATGTATCTAGGGATGCGCACGAGACAAGATTTGTGGATGTCTGGTCTCGAAAATGTTGTGTAAAAGTGATGTCTCGACTCGAAAGATGTATATTTCACTATTGGAAGAGCCGTGTCTCGACTCGAATTTGGTCAGGAAAATCCTGTCTCCACTCGTCTCGAGCGCATCCCTATATGTATATGTGTGCTGCCTGGAGACCAGACGAGAGGAACGAGAGTTACCAAATTTTGATCTTGGATACCTTGGTCCAGGCCCCAAATCAAGATGAAGCGTTTTTTTAAAAATCGAACCAGGGGGTTTCAGGGGACATTTACAGGGACATGTAAAAGTAGTAGAAAATGACCGATCTTAGTGGCGAATTCATAGTTTTGGCGGTCTCTGAGATCAATGGTGAAACTCCGATTGCATTAACTTCCAAATTCACCCCATTTGGTTGCGGGTCGGGGTACCGGAGGGGATACCCTCACATGTAAAAATAATCCAAAATGACCGATATTAATGTCAAATCCATAGTTTTCGCACTCGCTGTAATCAACGGTGATACTACTACAGACGTTGACTTCCAAATACAGCCACCATGCGAATAATGGGTTTTTCAGATAGTTATTAATAAATGCAAGAAATAAATGGAAATAGATATGAATACATTTTGAAAGAAAGAAACGAAATTGTAAACATACATAACAATATCTGACTGCATAATCTGTCCTAAACAACAATCACTAATCTAACAAGAAGAAAGGATACTTTGGTAAATTAACTTCGGTGTCATTTTTCGCGAGGTAGTATTGCACATTTAAAATATGAATATTTAGGTATGAGCACGAGTCGACATGTCTCGAATCTCGACTGGAATTCGAATCGAGACATACTTTGTAAAATGCGAGACGTGTCGAGACAAACGTATTTCTCGACTCTAATTTTCGAGTCGAGACACGAGTCGAGTCGAGAATGTTCGTAAAAATCTCGATTCGACTCGACTCGAATGTCTCAAAAATCTTTCTATAGTTTTTAATATTATTTTGAAGAAAGTATTCACTCAGAAACAGACTTAAAACCAATTCCAGCATTTATTACTTTAGAAAGGTACAGAACAGATAAACTTAATAGTTAATCTTTCGAAATCAAGATTTAATTTTCAGCTCAATTTAGTTAATTAAAACTAATAATTAATGTCGTGATATTTGATTTTAATAATAATAATAATAATAATAATAATAATAATAATAATAATAATAATAATAATAATAATAATAATAATAATGCACTGGGAAACATGCACGTGAGCATCCATGTGTTTAGTGGAGCTCGAGCAAGGCACAATGACGGCCGAGGCGTATCGCACACTGCTTGCAGACTACGTACCCCCTTCATGACAACCATGTTTCCCAACGGAAGTGGCATTTTTCGACAAGAAAATGCACCATGTCACAACGGCAGGAGTGTGATGAAGTGGTTCGAGAAATGTTCAACAATGTTCTATATCTGTTGACGGTGTGCGAATTACAAGGGGGATGAGGGAAATCCCCATTGGTAATACTGGATGTTGCTATAACCAAAGATTTCCCTCTATGTCAAAGAACTATGTGCTGTGTAATTAAAATGCTATGAGTAGTTTTATCTGTAGTGTGTATGAAATAAATTATTAAGAAAAGCAACCTATGTGGCTTTCCGATTCCAATAATGGCTTTGGTTCGAATAACATCATAAAACAATAAAAAGAAATTAAATTTTATTGTCAAACAGAATCCTTTCAAACTCAGACAGGAAAAGGCTGACACGTTTGTGTCTGTTCGGAACGAGAAAACTCATGAAACATAGGTTAGTCACTGATGAAACTGGCATTAAGAGAACTTGTATTTCTATAAAGGATTTTTATACATACATATAACCACCCGCCCTCGGAATGAAATCTTCTGAAACACTGGTCTCGATGCATGGTTTAATATTTTACTTGAATCTGGAACACTATCACAATATATTTAAACTTGAATCGATTGGAAAATGGAAATGAAAGTTCAGTTTGTAGGAATCATTAAAAAGAACTTTAGGTATTCCTTGTTTTTAGGATAGTCCTCATTTGAAATAATAAATGCTGGTATACTTTCGAAGGCAATAATTTATTCCGAGTTAATAAATTTTTAAACACTTTCAAAAGGAATACGGTTTTTTTATATTCTGCGGAAAAACGGTTTTAGGGGGCAAAAGCCCCACTCAATTTTTTTTTAAATTGAGGCCCGAAAGGCCAGAGGAAATTAACCGAAGTCAATGAAATTATGCACAGATATTGTAGATATAAAATGGAGGAATACGTGTTCTTTATTTTCTTGAAAAAAGAAATCCGTTTAGGTGGGACACAGACCCCTCCAAAACTTTGATCGTGAAATATCAAAAGTGCTAATAACTTGTCAGAAGTGCTTGAAGGACATGAAAAATTGGAACAACACAGTGTGTACGGACAGTATGGAAAAAGTATACGAATACGGGTTTTCTATTTTCTGCGGAAAAATGTTTTAGGTGCAATTCCCCGGCCTCGCACTACAAGAATTTCCGAGCCCTCCGATGCTCTCGCACTACAAGAAGATCTAAGCGCACTACATACTTGGTGTATATCGAACAAACTTAATCTTAACATTAAAAAATGTAACGTTATTACATTCACCTTGAAAACTAATAATCTCATATTTAATTACTGTATAAACAACACTCCTGCACAAAGAGTGGACACTGTAACTTATTTAGGGGTCACTATTAGCTCCAACTTTTCCTTCAACAAGGATATCAATCGCATTGTTAGTGAAGCCTACAGAAACCTCGGCTTCGTAATCAGACTTGGCTTTGACTTTTCAAATGCTAATGTTCTTAAAACCCTGTTCAATAGTTACGTTAGATCCAAACTTGAGTACTCTTCAATCATATGGCATCCCAACAGTCAGAAAAACAAAACACGTCTTGAAGCGATTCAATCTCGTTTTGTGAGGTACTTAACGTATAAGGAAACCGGACTATATCCAAAATTCGAAAAATATACCGACCTCCTTCGTAAGTACGATATCTCATCTCTCGAAGATAGACGTACCACCCCACTTTTGATTTTCTTAATAAAATTATTGCAAAATAATATAGACTCTGAGTATTTACTATCCCAGTTAGAATTACATGTTCCATGTAAACGCACGCGTCCTGGAAATATTATTTTTCATTTACCTACTGCTAGAACAACTACGCTATACATGTCACCTATTAGGAGAATGTGTTATATTTTTAACTCCTATGCTGAAAGTAATCCCGAACTTGACATATTTAATATAAATGACCGTTCTCTAAGAATTATTGTGAAATCCTATTGAAGATTCATTAATTAAAATGGCCATATCTATAAATGTGTATTTGCAATTATATAAGTGAATTCTACCATGCTCTAACTATATACAAACTGACTAGGTCACTATCATTAGGTAATATACCTGTTGTGATCTATATGTAACCATAAATAAATAAATAAATAAAAGCTCTCACCCAAAATTTTGAAAATTGAGGCCGAATGGCCAGAGGATGTGAACTCAAGTGAATGAAATTGTGCATAGATATTGTAGACATAAAATTAGGTAATGCATGTTTCTAATTGTCCTGGAAAAAAAAAAGAAACCAGTTGAGATGATACACAGACCCCTCCAAAACTTTGATCGTAAAATATCAAAAGTGCTAATAACAGTATGTCATAAGTGCTTGAAGGACATGAAGAATTGGAACAACACATTGAGTAGGGACAATACGCAAAAAAAAAAGAAAAAAACGAATAGGTTTCTTATATTGCGGAAAAATGGTTTTCAGGGGGGCAAAAGCCACACCCAAAATTTTTTAATTTGAGGCCCAAAAGGCAAGAAGAAACTGCACCGAATTGAATTACATTGTGCACAGATATTGTAGACGTAAGATGAGATATTTGGGTTTCGTATTATCCTGGAAAAAAGCGGTTAAGTGAGGCACGGACCTTACAAACCGTTGATTACTAAATATCAAAATTGCAAATAAGCATATGTCGGACGTTCCTAAAGAATGTTTCGAATTGCAACGAAACTTCGTATATTCCAAAACAATAAATGAACCGTGTTTTAATTTTTGCGGAAAAACACTGTTGGGACCTAGGCCCCATCCGAAAAAAAGTAAATATTTCCTTAATAGCGCAGGAAGGAGTGGACCGAAGCAAATGAAATTGTGTGTAGATTTTATATACACCCTATGTGAAATAAGCCCTTTCGTGTTTCTCAAGTTTCCCTATCCGTTTTGCTTCAAATTTGGCAGATCAAGAGCAAACTGCAAATAAATCGACACGTATTTTTGTTTATGCGCAAAAACATCATAACGATTAAAAGTGCCTCCTGAAATACTATAAAAAACGCTATACTGTTTGTGCTTGTAGTTGATCTGAAAAATTTAAAAAATCGTATGGAGACACGACACATGTGAAACACGAAGGGCCATAGTTTACACACCCAATATCTACATACAATTTCATTCGCTTTGGTCCACCCCTCTCGCCCCTCAAAGCCTCGGTCCACTCAACAGTTTTTTGTTTCCGGAAGAATACGAAACACATATTCCCTCATCTTCCCTCTGCAATACTTGTGCACATTTCATTCATTTCGGTCCATTTCTTCTTGTCTTTCCTGCGTCAACTTTCAAATTTTTGAGTGGGAGCTCTTGCCCCCTAAAACCATTTATCCACAGAAAATTAAAAAAACGCGTATTCGTTTATTTTTTGCCTATTGATCATACAAAAAGTTTCGTTCAAATTTTTCATGTCCTTTACAAACATCTGACACACTGTTACTAGCACTTTTGATATTTCGTTATCAAAGGTTTTGAGGGGTCCGTGCCCCGCCTAACCGTTTCTTACAGGAAGATACCCAAACTCGTATTCCCTCAGTTTATATCTGCAATATCTGTGCAAAATTTCATTTACTTTGGTTCACTTCTTCTTACCTTTCGGGAGTCAACTTTAAAAATTTTGGGGTGGGCACTTTAGCCCCCTAAAACCGTATTCCACAGAAAATAAAAACAACAGTATTCGTTTATTTTTAGCGTATTGTCCATACACAAAGTTACGTTGCAATTCTTCATGTCCTTTACACACATCTGAAATACTGTTACTGGCACTTTTGATTTTTCCTGATCAAAGGTTTGGATGGTTCGGTGCCCCACCCAACAGTTTTCTGAAGGAAAATACGAAACCTGTATAATCATTTCACGTCTACAATGTCTGTGCAAAATTACATTCACTTTGGTTCACTTCCTCTTAGCATTCAGCATCAACTTTCAAAATTTTCTGGTGTTTTTTTGCAACCTAAAAACCGTTTTTCCGCAAAAATAAAATAACTATGCGTGTATATTTGGCGTTTTGTCCATACACAAAGTTATGTTGCAATTCTTCATGTCCTTTACACACACATCTTACATGCTGTTACTAGTACTTTCGATATTTCGTGATCAAAGGTTTGGAGGGGTCGGTGCCCCAAACAACTCTTTTTTTTTTCAGGAATATACTAAACCCGTATTCCCTCACTTTATGTCTACAATATCTTAGCACAACTTCTTCACTTTGGTTCATTTCTTCTTGCCTTTCGGGCGTCAACACTCAAAATTTTTGGTAGGAGCTTTTGCCCCAAAACCCGTTTTTTTTTCAGAAAATAAAACACAGTATATGTTTATTTTTTGCGTATTGTCCATACACAAAGTTTCGTTGCAAGTCTTCATTTGCTTTACACATATCTGACATACTGTTACTAGTACTTTCGACATTTCGTGATCAAAGGTTTGGAGGGGTCTTTGCCCTACCCAAACCTTTTTTGCAGGAGTATGCGGAACCCATTTTTTTTGTCATTTTACATTACAATATCTGTGCACAATTTAATTCACTTAGGTTCACTTGTTTTTTGCCTTTCGCGTGTCAAATTTCAAAATTTTGTGTTGGGGATTTTGCCCCCTAAAAAGTTTTTTCCGCAGAACATAAAAAACCCGTGTTCGTTTATTTTTGCGTATTGTCCATACACAAAATTATGTTGCAATTCTCCACGTTCTTTACAAACATCTGACACACTGTTACTACCACTTTTGATATTTTGTGACCAAAGTTTGGAGGGGTTCGTGCCTCACCCAACCGTTTTTTCAAGTAAAATACGAAACTTTTTTTTTGTCATTTTACGTCTATAATATCTGTCCACAATATCGTTTGCTTCGGTTCACTTCTTTTTGCCTTTTGGGAGTCAACTTTCAAAATTTTGGGTTGGAGCTTTTGCCCCCTAAAATCGTTTTTCTGCAGAAAATAAAAAAGGTATTCGTTTGTTTTTTGTATTGTCCATACGTAAATTTTCGCTGCAATTCTTTATGTTCTTTACACACATCTGACATACTGTTACCAACACTTTTGATGTTTCGTGGTCAAATGTTTGGAGGGGCCCATGCCCCACCCAACCGTTTTCTTTTATTAAAATACGAAACCCGTATTCCTTCATCTTACGTCTGCAACATCTGTGCACAATTGCACTCATTTCGTTTGAGTTGTTCTTGCCTTTCGGGTGTCAACTTTTTAAATTTTGATTTGAGCTTTTATATTAAACCTTTGCATTATATAAATTTTTTTTATGAGATTCTTTTTTGGGGGCGAAGGAGAGAAATGGTTTCCTTTGATATTTGTTTCTTGCCATTCATCTTGTTTGAACTGCTTAAGTAAGAACATTTTGTAACTTTTGATGTCATCCAACTCTGTCACGATAATAAAATTGTGATTCTTAACAATTTGTTTTATTCTCTTATTTGCAGTTTGCCACACTGATATATTTGTTACAAAATTGAGGTTTGGTCCCAACGCCTTTCGAATTCGCTACCAACCGAATCGCCGAGCTTTTTGGGTTGGCTGCTATTGCAGGAAAAGGAGAATTGCAGGTGGTAATGCACTTTTAAAGTCGTGTATACATCTCAATATCATGACGGGTATGTCCTAATACTTGGGTGAACGTTCTTTTAGCATCCCGTCCTTCCTCCATAACCAATAGAAAAGTGGTCATGGAGTATGTCATATAACTCGGAGTCCGCAATGTAAAATTGAATAACACTCGTACCTTCTTTAACAGATACATCAACAGTCTTATTCTCGACCATCATTACGTCATAGTGTTTCATCAGTCAATACTACCGTGGTTCCTTCTTCATGGTCGTCTTAGCCTTTTCACATCGTCGACTAACTTTTGGTAACTGTTTCCGTTAGGAAATAAGTTTTTTTGCAGCTTTGCCTCTTACTTGAGATAATTCATCGCAGAACCGTCCTTAAATGTCAGCATGGCGTAATTCCTTACTTGGCACTACACTCCTTTCCGACATAGTGATACAAGAACAATGGGAAAGGGTGACGGGAGACTCTGTGGAACCTCAGTCCGGTGCTATGCACTGGAGAACTATTATGGTGATCATCGTGGCGTAATAGTTGAACGTCGTACAACAATACGCTGTCTTGTTAATGGTTAACTTATGGATGTGTACGGCAC